>NW_023144627.1:5585675-5700136 GCF_012932325.1 Thrips palmi
GAGATGGGAGAGAGAGAAGGACGCCTCTCCAGATTGAGCCGAAACACGATGATATAGAGCCAGGGGAGCGGCAGCGGCGCCCAGCGCAGCAGATTCATTCAAAATGCAGAGTTTCACTTGAATGAAAAACGGGCGGGCCATTCAAAGGTTGGTCCTGGGCCGTCCCCGTCGGCAGGGCGTCGCTCTCGGCGTCACCTCACAGTGGGCCAGAAGACCGGCGGAGGCGGCCAAAACTCAAGACGCGTTTTGAGTTCCGGAGTCGCTAAGCAGGATTCGAACCGAACGTGTGACCCCACCAATGGATTCCTCGTTCGGAGAGCAATCCATTGGTGGGGTCATACGTTCGGTTCGAGTGCCATTCAGCGACTCTGGAGCTCAAAACGCGACTGCAGTTTTGGCCACCTCCACCGGTCTTCTGGCCCACTGCGGCGCTGCCTCGGCGTCGCCTAGGCGGCCCTTATCAACTGGCTGCTGCGGCACACAGCCCATGGGTTGCCCCAGCCGGGCGGGCGGGTTGGGCGCCAAGGGAGCCGCTGACACATCACAATTTAATTGACAGCTGGACACTTGTCACTGCTCGATTGCACTTCGACACACTGTGCCTCTCTCTCCCTCACGCCCGCTCGCTCACCCCGCCTCTGTCTTGCTCGCGGCCCCGGAGCCAGTCTAAATTAGTGTGGAAGACCATGAGGAGCGAAGAGAACGACGCGCGGTGACCACATTTTCGTCCTTTTGGATCAGCAGGGCGTCGAATCAAGGAAAAACGACGGGCAAGGCAAAAACGGTGCATGTTTTTCCCGGGTAGCATCACTGTAAAACAAAAACATAGGCGAATTCCAGGGAGTTTCCTGGGGAAGATCAGGGGAGTGAAAACACGAGCAGATCGATCACATTTTTATATCGAGCTCTCTTTTCAGCAGCCGCCCGCATCCAGCATGCTCCTTACGCACACACGCACACACGCGCACGCACACACTTACTCACACACACACACGCACAGACACTTACACCCCACCCCAACACACCAACACAAAAAACCCACCCCACACAAACACACAAACCCCACACCCAAAACGGACACTTACACACACACACACACACACACACACGCGCGACTTCACAAATAACTAGTGAATGGGCTGACGAACGGGGCCGACCGACACCCCTACTAGTCCAGGCAAACATTACATTCGTGGTGGACAAAATTGCTAACAAGCTGCAATTTTGGGATTCGATAGAGTTCATATTGTAGAATAACATACCAAAAATCCCAAAACTTTTATCGACCACATTGGCCGCAATCAGCGTTCAATGTTCAAAATTTACACTTTTCGAACGGCGGCTATAACTTTTTACCTATTTGTCCGATTTCACTGCGGTTTCGCTCGTTCAATGCAGCATTGAACGCTCTTGAACTAATATAAAGACGTGTTTCGTCGTCAGACTAGAACTATCCACGCTAGAAGGCACAAACTGTAAAAAACGGGTTTTGGGGTCAAGCTGCAATTTTGGTTTTTCGTATTTTGTGGCGAAATGAGGCAGCGATTCTTAAAGTACCCTTTTAAAACCCTCGTGTAGATCGTTCTATTGCGCACAAGAAAGGTCATTACGCATTTCGGGCTACGACGTACGGTTTTAGTCCTACGGGGACGGAAGCGGCGCGCCACGGCGCTCTGCGGGGCGGCCCGGGCGCCTTGCTGCGCGCCGCTCCACGTAGCTCGCCGCGACCCCCCAAAGTGACACATTTGGCGTCGCAGTGAAGAAAACCGAAGCCAGTTAGAACAGAATGGTGAACGGGATATTGTTCTACAGCGCCGTCGCTTTCATTGTCTCTTCCGGAAAAGTTATGCCAAGCTCCGTTCAGCGGGATATGCGCCTCAAAGTCGGTGCGATGGCGTGTTTGTGTCACTTTGGGCGAATTCGTCACTTTTTCGGCTGACTTCGCAGCGAACTTGCAAGTCAACTGTTCGAGCTAAAGTTACGCTCGAAGTATTTTTAGAAAGGTGGGATGACAGAGAATACTACCACGAGGGTAAACGAGCATTTGCTAACTTTTATTCCGTGCACGACTTCGGCAAAAGTGCTAGTTTTAGCTATTTACTAAGAAATTTGATATTTTTCGCGAAGAGGTGCAAGGAAACAGACGAAATTTAACCTAATTGGTCAACAGGAGCCCATTTCTCTTCAGTTTCTCTTTCCAAATATGTATTGTGAATTACGACAGTCGCCTTAGTTTGTCTCGAATGCTTCTTTGAAGTTGAAGAAAATTGCCATTTCCCTAAAATAATTGTCAAAACTCACACATCGCACCTCGCATTGCTGATATAACAACGTAGTCCCAGAAGAAATTGAACCGGGACTGTGTTTGACGTCCGTCATATTATAAAAAAGACTCTCGAAATTAGTCACAACTACCTTAGTTTGTCGAGGAAAGTACCCCAAAGATGGAAGAAATGAGTCAACCACATGATTGAATTGCTAAAACTAGCACTTTTGCCGAAGTCGTGCACGGAATAAAAGTTAGCAAATGCTCGTTTACCCTCGTGGTAGTATTCTCTGTCATCCCACCTTTCTAAAAATACTTCGAGCGTAACTTTAGCTCGAACAGTTGACTTGCAAGTTCGCTGCGAAGTCAGCCGAAAAAGTGACGAATTCGCCCAAAGTGACACAAACACGCCATCGCACCGACTTTGAGGCGCATATCCCGCTGAACGGAGCTTGGCATAACTTTTCCGGAAGAGACAATGAAAGCGACGGCGCTGTAGAACAATATCCCGTTCACCATTCTGTTCTAACTGGCTTCGGTTTTCTTCACTGCGACGCCAAATGTGTCACTTTGGGCGGTCGCGGCGAGCTACGTGGAGCGGCGCGCAGCAAGGCGCCCGGGCCGCCCGCAGAGCGCCGTGGCGCGCCGCTTCCGTCCCCGTAGGACTAAAACCGTACGTCGTAGCCCGAAATGCGTAATGACCTTTCTTGTGCGCAATAGAACGATCTACACGAGTTGTAAAAGGGTACTTTAAGAATCGCTGCCTCATTTCGCCACAAAAAACGAAAAAACCAAAAAATTTCAGCTTGACCCAAATCCCGTTTTTTTACAGTTTGTGCCTTCTAGCGTGGATAGTTTTAGTCTGACGACGAAACACGTCTTTATATTAGTTCAAGAGCGTTCAATGCTGCATTGAACGAGCGAAACCGCAGTGAAATCGGACAAATAGGTAAAAAGTTATAGCCGCCGTTCGAAAAGTGTAAATTTTGAACATTGAACGCTGATTGCGGCCAATGTGGTCGATAAAAGTTTTGGGATTTTTGGTATGTTATTCTACAATATGAACTCTATCGAATCCCAAAATTGCAGCTTGTTAGCAATTTTGTCCGGAAAATCCCGTTATTTTGTAATGTTTGCCTGGACTATACGACATGTCCCCTCCAGTGACAAATCACTCATCGCGTGGTTGGTCGAGGCGAGGTTCGAGGCGCCGACAGGCGGTCTCTCTCTCTCTCTGTCTCTCTCTCTGTCTCTCTCTCTCTCTGTCTCTCTCTCTCTCTCTCTCTCTCTCTCTCTCTCTCTCTCTCTCTCTCTCTCTCTCTCTCTCACACACACACACACACACACACACACACGCATAACACTGTCGCGCCAGGTGTCAATTAGATGGATTCGAATACGTATCGTCTAGCGTAAGGTTTCACTGTGTACATACGCTGACATCACACATGCACACACGCACACACACACATCGCGTCGGAGGTGCCAAAGGGGTGATGGACTCCATCAGGCCGGCCTTTACCTCACTCCCCCACCACCCCCCTCCACTGTATAAAGCCGTTGTAACGAACTCATTAGGTGACCATGAAGCCATAGTAGCTGCTGCGAGCTTGACCACGTGCCTCTGCGTGTATGTGTGTGTGCGCGTGTGTGTGGGTGTGTGTATGTGTGTTGGTGTGGGTGCCTCCGTGTGCGGGTATAGGTGTGAGAGTGTGTGCGAGCGAGAGGTAATGAGTGTGTTTAGGATATCAGACCCCCGCGGCCCGGCGAGCGGCTAGACGAGGGGTGAAACAGGAGAGGCGGGGCGGGGCCCCGCGGGGAGGACGCAACCTCACCTTGGAAGCGCGTCGCGGCGCGTCGCCTTACCGAATCGACACCCCAAACAAGGAGGCGACCGCACCGTCCACAAATCGGGCGTCGTCGCCGCACAGTGGGCCAGAAGACCGGTGGAGGCGGACAAAACTCCGTACGCGTTTCGAGCGCCAGAGTCGCTGAATGGGACTCGAACCGAACGTGTGACCCCACCAATGGATTCCTCGTTCGGAGAGCAATCCATTGGTGGGGTCACACGTTCGGTTCGAGTCCCATTTGGCGACTCTGGATGTAAACAAAAAATTGTTCACGGATTCTTCAGTTTATTTTTTGGCAGTGTGGCAGCCATTTAACGGCGGCGAGGCGCAACGCTCATTGCCGATGCAAGGCCTCGGACCGGACCGGCCAATCGCCAAGCGCCAATCACGGGCAAGCGCACACACTGCAAATCGGAGCGGGGCGGGGGGGAGGAAGGTACGCATCACTGCAAAAGCGCACCAATTTCCCGCGCTTTCCCGCGCGTGTTCGGCCTTTCAGCGCCGCGGGCCCATCGTCCATCCCGCGGAGCAGGGGCCCCATCCATCAAAATTATACGCACCGCGCTTTGCTTTCATCTTTTCACTTTGTTCCGATTTCACGCGAATTCACGCAACTAACGCGCGCCGCTCGGATTGGAAAAAGGGAGGGGGTGGGCATGCACTCTAAATGTCTTACAATGAAATTTGACCTACGTTATTCGTATGTTACAGTGAATTCGGCGCAAGCATAATACGAAACAATATTCCTTCGTAATACGAATCTTTTTAGCTTTTTCATTGTAAGATACAAAGAAAAACCTCCGCAATACGAAGAAAAACCACCTCCGTATTATGCTTGCGCCATTTCCTTCGTATTATGGGAAATTTCTTCGTAAGACGTTTAGAGTGTGCAAGCAGTGCACTCACGCCTGGCAAGCAACTGGGTTGTTGTAATGTGCAACGAGTACAGAGCCAAATCACCTACTGCCATAACATTAATCGGTCGTGTTGCAAATGAAGGCCAAGGAAAACTAATAAACCCTAAAAAAAACCACAAGCATTTCTTGGTTAAAATAAGAAACGTTCTTGCCGTGCAACTACACTGGAACAAGGCAAATGCCACTTTTTCAAACATTTCTAGTTGACACTGAAACCTTAAGTGAGTAGTACACACTTCATTTTTAAGTGCTCACTTTCCTCGATTTAGTCCTGCTAGTTTTGTTTTGTTTTATTTTTATTTTTCTTCGAGGGCGGTGGGAGTGCACTGCAAGTAGGCGGTGTCCGAAACGCAATCCCGCTGCATGCAGGCGATGCAGGCGGTGCAGGCGATGCAGACTGCATGCGCACACCGTTACCGTTAGAGCACGCTCCGCACTGCACGCCACACTCTCGGCCACGGCGGCCGTTTAGATAGCAACAGTCTGCGAGCCACTGAGCCGTCGTCACAAAGTTATCAATCCGTAAATTTAACTGGGAGAGTACCAAGATTATTGACGGCGTGAAGTTTCGAGTCCTCAGCACACTGCTGTGATGAGCAATTCAGAAGACACTAGACATTTTCAAAGCATAATTTTTCTTCCCAGAGTATCATTGAACCAGTTGATGACTTGGCGCTGACACGCCCTATGCATTTCAAAAAGCTTTTAAATGGGAGCTTTATTAGGCGGTTTTTTTTCAATGAGTTGTCGCTGGCTTGAAGTAACCTGAAGGCAACTGGAACTCAAGCAGATTGCTTCCAGGACCTTCAAGTACCTTCCAGGATCTTTCAGAACCTACTCAAAAATTCTAGAACTTATTCCTTGGGCCTCTCAGAACCCATTGAAGGATCTGAAGGAATTTCAACCCTTTCAAGACCTTCAAGGACCTTCAAAGACTTACAATAACCTTCAAGGACCTTCAAGGCCCTACAAGAACCTTCAAGGCCCTGCAAGAACCTTCAAGGACCTACAAGAACCTTCAAGGCCCTGCAAGAACCTTCAAGGACCTACAAGAACCTTCAAGGACCTTCAACGTCCTACAAGAACCTTCAAGGACCTTCAACGTCCTACAAGAACCTTCCAGGACCTTCGCGGCAGGAAAAGGGGTAAAGTCAGGTGAGAAGCGGTGAGGCTTCCGAAGGTTAAAAGTGGGAGGGGGAGGGGGGGGATGCCCCATCTGTTCCGGCCGGCAGGCGAGGCAGGCGTGGCGCGTGCCGGCAATACAGTGTAATGGGACTGCTTCACAGGTAACTCGCCGCCCCTCCCCCTTTCCACGCCGTCCGGACAATGAGACAAACCGCCCACTAAATGTTGAATTGCTCCACTAAGCGAGGCGAGTAAACTCAGTCGAGCGCCGCATTGCCACCAGTAAAAAAGTAAATAGAGCACTGTCCCAAAAGTAAATTCAAATCGACGAAAATTTCGTTGAATCGACCAAAAGTTTTCGTCGTTTCAGGGGGTGACTAAATGTTTTAGTCGCTGCGTCTAAAAACTAGTCGAAATGACAAAAATAATGGTCATTTCGAGCAACATATAGTTCTTTTGACTTAAAAAAATTAGTCGAGTCAACAAAATTTTAGTCGAAACAACCAAAATTTAGTGACCCCGGGAAACGACTTTACATTTCTCTCAGTGAGTGAAGCAGGTTAGACTAGACCCAACGGCCGGGCAGAGAGACCAAACACAACCAATTTTAGATTGAAATTTAAATTTATATAAAATCGCTGGGCTCCCCCACACCACTTTACAGTGGGCCCGACCCGAGCAATGGATTGCTCGTTCGGAGAGCAAATCCATTGGTGGGGTCACAAGTTCTGTTCGAGTCCCATTTAGCGACTCTGAAGCTCAAAACGCGTCTAGAGTTTTGTCCGCCTCCTCTGGGTCTTCTGGCCCACTGTGCACCGTAAGGTCTGCCCCCCTGCCTCTATTAGGCTTTTACCTCCAAGGAAGCAGCAACCGGCATGCGGCAAACGGCAAAGGCCTCGGAAAATCATTACACAATTTATAGGTGCATTGCGCGTGCATCCCCCCCCCCTCCCCCTCATCTATACTTAGAGGCGAGCCAGGTGCGCCGAATGATCCCAAATTACGTTTACTTAGGCGGCGCACCGCACTGCCTTGCAGGGCCGTGCGGCACAGCTGGTTAGTTAGCCAGCAATAAACGAACCTCCCCTTTTTTGGCCGTTTGTTTCTACCTCCGTTCTTATTTTTTAGTGGTTTCTAAGTAATTTGGGATTCGTTGGGCTCTCCCTCCTCGAAGACAAGCCTATAAGGACGGTCGCAGAAAACTCCCCAAAAATCATAGCTCTCTCTCTCTCTCTCTCTCTCTCTCTCTCTCTCCTCTCACTCACTCACTCACTCACTCACTCACTCCACCACACACACACACACACACACACACACACACACACTGGCCGATGAAAGGCGACTTAATTTGGCGCAGACAATGAACAAGGGGACGCCGCACGCACGTGTCGTTTATTTGGAGTGACGTCGGCGTGGCCCACTGTAAGTCGTCTGTCGCACCCACGCGGGACGCCCCAGACGAGAGAGAGAGAGAGAGACGTAGAGCACGGGACGCCCCCCGCAGACCGGCGTCCGTGCCGCCGTGCCCTGTGTGGCCTGCGACATCCCCCTCTCCTCCGGGTCCTCCTTCAAGTCCTTCCCGGACTCCTTCGGTCACTTTGACGCTCGCCGACACAGGGCCGGCGGGGCGCAGCAGGTGGTGAGGCTGCGCCTGGCCGCGCGGACCGCTGGAGTCAATCGCAGTAAAAGGGGCCGCGGAGGTTCTCGGGGGCCGTCCCACAGTGGGCCAGAAGACCGGTGGAGACGGTCCAAATCCCCGACGCGTTTTGAGCTCCAGAGTCGCTAAATGGGACTCGAAGCGAACGTGTGATCCCACCAATGGATTGCTCTCCGAACGAGGAATCCATTGGTGGGATCACACGTTCGGTTCACGAGGCCTATTCAGCGACGCTGGAGCTCAAAACGCGTCCGGGATTTTGGCCGCCTCCACCGATCGTCTAGCCCACTGTGACTTCAAAATTTTCCGTCAGTTACAAAATGTTTCGAAAATGGAATTTTACGAGGCTTTCCGCTTTTCTCCCCAATCCAACACGTAAGTCTGAGTCAAATTTGAGTCCTTCCGATCTCGGCGACCGTCAAAAGTTGGGTGCGGTTTCCGGAGGGTCCCTCCAGAGGGTCTTCTCCGGGACAATGGGCACGCGCGGCACGGCACGGCACGGCCAGGCACGCCCTGCTCCCAAGTCGGTCTGTTGGCTCAAGCGCACCGCACCGCACCGCCGTGCAGGGGGCGCAACGGTCTCGCAAAGGACAGCTGTTCGACGCGCGCCTCCACCCTTCGCAAAACTGGACAGCTTTTCGTATTTCTGGTTTGTACTCTGTTTCGTATTTGGTTGATTTTGGGGGAGAATATCTGTTACTCATCATCATCAATCATCGATCATCAATCATCCATCATCATCATCAACATCAACGTCATCGTTATCTTCATCGTCATCGTCATCATCACCATCATCGCTTATACTGAAAATCTTGGTTTGTCTTTAAGACAACTTCAATAGGCTAATTTTACTTACGAGAATCATAATTAAATTGACATTTGAAGACAAAGTTGCCACGCCCATGATGAAAATGTCATCAAGTTGTGATGAAATGGGCATCATTTAAAACACTTTCAGGCTGTTCAGCACGTGACTGACTTTCAACAATAATAGTTAGTAGTATTTTCTAAGTAAGTATGACTGATTTCCTTTGTAAAATTATTTACAAAACCAAATTGTCAGTACATTATTTAATATTTCCTAAGTTCTTTAAAAAAGTAAAAGTACGTATTATGGTTGAACAAATTACTTGCAAAGATACTAACAAAATGAGAAAAAATTCAATAACGTGCTGAGTGTGTGCCCTGGCCCTAGGTGCTACTTGTTCTTGTTGTTGTTGATGTTGCTGATTTTGTTGCTGTTGTTGTTCAGCAGCGCCACCAGTACGTGCACACGTTCGTCTCCTTACCTGCAACAGACAAAAAAGAGAAACCAGCGTGAGTCTCGCGACGCGCCTTGCACAGCATACATAACCCACAGACGCGAGCAATTTGTTTTTGCCACGGACGAAGTAAAAATCGAGCCGCATTTTCTTGAAAGAGTCGCCCGGTTTATGAATCGCGGCGTCTCATTGGTCCTCCAGGCCTGTGCCATGCAAATGAGACCGCCCTGCTTTGTTTCGCCATCCAAACACGTGTGTGCAGTGTAAGTGCACACACACCGAGGCGCAGGCGGCCACATCTATCAACCGACCGCACGACCCAAGGTCAAGTAGAGCCACCCATTGTTTTTGGTCTACGGGACGTGTCACAAAAGCACACGCACACACGTGACAATGACACACGCACGCACACACACGCACGTGTGAACACACACACATGCACGGACACGGCCGCGCCGCGACCCACCGCGGCGGCATGCATAAATGCATCGAAATAAGATACTCTCGCTTCACTTCACTCTTGTTTCCTCCTGCACTGGAATAAGGAACACACACACATACACACACACACACACACGCAGTGCAGGCCCGACGCGGTTCGAAGTTCGAAACAGATGCAAAGTAAATAGCGCTTCGAATGAATGAAATGGCGCCTCCTCTTGCCACGTCAAATTCCAGGCGGCCAAAATTCTAGACGCGTTTTGAGCTCCAGAGTCGCTGAATGTTACTCGAACCGAACGTGTGACCCCACCAATAGATTGCTCTCCGAACGAGGAATCCATTGGTGGGGTCACACGTTCGGTTCGAGTAACATTCAGCGACTCTGGAGCTCAAAACGCGTGTACAGTTTCGGCCGCCTGCATCGGTCTTCTGCCCCATACTGTGAACCAGGAGGCTGATTCCTAGAGGCACGCGCACGCCATCACCCAGTCACCCTTCCCCGAGGCCTGCCCCCACCACAACGCCACCCAGCACGGCCTGCGCAGCCTGCACCCTAACCTTGCCTGACAGATAGCCTGGATTTGGGGCAGACCTCGCCCCAGCGGCCCCAGCAGCACCGCGTGGATCACGCCCAGGGCCACCGACGATTCGTCTATATTTGCTCGGTGTATCCGACACATATATTTTCACCTCCGGATCCAACTTGCCATCCACCATGTCACTTCTTCTTCTTCTTCTTCTTCTTCTTCTTCTTCTTCTTCTTCTTCTTCTCCTTCTTCTTCTTCTTCTTCCGTGGTCTGGTTCCCTCAAACCTCGGCTCAGCCGGATGTAAATGGAAGCAGTGCACACGACACATCTGTTCCTTCCGTCTTTCTCGTCAGTTCATGCTGGCTGCCAGTCTGCCTGCCCGTCTGTCTGTCTGTCTGTCTGTCTGTCTGTCTGTCCGTCCGTCCGCCCGGTGCACGACCCTTTCCTTGTCGGTGCAGTGCGTGAGCGAGGCTGTCGTCTCTCTCGCACGCGTCGCTTCCTCGCTGTCGTGACAAGGGTGAAACCGGAACCAATATTGGCCCAGCCCCGTGATAAGGCCGTTCCCCACTCGCAGTGCAGTGCCTCGCAGTGTCGTCGCCCCACGCTCTCCCACCGACCGAGGTAGCAAAAAGCACTCCCTGGCCCGCTAATTATGCACTCGCAAACACTAGAGTCGATGACTCATCTACGAGCTGCATCTAGAGTGCACTTGGTTGCCACACTGCCAGAAACATCCGACGGAGTGGGAGAAATGATGACATGATCGCAGTTTTGCGACTCGGACTGAAGGTGTGACCCCAGCAATGGATTGTTCTCCGAGCGAGAAGTCCATTGGTGGGAATCACACGTTCGGTTCGAGTCCCAATTAGCGACTCTGGAGCTCAAAACGCGTCTAGAGTTTTGGCCGCTACCCCAGGGCCCACAGAAGTTTGTGGACTTTTTCTCAAGTCTGATTGGAATATAACATTTTTTCCACCTGCAAACATGCAAGCTGAGAGGCTCCGCAGGGGATATTGAAATGAGTCCACCAGAAAATGAGTCAGATCATCTTAGGAACACTGACTTGATAGGAATAGACAGGAACAGTGTCGTCAAAGACAAAAGTCAGTTCCTCTCCGAAACAATGGAAGTGACTTTTGACACTGTAAGCGAAGCAGGAAGGGGAAGGCCGAAGTCAGAGCCGGGCAATTAAACGCAACCCTCCTCTTTTCTGCCAAAGCAACCCCTTCACTTGGCAATCCTATTAAAAGCCCATCATCAACAGGATGTTTAATTTTGCCCGTCGAGCTCGACAGCCCGAAACAAGGGGTCCGACTTGCGACTCTCTGCCTTTGCCTCGAGGCAGCGTTCTCAGTCCTACCAAACAGTCTACTACTTTTTCTCGTTTTTTTCAGGTTTCTTTTTTCACGGCAGCAAGCCCCGGATACGGACGGGCTACCTTTCTTCCTCTCTCTCTCTCTCTCTCTCTCTCTCTCTCTCTCTCTCTCTCTCTCTCTCTCTCTCTCTCTCTCTCTCTCTCTCTCTCTCCTGTCAGTCAGTCATCCCGCTTCGATCCATCAAAGAGCGACAACGCGTCAAGCAAGTGCACCTCCACGCCTCCATTGTTTTACATCCACTCCTTTTTGTTTTTTCCTCCATTTTTTTTTCAGACCACGCTCTCGCGCGCACTGAGCGTACGCAGCGCCGTCGGCCGAATTTCTCTCCGCACAAACGAATAAAAAGATTAACGTTCGATCCAGCGCACGAAACAAAACACGCATGATATCCACAATTTCACGCCGAGCTGCGTTTCGCTGCCACGAGGCCTCGACTGCCAAATTCTAAAGCAACGTGAATTGTCTCTCACTCTGAAGCAAAGTGGCGCGCAGTGGGCCAGAAGACCGGTGGATGTGGTCCAAAATCCCGGACGCGCTCTAAGCTCCAGCGTCGCTAAATGAGACTCGAACCGAGCGTGTGACCCCACCAATGGATTGCTCTCCGAACGAGGAATGCATTGGTGGGGTCACACGTTCGGTTCGAGTCCCATTTAGCGACTCTGGAGCTCAAAACGCGTCCGGAGTTTTGACCGCCTCCACCGGTCTTCTGGCCCACAGTACAGTTCGATTCCGGCCGTTCTAACCAGAGCAGCAACAATCCTCTGGTCTCGGAACACTCGATCCTCCGGGACCGGGACAAGCGCTGTACCGACGCCCTGTCCCGACCACGCCTTCCCTCCCCCTCACTCGAACAGCGACCTGGCCTTTCACCTGATCCAGTGTATCTGGTGAGCGTCGTCAGACAGTGTGTCAGACAGACGTGACCCGCGCAGTCCACAACAACAGTCTCTCTTTCAGCTGTCGGATTAGCGCCGATATTTTTCCCCCGTCAGACTGCCACACTGTGTGCCTCACTCGCACCAACGTTTTGGTACAAAAGGCGCCCCCGCCCTCCCCCTTCCATATTTTCTTTCACCTCTCCATCCGCCACACTCTCTTTTCCCCCCTCGCCTCCCCCCGAGGAGGATCGACAACAAAAATATCACACCCCGAAATACGGAAACGTCTTTGAATCCGCGCAGAAAAAGGGGACACACACACACACCTACACACACAATCACCTACAACTACACTCTCTCTCTCCTCCCTCCCTCCCTCTCTCTCTCTCTCTCTCTCTCTCTCTCCTCTCCCCCTCCTTTTTTTCCCCTCCCCTCTCTCCCCCCCTTTTCCTTCCTGTGTTCCAGGGGTTTTTTGGAATTTTTTGCAACTTTTGGGTGGGGTTTGTTGAGATACTGGCCCCTAATCCTTTTTCTGCCGATGACGCGGCTTAAAGGGAATGGGGTTTTTTCGAAAGGCCTGATTGGATCCAGAGCATTCCATTCCTCCGGCACAATGCCCCGCTCGCCCTCGGCCGAGGAGCGTTTAGTGCACGCGTTTTTACACGCGATGACCCAACACACACCGCGCGCGCGCACACACACACACACACACACACACACACACACACACACACAGACAGAAAACACACACACACACACACACACACACACACACACACGTGTGCGTCCCGAAGCCACCTGCCGGATTTACCTCGCCTAAGCCAACAAACACGTCATCCGTCATCATGCGGGTCGTGTTGTCGTCTCGCGCACTTTTCTCGCACTTCGTCTCTCTCGCACTCAGGGGGACCTTCCGCAGAAGGTGCATGAGAGAGGAGAGAGAGAGAGAGAGAGAGAGAGACGAAAGCACCATTCGGAATGAGCAGAGAGACTTCCGGCGACGACCGAGTTTAGACGATGGGCAAACAAGGTTCATTCTGCTGAATGGCGCGACGAATCCGATTTTGATTGGATTTAGTTTTGGTGTCTCGCTGGGTGCTTTTTTTTGCGCAGTTACAAAAGAAGTTACTCAGACCCAACCCCAAATAGAAACGTCACAACTCTAGGTGAGTCAGTCACACTGTGAAAATTTGTTGTCACTTTATGACAAAAACGTGAATGACATTTTCACCACTTTCTAATGATGAAATCTCATCACAGATTGATGACATTTTCGTCAAAGTTCCTATACTTATTGCATGGGCGTGACAACAATGTCATCAATAGTTTTGATGACATCGTTGTAAGGCAAATTAGCCTTGAAATTGTCATCAAGTGACGGCTCAAATTTTCACAGTGCAGAGCGTCGCAAAGCAAATGGACTTCCCCCACTGGAAACCGATAAGGTGGCGGTTTCCCAACAGACACTGTGTCACTGGGACAGAAAAAACAAAACCTTGTCGTAACGTGTAACAGGAGCAGTCAGCCAGTCCCTCCTCGATAATATTTCTCTATCTGGTCGAAACCGCCACAGCGCCGCGCGCGCCGCTCCAGAGTGCTCTTCAATTTGTGATGACATATGAGGCAATTGTTTGATCAGGGGCGGGACTGGGGAGAGGGAAGGGGGAGGTCGGTAAACACAGAATCGGACAGGCCAGGTGATGTCCTCGCCGCAAAGCGAAACGACAGCAGCACCGAGCAAAAAGGGTAAATAGGGGGATCACTTACTGCCTGTTCGCACACTCTGTCCACACACACACACACACACACACACACACACACACACACACACACACAGACACAGAGACACAGAGCAGTCGATTTCTTCATGTAATAAAGCGGCCACAGCGAAATGGTCCGTCCGCCCCCCGACCTCCAACGCCAGCTAGCGCCGCCAGCGCCCCCAGCAGCAGACTGATTCCGAGAGTCGTCGCTCTGTCTCTCTCGCACTCACGGGGCGCGCCGTAGGGGTGCGAGAGAGACGGAGCGACGAAAACGACTCTCGGAATGAGTCCGCCGCTGGCGGCCCCGGCGGCCGACAAGGCGTACCACCACCACAACAGCAGCGCCGGACGCGGCCGGGCAAGCACAGCGTTTTGAGACCAGTCCGAGGTTAGGGGCCTCGGAGGGCCCTCGGCGTGTCTACCGCCTCGACAGCCACTCCAGATGAGGGGAGGGGGGAGAGAGAGAGAGAGAGAGAGAGAGAGAGAGAGAGAGAGAGAGAGAGGGGAGAGAGAGAGAGGGAGGGGAGAGGAGAGAGAGCGGGCGAGAGAGCGAGAGAGAGAGGAGAGAGAGGAGAGAGGGAGAGAGAGAGAGAGAAGAGAGAGAGAGAGACGAAGGGGATGAGAGGGGCGCTCTGCCCTCCGTTCAACGAGGTTACGGGGTAAACAGAGTTCGCGCTTCTGGACGTGGAGACACAGCCGTACAAAGAAATTAGTTTAGGTCACCAATCCGCTGACCAGACAGACAAACAGGCAGACAGACAGACAGACGGACAGGCAGACAGACAGACGGAAGTCCACACATCGTGGACTGCCGCCAAAGTGCGCTGGGAGACGCCCATATATCGCCCTCTCCTTCCCCTTCCACGAGACTCCATGGTCGTCGCGACGGCGGCGCCGCTCCGAGCACCCCGTGAGGGCGTACCAGGGCGTACCGACGCGCACCGGGGCGTTCCAAGGGCGTACCAGGGCGTTCCCAGGGTGTACCAGGGCGTACCAGGGCGTACCAGGGCGTTCCAAGGGCGTACCAGGGCGTACCAGGGCGTTCCAGTCCACAGCGTACAAGGGCTTCCAGCGCGTACCAGGGCGTTCCAGGCTATTCCAGGGCGTTCCAGGCCGCACCGGCGCGCCACACACACACATATCCAGCAAGCGGAATATAGTGTACTCAGCTGGAACAAATCTGCCCCCTCCAAGGACCGGCAGTGGATTGATAGCGGAGGCCTACACACAGTGTACACACACGACGCCTAATTTGATAAACCCTCAAAGATGCTCACAAGCCGCGAGCGCCAACTCGGGCGAACTCCGCGAAGGCTCTCGGGTTCGAGGGTTCGAATCCCCGTGGACGCGCGCCACGGACGCGGCGGGGCGTACCTCCACTGTCAAACTCTGACATCACTTTATGCTGGCAAAATAGTAGATTACGTTTGCTTATCGTGTCAAAATGGTCACAATTTCAACATGTGAAAATTTGAGGTAACTTTTTGACGAAATTGTAGGCTACGTTTTTGTCACATCAAAATGGAGACACTAATTTAAACATAATTCAAAGAAACTTTCATCAGAGCTCACTTATTACAGAGGGGGGTGACAATCTTGAGTCAACTTGTCTGACGACAGTTCTTTGTGAGAATAATTCGGGAAAATTAGCCTCATAGAGTGACAACCAAAATTTTCACAGTGCACCCGTCGTGTGCCAACACACTATAAACACCGAGGGGGGGAAGGGAAAAACGAGGGAATGAAGATTTCCAAGGGACAAAAAGCGCGGCCGGTCGATCGTGTGGCGAGCGAGGAAGATGACGGCAAAAAAGGGGCAGTCGCCGCGACCGCGCCGAGGCGACGCCCTTCCAGTCCAGTCGTCGCTCTGTCTCTCTCGCACCCACACGGAACGCCCACGAGTGCGAGAGAGACAGAGCGACGACTCTCGGAATCGCAGTCCACGCTGCGAAGACGCAACGAGCCTCGCGAGGAGTCGCGCGGCAGTAAAGTGGAGCACCGCGAAAAATAAAACGCGACGTGAAAGAAGTTCTTCCCGCTCGCGATGACGGCGAGGTGTCAACACGCTATCTGCCGTATTTATCACGTGACAAGCCTGGGAAGGAAGGGTTAGGTCATCATCCTGCTGCAGATCCAACTTCGAGAATGAATGGACACACCCGCAGTGGGCCAGAAGACTGGTGGAGGCGGCCAAAACTCCAGACATTTTGAGCTCCAGAGTCGCTAAATGGGGCTCGGACCGAACGTGTGACCCCGCCAATGGATTGCTCTCCGAACGAGGAATCCATTGGTGGGGTCACACGTTCGGTTCGAGTCCCATTATGCGACTCAGAGCTCAAAACGCATTTTGAGTTCTGGCCGCCTCGGTCCACTGTGAGTGGCCCAAACTCTTTTCCAGTGTCCGCCACTCTGCAGCCTCCTCTACGTAACGCAGCCTACAGTGTAACGCCACAGCAACACCATGACGACAGCACTCGCGCTGCGGATCAAATTCAAAGCCGAAACGCCACCGCCTCGTTTATGTAGTGACTTGACAAACGCCGTTCTCTTTTACGTCCACTTTGGGGGCTTCTTTACAGCTATCTCTTTTTTTTTCCTCTGTAACTTTTGGTAAGCGGCAGCAGCAGCCTTGGGTGGTGGGGGCCTCGGAGGGAAAGGATTACAGCTTATTTTAGACGGCATGCCGCGGCGCGCCATGCATAGAGGGGCGGCTAGGACGGGACAAGGCCATGAATCTTCCAGCAACGGCCGATCGCTAAGTAGAGACGGAGTAACACTGCACAGTGGGCCAGAAGACCGGCGGAGGCGGCCGAAACTCTAGACGCGTTTTGAGCTCCAGAGTCGCTAAATGGGACTCGAACCGAACGTGTGACCCCACCAATGGATCCCTCGTTCGGAGAGCAATCCATTGGTGAGGTCGAGTTCACAAGTCCGGGATTTCAACCGCCTCCTCCGGTCCTCTGGCCCACTGTGCACTGACACTTGGTGAGTGCGAGCAACAAAGACAGAGAATGCTTTCCGCACACACTGTGAAAATTTCGGTTGTCCCTTGATGACCTTGTCAAGGCTACTTTTCCGCACGAGAATGTGATCGCAACTTTCACAGTGCAGGCCAAGGGAAGGACCGCGAAGGAAGCGCGTTGCGAAGAGGGTCGCTCTGTCTCTGTCGCACCCGTGGGGCGTCCCGCGTCCCGCAGGGGTGCGAGAGAGAGGGCGAATTCTTTCTTTCGGTAGCCGTTTCCGCTCGCATAAACCCGTTCAGTGCGACTCCCGTGTGCCGCCGCAGCGCACAGTGGGCCGGGGCGGCCAACTCTAGACGCGTTTTGAGCTCCAGAGTCGCTAAATGGGACTCGAACCGAACGTGTGACCCCACCAATGGATTGCTCTCCGAACGAGGAATCCATTGGTGGGGTCACACGTTTCGGTTCAGGTCCGGTTTAGCGACTCTGGAGCTCAAAACGCGTGTAGAGTTTTTGCCGCCTCCACTGCCCACTGTGTGCAGCCAGACGGCATGCTGTCTCTGTCGCACTCACGGGGCGCTCTGCTGGATCCGCGGGGGTGCGACAGAGACAGAGCGACGCGACGCTGCTGGACGCAACATGATACCCATGTGAGGTGCATGCTGAGTAGCGCCGCCCAAACGCCAGCACACTGATTCTGAGTCTCTCTCTCTCTCTCTCTCTCTCTCTCTCTCTCTCTCTCTCTCTCTCTTCTCTCTTTTTCTCTTCTCCTCTCCTCTCTCTCTCCTCTCTCTCTCTCTTCCCTCTCCTCTCTCTCTCTTCTCTCTCTCTCTCCCCCCTCTTTTCTCTCTCTCTCTCACTTATAGGACGTCCCTTATAGGCGCGAGAGAGACGCGATGAAAACGACTCTCGGAATCAGTCTGCAAGGAAGCGACTCAAAGCCCCTACAATGGTAATTGACCGACAAACAGGGGTCTGAAGCACAGCATGTTGGCGCTGGAAAACTCTGGAAACGTTTCCGAAGTCCTCAAATAGGACAGGGAGCAGCAAACACAAGCACTGGGACCCGTTTGATCCCCAGTCAAAGGGAAACCCATTGGACACACTCACGAGTGTCCATTCGAAAAACATTTGAGCAGTTCAGAGCGAGCTGGGCGGGTTAGTGTCAGTTCATTGAAGAAAAAGTTTTCGATGTATCGCAGTCACGCAGCACCACCACGGCTCCCAGATGCATAACCACAGCCGGGAACGTTAAATCGCGGGGCGGCGGTTTCGCGGCGTTCCTCAGCAGACTGATTCCGAGAGTCTTTTCGTCGCTCTGTCTCTCTCGCACCTCAACAGGGTGCCCCATGAGTGCGAGGGAGACAGAGCGACGAAAACGGCTCACGGAATCAGTCTAGCGCGGTCGTGGCCCGATATCATTCCCATCCCCCTAAACCAAATATTCCTTTGCGCGACTTTAATTTCGGAGGCTTGAGGGAAAAAATGATGAAAGAAGAACCCGCGCAAAGGCCTTCCTTTCCGCATAGCAGCATCTGCCGCATCTGCGTCTCAGAGGCTGCGGTCCAGATGGGACCGCGAACAAGCCGGCCAGGCCGACCAGCACACTGATTCGCTCTGTCTCTCTCGCACCTGTACGCGACGCCCCATGAGTGCGAGAGAGGCAGAGCGACGAAAACGACTCTCGGAATCAGTAAGCAGGCCGCCCTGCTGACCGGGTGGGGCTTACTGACTCCACTGTATAATGGCCGTGGCAACACTGTAAGCATTATCAGGAACTTTAGTGAACAAATGAAATAACTTTCGTGGCCAAAAACACCCGTCGGCTGTCCCATTTTTATACAGTGTGAAGGTCAACAGCCCCGACCTCGTCGTCCAGCTCGGGGCAGATAAGAACGAATTCCTGGCGCCTTTCAAGGTTCAAGGTTGGACTTTCGACAAACGGCACAGTGGGCCAGAGGACCGGTGGAGGCGGTCAAAACTCCGGACGCGTTTTGAGCCCCAGAGTCGTTGAATGGGACTCGAACCGAACGTGTGACCCCACCAATGGATTGCTCTCCGAACGAGGGATCCATTGGTGGTGTCACACGTTCGGTTCCAGTCCCATTCAGCTACTCTGGAGCTCAAAACGCGTCCAGAGTTTTGGCCGCCTCCACCGGTCTTCTGGCCCACTGCGCGGCTGCCTCGCTCACCGCACAACGTCATTTCCCCCTAAATTCGGGCGGGAATATTCAAACCGGTGCACTCCGCGGGGACTTCCCTGCGAGGCGTCAGCGGGCGGCCTCTCTCCGCCAAGAAAAGGGGGAAAAGAAAAAAAGAAAACATAAAAAAGAAAAAAAAGCGGCGCTTTCCCCGCCGCCTGCACCGTAAGCCACTCGTATACAATTTGCATGTTTTACCATTTAAAAACTGGCGCGCGCCTTTCCGCTGTGACGCTTTCCGCTTTCCCGCCCCACAGTGTGGCGGCACACGTCTAGCCTCGCGTCTAGCCTCGCGTCGGGCCTTCGGGCCGCCACTGAAATGTTTTGATTTAACCATCATGGCCGTTTTTGCAAAAACTTTCAAATTTTAAAAATTAGGAAAAATTTTCCTTTTTTTCTTAATTGAAAATTTTAATTTAACAAATTTTAAAAAATTTTTATTTAAAAAAAAAATTTTTTAATAAATAGAAAAGTTTAACATTTTGGGACAAAATTGGGGCCCCTTTGAAACTCAGGCAAGGGGCCCCCCCCCTCCACCGAAAGAAGAGGAAACCTGAGTGGGCGAACCCCCAAATTTTAGGGGAATACCTTTTTGTTCCCCGGGTTTGCCCCGGGGGCAAACGTGGGCCCCTTCGAGAAAAAAACAATTTTGGAAAAGCCCAAAACTTGGGGGTTTCCTGAAAAATGAGCTCTTTTCCCACCAACTTTTCCTTCTCCACCCCAACAACCACCACACACCCCACACCATAAAAAACAAAATAAACCAAATAAAAAAAAAAATAACCTTCTTTTCCCCACGCTTTTTTCAACCATATCCCCTCACCCCAACAACGCACATCCCACCCCCTCCACTTTTTCCCCTCCCAACAATCACCCCCACCTCCACACAACAACACACAACTCACAAAACCCACCACATACTCACACACTTTCTCACACACATTCTCACACACCTACTCACACATACTCACACATACTCACACATACTCACACACATACTCACACACACACACGCACATACTCACACGAGCACGCTCCTACACACAGCATACAAGGAAAGGTACACCATGCACTCACACCCTCTCTCTGTGCGTGCGTAGGTGTGTGCGCGTGTGTGTGAGTGAGTGTGGGTGTGGGTGTCCGATCAATGCTCCAAATTTCCGCCGGGTGCTCTATCGCGCGGTTTCCCTCTCACCCCGCGGCCACCGCATCACACACACACACATACACACACACACACACACGCACACACACACCATTTTCGGTGCTACCGGCGGAGGAGGAGGTCTTCCCTGCCCCCACTCCCTTCCCGGTGAGTCAACGCCCCGCCCCGCCGTGCTGGTGCTGGGGGCAGCCGGGAGACAAGATACATTGGCACACAAGAAGCAGGGAGCCGAAGCCCGAGTTGACGCAAAAACGAAAACGAGTCCCCTGAGGACGGCACTGCGAGGCGGAGAGAGAGAGAGAGAGAGAGAGAGAGAGAGAGAGAGAGAGAGAGAGAGAGAGAAACTGACTTGGTTCTTGGACGTCCCTACAGTGGTCCCGCCGCCACGCGTCGCCCCCGCAACGACTTCCCCTTTGCTTCACGCTCCTCGGGTTGCTTCCTTCCTTCCTTCCGCGGTTCGCGGGTTCGCGTCCCGCCGCCGGCCGAAAACCTAATTGGCGTTCGTCGGCCGCACCGCCACGCCGGCAGACTAGTTTGACGTGGGTGGCGAAGGGACGCGCCGTAGGAAAATCCCAGACTGGGAGCCGTCCACTCTGCAGACTGAGAGCCGTTTTCGTCGCTCTGTCTCTCTCGCACTCACGGGGCGTGCCGTACAGGTGCGAAAGAAACAGAGCGAGACTCTCAGTCTGCTGCCTGGGAATGGCCCACTCTGGAGACGCCAGAGCAGGGACCTCGCAGCCCTTCCAGACTTCCAGACTGGAGGGGCCAGTGCACAGTGGGCCAGAAGACCGGTGGAGGCGGCCAAAACTCTAGACGCGTTTTGAGCTCCAGAGTCGCTAAATGGGACTCGAACCGAACGTGTGACCCCACCAATGGATTCCTCTTCGGAGAGCAATCCATTGCTGCGGTCACCCGTTCGATCAGAGTCCTGTTTAGCCACTCTGGAGCTCAAAACGCGTCTAGAGTTTTGCCCGCCGGCGCCCGCCTTCTGGCCCACTGTGCGAGGGGCCAGAGCCAGAGCGTGTCGATAAACCATGTCTCCGTTAGGTCACGTGAGAACGCGCCCGTGGCAACCAAACTAAAGCACACTCCCCCTCCGGCTAGAAACACAATGTATCATCAAACAGACGCGCGGAATGCCGGGAGGATTCCCAAAACGGGTGAGAAAAAAAAGGCCGGATGTCTGCATATTTTGACAGAAGGAACAGTCAAAGGCCCCCCTCCCCGCAAAAAAATATCTTCAATCTTTCTACTCAGATATAGACACACGCGATTTCAATGACACCCCAAATCAGATTTTGACTTGGATCAATGCGAGTTTCCCTGCTGGTGCAGGTCACTGTGTATTCCTCTCTGTCTGCATACAGGTGACGAAAAACGAACGGCGGACGAAATTGCTGACGCATCGTTGCAGGGTCTTCTTGCCGATCGAAGCCCCTGCGCAACGCCCTGCGCAAGGTGTCAGCGACCGCTTAGACGGTGCCGCCCGTCCCGTTGGGGCTGCAGACTGATTCCGAGAGTCGTTTTCGTCGCTCTGTCTCTCTCGCACCTGTACGGCACGCCCCGTGAGTGCGAGAGAGACAGACAGACAGGCCCTGCGCGACCCTCATTGACACGGCGGACACTGAGCCGCGCGGTGAGCGGGCCGCACAGAACGCCAGGCCACGCACAGTGGGCCAGAAGACCGGTGGAGGCGGCCGACACTCTGGACGCGTTTTGAGTTCCAGAGTCGCTGAATATTACCCGAAGCGAACGGGTGACCCAACCAATGGATTCCTCGCTCAGAGAGCAATCCATTGGTGGGGTCAAACGATCGCTTCGAGTCCCATTTAGCGACTCTGGAGCTCAAAACGCGTCCAGAGTTTTGTCCGCCTCCACCGGTCTTCTGGCCCACTGCGCCACGCCGCTACTCCCTCAAACCGGCCGATTGAATCCACAGCTCCTGCATAAACCATCGCAGTGTGCAGCGGTTCGCCGTCGCGGAGTGCCAGTGTACACACAGCGTGCACACCTCATTCATGCTAAGCTGCCCCCGCCCCCTGTACACTCGACCATCAAGTTTACCAAAATCGACTGACCGACTAGGCTTGAACGAGGCTGGCTTGGGTTCAAACCCCGGCGTCGGCCACTTTCAGCAAGGTCGCGGATATCCCCCCCCCCCTTCTCTCTCTCTCTCTAAGTCCGGCAGAAAGCGGAAAAAGCCGCACAGTAGCCCGATTCAGAGATTCGGTCTCGTCGCTCTGTCTCTCTCGCACCAATACGGCACGCCCCATGAGTGCGAGAGAGACAGAGCGACGAAAACGACTCTCGGAATCAGTCTGCAGTCGTGTTGAGGCTGCTGCTTCCGTGCTTCCGCCCTGGGTCCGCACCTGTGGACGCGATAGCCTTTCAAGGAGCACTCAGCCCTCCCCCACCCCTCCCCTCCCCCTTTTTCTCGCCGGCCCTGCCCTTGCTCACCCCTTCCCCTTATTAGATTCAGGCGCGACAAGGTGATAGCGGGGCTCTCCCAGCCACGTCACGTGCCTCCCACAATTTTCGCTCCGTCTCTCTCGCACTCCCGAACGCTCGCCCGCACCAGGGCGAGAGAGACGGAGCGACGAAAAGCACGAAAAACAGTCCACCTGCGCCGACCGACGGCGCCGACGACGTGGGCCAGAAGACCAGTGGAGGCGGCCAAAACCCCAGACGCGTTTTGAGCTCGAGAGTCGCTAAATGTGACTCGTACGGAACGTGTGACCCCACCAATGAATTTCTCGTTCGGAGAGCAGTCCATTGGTGGGGTCACACGCTCGGTTCAGACTCCTATTTAAGGACTTCTGGAGCTCAAAACGCGTCAATCGGATCGAAAAGAACGAAACAAATGGAACCACATTAGTCAAAAATAAAAACATTGGGTGTTTTTTTTTTTAATTTTAAAATTTTACGTAGGTTAAAGGCAATTTTTTTAGACACGTTCTTGGGGAATTCCCAAGTCCTTTTGACAGTGACTTAGCTGTTTTGGCAACAGTGTAGGCACCGTGTTTGATTCGAGATTACGGCGAGTGCGCGTGCCTACACTGCCTACAGTGCCCCTTCGCTAGCCTCGCACGGGGCCCCGCACGTGCCTGCACCGGAAGGGAGGCAAACGTGCGGCGGCATCGCTTGAGGCCCTGCACTGTGAAGCAGACCGATTCCGAGAGTCGTCGTTGTCCTCGCTCTGTCTCTCTCGCACCTACAGGGCACGCCCCGCGAGTGCGAGAGAGACAGAGCGACGAAAACGACTCTCGGAAGCAGTGTGCTGGGTGGCCGAGCGGTCCGGAGGGAGGCGGCAAGCGAAAGGCGGAGGACGTCAAAGAAAGAGCAAAGAGGATGGAAAACGGCGCCGGCTCAAATTTTAAACAAGCAGAAAAATTAAAATTCCACAACAATTGTAAATGAATTCACTCCTCCCCCCCACCCCCCCAAAAAAAAAAAGAAAATTTCCGAAAGAAAAAAAGAAAGAGGAAAAAAGAAAAAAAGAGGAAAAAAAGGAAAAAAAGGGAGAAAAAAAGGGACGAAGGGGAACCTGGGGGCCCGGCCCCGCCCCCCCCGCCCCCGTGCCGTGCCGCCACTACGCAGCTGGCCGTCGTAGGTCGTCGTCGTGGCCAAACGAGGTGAATGTCACCACGAGAGCACCTTCTAGCCGGCGGGGCGGGGCGGGGCGGGGCGGGGCGGGGCAGACGCTCGACGTGATGTGGCCGTAAAGAGCCGGTTCATTGACATGCAAAGCGTGGCGGGGGAGGTGGAAGAGGGCGGAATGGAGGGGGGGAGGGGTCCCGGTGCAGTCTTGGCTCGCGTTCAAAGCCAACAAATGCATTCAATGGCAGACATCCGCGGCACTAGCCTGCACAACAACCCGCAGTGCATCTAGAGGGGGGAGGGGGGGGGGGGTCGCGGCCGAACAGCCGAATGGACGAGGTCGGCCCGGGCGGGGCTGGCGGGGCGTGCGGACGCGTGCGCCGAGGCAGCGCTCATTTGTATACATCGGCGGGGATTTGGGCGGGCGCCGCTTTTTGCGTGCAGCGACGCGCTCCCCGTCCACACATCCCACAGTGGGCCAGAAGACCGGCGGAGGCGGCCAAAACCCGGACGCGATTTGGGCTCCAGCGTCGCTGAATGGGAGTCGAACCGAACGTGTGACCCCACCAATGGATTGCTCTCCGAACGAGGAATCCATTGGTGGGGGTCACACGTTCGGTTCGAGTCCCATTCAGCGACTCTGGAGCTCAAAACACGTCCGGGATTTTGACGGCCTCCACCGGTCTTCTGGCCCACTGTGCGGCAGGACTTCAGGACCAATCCCCGTCTTGATTTGAGTCCCAGTTAAATGGCGATGTCAGAGGGCAGCAGCAGGCTCGTCCCGAAAAGCGCATTCGTCGCTCTTTCTCTCTCTCTCTCTCTCTCTCTCTCTCTCTCTCTCTCTCTCTCTCTCTCTCTCTCTCTCTCTCTCTCTCTCTCTCTCTCTCTCTCTCTCTCTCTCGCACTCCCAGGACCCCCCACGCCTCGGGACCACGCAGTCTGCCGGGCTGAAAGGCTGCAAGGCTGCGGCTGCACCATGCAGGAACTGCAGCATCCAGGAGCGGCAACCCCAGGAAGCGGAGGGGCTAAAAATAACGCGTGCTGCCCTAGCCCCTGTACGGGCTGACGGCGCGCCCCGCCCCGCCCCGCCCCGCCAGCTGACTGGGGCCGCGAGCACCACCTATATGTGCACCTTGAACACAAACACGGCGGTCATCGCCGGGATTCGAACCCAGAACTTATGAGGTCATAAACGCGAACGCAGAGTACAGCACACACACACACACACACACACACACACACACACACACACACACACACACACACACACACACACACACACACACCGCGGAACGCGCGAAACTTGAGCCTGCAGCAGTGCGACCCCCACCATGACGTAAACAAAGAAGACGGCCATTTCTAACCCAAATACCGACCGCGTTGAGTTCAACTGGATCTTTCTTCCGAGACAGCCGTATACTTTCACCTTTGTTTACTCTTATTTGAAGTCCCCCGCGTGTGTCTCTGGGAAACAATTTCGAGACCACCTACGCCCCCGGCGGCTCTGTGAGGTGTGTGTGTGTGTGTGTGTGTGTGTGTGTGTGTGAATGTAAATGTGAATGTGTGTCTGTGTACAACCTGGTCAGTCAGGCCGTGTCATAAACTTGCCTTCGACTCGGGCAGCGGGCTCGTTAGAAGCCATGCAGGGGCGTCAAAATGGGGAGGCGAGAGAGAGAGAGAGAGAGAGAGAGAGAGAGAGAGAGAGAGAGAGGAGAGAGAGAGAGAGAGAGAGAGAGAGAGAGGAGGAGAGAGAGAGAGAGAGAGAGAGAGAGAGAGAGAGAGAGAGGGGGGGGGGGCAAAGAACTGAATGGTCAGCCCGAAAGAGGCAAAACGAGAGGCTCAGTGCGTGCCAATGCAACAGCACGAGTAGGCAAACATTCTCACTGGGCACCAGTGTCGAGAGGGTTGCCAACCTCAGCCTGCCTACTGGGCAACATCCGTGCTTTGTCCACTCCGGTCCACACGCGCCAACAGTGGAGCGGCGCGCAGCCTGCGGAGCACTGCGGAGCTAACGGGGAGAGACTGCCTGGCTTCTCGGAAGCGGGACTCGGGTCCCTACTCGCACCAGCCGGCCGGGCCGGCGCGCCACACCGTGGGTTACTACACTGGCAGGCGCTCTAGCCGCGCTAGCTCCGTCTCCCTCGCACCCCCGCGGCCCTACGGGAGGCCCCACGGGACGCGCCGTGAGTGCGGCAAAGACGGAGCGACGCAACGATCCGTCGGGATCGGGCGTATATTTGTTCGCTGTCGGACGCGCCAACGCGCCAACGATGAAGAATGAAGTGTGAACTTCGGTTTTCACCGGCAGGCGGTAAACAAGCGCGTGGGATTAATCCCCCACTGATTGAGGTGAGGCAACGCGCACTGCAGGCCAGAGTCGCTCTGTCTCTCTCGCACTCATGGGGCGTCCCGTATAGGTGCGAGAGAGACAGAGCGACGACGGCGACCCTCGGCATCAGTCTGCTGTTGGCGGGCCCAAATCACTCCCCTCCCGTTCCGGTGTGGCGGTGTGGCGCACAGTGGGCCAGAAGACCGATGGAGGCGGCCAAAACTCTTGACGCGTTTTGAGCTCCAGAGTCGTTAAACAGGACTCGAACCGAACGTGTGACCCCACCACTGGATTCCTCGTTCAGAGAGCAATCCATTGGTGGGGTCACACGTTCGGTTCGAGTCTCACTTAGCGACTCTGGCGCTCAAAACGCGTCCAGAGTTTTGGCCGCCTCCGCCGGTCTTCTGGCCCACGGTGGGGCGGTGTGGCGGTCCCCGCCGGCTCCCTTCGGACCCTTACCTTGAGCACGACAAACTCCATGGCGGCGTCCACAGCGGAAGGCTCCGTCGTCGGTTCGCCCACACGCCTACGGGTTGCAGCTGCACGGGCCGGGCAGGGCAGGCTGGGCCGAGCCCACGCCCCTGGAGGCATGCATCACATCCTCTGGGGCGTAGCGCGGCGTGGCGGCCCGGGCAGACCGAGCTGGCGACCGGCCGGCCGACCGGACAGACGGCCGGGCAGACACGCGCGGGGCGGCGTGGACCAACACGGTCAGTCCTGCAACGACACGAGAAGGACACGCTGTAGAGCCTGCAGCAGCCTGCGTCGCTCTGTCTCTCTCGCACCTACACGGCACGCCCCGTGAGTGCGAGAGAGACAGAGCGACGAAAGCGACTCTCGGAATCAGTCTGCAGTGCCGGCAGTGCCGGGGTGCCAACGCTGTGCCAGGAAACCTGCAGGCGAGCGCACTTTCTGGACTGCAACTCCGGGCAGCGTCACTGACAGGAAATAGCTGCGCGAGAGCACGAAAGAGCTCGATTTTGACAGTTCGCGATGTGGTTGACTCATAAGCATTGTCACCACACTGACAAACTTCAATCCTAACTGCAAAGAGAACAGCGCTTTTGATTCCGAAGCAGGCCGTGTCGCTCTGTCTCTGTCGCACTCGCGGGGCGCCCCTAGTGAGAGCGAGAGAGACAGAGCGACACCACCGGAAGCAGCAGCGGCGAACCACAGCAACCCGGCGACCGAAACTAAATCAATGACCGTCGCACAATGCTCTAATTGAATGATAACAGACTGCTCGATTAAATTCGTCTCGGTACTCACACAAAGAAAACACGAAGATGCGATCCGTCTGGCCACACACACACTCTCACTCACTAACACACTTGACAGGCCGAGAGCCCTTCACTGAGCAAGCAATCAAGTAATCCTTGGGCTTGAGTCCGTGCCACTGGTCAGTGACTCCCGAAAGCACTGAACACTGACAGGGAAGGCCCGGCACGCGTACACTGGTTGCGGCGGCGTCGCGGCGGGTGAGGTCGTTTTCCCGCCAAAAAACAAAACCCACTCGGCACTCGCGACGCGGACAGGCGGGGCGCCGGCACGCGTCTCGACTCGTCCGGAGCGCACGCGCACGCGAACACACGCGGCACGGACGACGAGAGGACGCACAACGCACGCGGAGACGGCACGGCACGCACGACGCGGACGCTGCGGCAGCCAGCAGACGACTGAACTGGCGCGAGCGCGGAGCGCGAGCGAGCGGAGCGGAGGAGAGGAGAGGGAGGGGCAGAGGGAAGCGAGGCGGCAGGCGGCGGCGGCGGGCGGAGGAAGGAGAGGTGGCGGGAAGGGGCGGCGCGCGCGGCAACTACCCCCACCCCCACCCCCACCCGCCGCGCCTCCCAGGCCCAACTCTCGTTTGTTGTTGCTCTTTCTATGGCTCTAGTCTAGAAGAAATCTAGATCGCGTGCGTCTCCCATTACTACTTCTCTTTATTCCACTTTTCGGCTCTCTTTTTCATCTCTCTTCGTCAACTCTGTTTACTGGGTCTGGTTCTCGTTCGCTTAGCGGCGCCTTGCTGTTGTTGTTGTTGTTGTTGTTGTTGTTGTTGCTGCTGCTGCTCCTGGAGTTGGTACTGCGCACCCAGTTTGTTGCGCAGCCGGAGCTCTCCGCCTCACTGCTAAATCCTGGAATTTTGTCCGCTGCTGCGGTTGCAGTCCGCTCCGATCCTCAACCCCCGCAACCGCGACCCAAACTTGGACACGCCGCGCCGCGCCCCGCCGCCGCGCCGGGCTAATCCGGCTCGGGACACTCAGACACCCAGAAGCAGGACTAAGATGCATTTCGCGAATAGGGTACTTTCGTAGATCCTGAACCGGAAGCAAGCAGACCAGCAGACTCCAAATTGGCCGGAAACTAACCTCTCTTCTGATCTAAAACTTTAGCCGAGCTGTACAAATATTGCTCGCGAAACACATATGCACTGCAAGCAAAGTATCAAACAACTGTTTATGTTCAAGTGTGGCCGATACGTTTGACTAACGTCTCTTTCCCATGTCAAGTTTGGACCTGCTTCCGCCAACATGGCGTCTGTGCTTCCGGTTCACGGATCTACGAAAGTACCCTATCGAGTCTGAATATTAATCGTGGCGCTGCAAGGCGACAGAGTGAGAGAGGAGAGAGAGAGAGAGAGAGAGAGAGAGAGAGAGAGAGAGAGAGAGAGAGAGAGAGAGAGAGAGAGAGAGAGAGAGAGGGAGAGAGAGAGAGAGAGGCTTTGGCGGCGGATCGCTCACTCTGTCGGATACATACCCAAGGCATCCCTCGCAGATTCCGAGGGGCAACTTAGCGAACCCGCGTAGCACTGCGGCACGGTGGCTCTGGGGATGAAGACCCCTGTTCGGGCAGGCACAACCAGGAAGTGTGGCCAGGCGGAAATTCCCGCGATGCACCATTGTCGGAAGGGTTGCCAACCTCAGCCTGTTTAGGCAACATCTCGAGAGCGAAGCACAGTGGGCCAGAAGACCGGTGGAAGCGGCCAAAACTCTAGACGCGTTTTGAGCTCCAGAGTCGCTAAACAGGACTCTAACCGAACGTGTGACCCCACCAATGGATTGCTCTCCGAACAAGGAATCCATTGCTGGGGTCACACGTTCGGTTTGAGGCCTGTTTAGCGACTCTGGAGCTCAAAACGCGTCTAGAGTTTTGGCCGCCTCTAGCGGTCTTTTGGCCCACCGTGCGAAGCCCAGGTCTGCCGGGCACGCAGGCTGAGGTTGGCAACCCTTTCGACACTGGTGCAACGTGGGAGTTTTTGCGTGCTGTGTGGTAACACTGATTCCGCTCATCGTCTCGTCACGTCGCACCTCTGTCTGGCAGCTGGACAGGGCGCCCCACGGGTGTGAGAGAGACAGAGCGCGACTGGGTGATTCGATTGGCGGAGTGCACAGCCTTTGGGCCCTTTGGGCGCGCCGCACCGACGCCGACGTCCGGTGTGGCAGTTCCCCGCCAGCAGACTCATTCCGAGAGTCCTTTTCGTCGCTCTGTCTCTCTCGCACTCATGGGGCGTGCAGTATAGGTGCGAGAGAGACGGAGCGACGAAAACGACTCTCGGAATCGGTCTGCTGCCAGTGCCGGGGAGACTCGGGGAAGTCTATTCACGTCGGAAACAAAACGACGATGGCGAAACGCGCGTCGTCTCGCCGCTCTGTCTCTCTCGCACCCCTGCGGAACGCCCCACGAGTGCGACAGAGACAGAGCGGCGAAACGCACCGCCACGCCACGGCGACGCCGCACGGTGGGCCAGAAGACCGGTGGAGGCGACCAAAACTCTAGACGCGTTTTGAGCTCCAGAGTCGCTAAATACGACTCGAACCGAATGTGTGACCCCACCAATGGATTGCTCCCAGAACGAGGAATCCATTGGTGGGGTCACACGTTCGGTTCGAGTCCCATTTGGCGACTCTGGAGCTCAAAACGCGTCTGGAGTTTTGTCCGCCCCCACCGGTCTTCTGGCCCACTGTGCATACCCCACGCCGCGTGACGGAGGGTATGGCCGCGACCACCAAGCTGGCCGCGCGTCTCAACAACAGCGGGACACATGTCGCGCTTCTTATCGCGCTCGATCCGATCCGATTGAGTGTCATTCCCATTCGAGAGGGACTCCTTGACCGTCGTCCGTTGGCAACACTGTCGGACTGTAGACTGATTCCGAGTGGCGTTCTCGTCGCGCTGTGTCTCTGTCGCGCCTACACTGCACGCCCCATGAGTGTGAGAGAGACAGAGCGACGAAAACGACTCTCAGTCGCACAGTGGGCCAGAAGACCGGCGGAGGCGGCCAAAACTCTGGACGCGTTTTGAGCTCCAGAGTCGCTAAGAGAGACTCGAACCAAACGTGTGACCCCATCAATGGATTGCTCTCTGGACGAGGAATCCATTGGTGGAGTCACACGTTCGGTTCGAGTCCTGTTTAGCGACTCTGGAGCTCAAAACGCGTCAAGAGTTTTGGCCGCCTCCACCGGTCTTCTGGCCCACTGTGAGTCGGGCTGTCTGAGCTGCATCCTACGCCCCGTGCAGCGCCGCCACGCCGCGGGTACCCCCCTCCACACACACTCACACACACACACCAACGATGCTCCTCCACTCCACATGACATGACCAGCCTTAGCCTTTAGTTGGCTTGGAGCAGTGGCAGCGAGAGGTTGTACTGGTCCAGCGCCTCCCCGCGACCGCGTCACACAGCGTCCGGCGGAGCGACTACATACAGTGTACGGAGCACCACCCAGCAACCGACCCGACCAACCCAACCGGGCGGCCAAACAAGTGCACCCACTCAGGCTCAACGAGGACCGGTCGAGGAGGCGGCTCGGCGCGTGCACCGGACAGCGCACCGGACACCGCACCGGACGGCGTACCGAACAGCGCACCGGACAGCGTGCCGGACAGCGCACCGGACGGCGTACCGGACAGCGTACCGAACAGCGCACCGGACAGCGTGCCGGACAGCGCACCGGACAGCGTACCGGACAGCGTAACGGACAGCGTACCGGACAGCGTACCGGACAGCGTACCGGACGACGTACCGGACAGAGGACACTGACATCGAGAAGCCATGGCGCCCCCGGCCATCAGCAGAGACCCTCCGGACATTGAGGTAGGCAAAGCTGGAGGCGCACCCTAGCCTACACTGCATTCCAGTGGAGTCTCGCCCACTGCACTGCGCCACAGTGGGCCAGAAGACCGGTGGAGGCGGCCAAAACTCTAGATGCGTTTTGAGCTCCAGAGTCGCTAAATGGGACTCGAACCGAACGTGTGACCCCATCAATGGATTGCTCTTCGAACGAGGAATCCATAGGTGGGGTCACACGTTCGGTTCGAGCTCAAAACACGTTTAGAGTTTTTGGCCGCCTCCACCGGTCTTCTGGCCCACTGTGTGTGCGAGCCTGTGTGTCCCTACGCTGCAAACACAAGGCAAACACACGAGGACTATCGTTGCTGCTGGACATCGAGTCCATCGATAAACTCGATCCAAATTCCTTGGCGTGGCGCGGTTTGTCATCAGTGTGTCAAGGCGGTTGGCTCGGCTAGCTGAAGGGGCGGGGCAAGGAGGGGGGAAGGGGGGAGGGGACGGCCTTTGAACCCCGAGGAAGGCAAGGGTTTGTAATCAATCGCGCTGTGTTTTTCATCTCCTTTTTTCGGCAAGCACTTCAGCGACATGGCGAATACTACAGTAATCCGGCACGGTGTCACTTTGCCTAGGCGGGTTGACGAGGCGCGATCGAGGGTCCTGTTGGGCGTTCTCGGTCAGTTTGATCGGCCGCCACCGAAATCACATCACACTCACACTTCAGAGCGCAGCCTGCGTCACTTTCCCCGGGTCGTCCTTATCGGCGGCAAACGCTAGTTCAGCCTCCGATACTGCGGGGCAGCAGGGCAGGGGCACCCCGCCCCGCCCCCACCCCCACCCCCTGACCACAACATAGTGGCGGTTCGACAACACTGGGAAAACGAAGCCGGCCTGCCGGGCCGGATTACTTATTTCAACCAAACTTACATGCGGAATTGGGCCGGAAGACCGGTGGAGGCGGCCATAACTCTAGACGCGTTTTGAGCTCCAGTGTCGTTTAAACTGAACTCGAACCGAACGTGTGACCCCTAAGGGGTTACCCACTCTGGTAATCGTGTGTACGTACACTTCGTCCGGTAATCATTGGTAATCACACACCAAAACTGGCTAGTTTCGCCTTTTTTATCGGATTTGGGGGGTTTTTCCTATGAAATTAGGCCAAAATGCTCTTAGCTGGACAAAATTATGGAGTTTTTTGAGTATGTCTGTAGGTAATCACTGGTAATCAGTAATCCTGTGTACACTCCTGAGCTGAGTGGTCAACCCCTCGGTGACCCCACCAATGGATTCCTCGTTCGAAGAGCAATCCATTGGCGGGGTCACACGTTCGGTTCGAGTCCCATTTAACGACTCTGGAGCTCAAAACGCGTCTTGAGTTTTGGCCGGCGCGTACACAAAGTTTTGTGGACTGGACCTAGCCTAACCTAGCGTAAGCTAGCCCAGTGGGTGCGACATGAATGGCCCGTCTGGCACGCACTACTCGATAACGTCACGCCACTGTACTGTACGCATGGTGCGTGCGCCTCCACTGGGAATGAAAACGAATCGAAATGAAAGCGATCTCGAATAACACACGTCTGATAAGCGGCGACTGGCAAACAAGCGGCATCGTTGCCTCACTCCAACTTGGAGTGCTGTCATCGCTGTCGTCGATTTCTTTGTTATTGCAAAACCTTACGTTGCCAGGGTCGCGGGGAAGTGCCTGCCCAAGTGACAATTTTACCACTGTACTCGTCGACTAAAGACTCGCCCCGACAATGATGTACTTGTGCAGTGTTATCATCTGAAAGCACTTGAGCTTACGAAAATAGACGTACCATTGTCGGCCCTCGCATGAAGTAGAGGCCTACGTACCGCTTTCGGGAGCTGGGGCTCGGGCACTGTTAAAAAAATTCTGAAAATTCAGACAACTTTTTTCAGACTTGACGTTATGAAACACCAATTAAGACCTTTTTATGAAATTTCATAACTTTTGTCTGAGATGTCAGACAGGGCAGTCTGAGACCGTGCTTGGTCTGAATATTTGTACCCAGTCTGAAATTTCATAATGAGGGAAGTCATAAAATTAAGATTAGGCTGACTAATACAAAACCAGATATACAAAATCAAACGTCGCGCATCAAAGCATTATGATATTGGCAGTTGTTATGTTGAGGGAGCTTGTTGAATGCAAACTGTGGACCAATCACTTCTCAAATGGTTTGGTCCACTTGCTTGCAGCCGCCTGGAGTTACGTTTCAGGGACCTGCCGCTAGGTGGCGCCTGGAGCGCCGCGGCAGATCGCCACTTTGTATTTCCGATTAATGTCATTAAAGTAAATAATTTTTGCAAACAGCATCATCTGTTGCTTTAGTAATTATCAGCTCTAGCCTTTAGCAATAAGTTTGAAACAAAATATTACTCTGAAGTCGATAAAACCGCATTTCAATGTTGGCTCTCGCTGGCGTCTGCGTTCGGTCATTAGGTTGGGTGCCCGCATGATCCTCCGTGATGTTGTGGCACACATGGGAGATTTTATATGTGATCTCACCCTCGAACGACGAGTGCCTCAGTCCTACTGCGGACCATCTCGTCTGATATTTTTTGAGTAGCGATGGTGTCCATCGTGCGCGGAATCCCGGCGCGCTTTGAAGTTAGCTCTGTCTCTCACAGGAGAAAAATCGTTATCCGTCCAGTAGGTCCGCCCTAACAAGCGTCTAGACCACCACAATAGGCTGCCCTTTCCGCACGATTGCTGCAGGATGAATTCACACAGTATGTTCTAAAATTTTGGACAAAAAGTATGAATTTTCAGCTACAAAGCAGTGGGAATTTTAAGACTTGGCCATGTCTGAATTTTAAGACTTCATTTTCAGACCAAGACGAGTCTGAAAATTAATAACGAGTTTATGTAAAAGTACTTCACTCAAATTAGTCTGAAAATTCAGAAATTTTTTTTAACAGTGGGGCTCTAGCTTCCTAGTTGCATGGAGGCCCCTGAACCGACCTGAACCGAGGGGTTATGCACTCTCAAAACCTGTGAACCGACTATTACGCTCTATTACGCTTCAAAATAATCAGAATTTAGCTAAAAACGGCCCCAAAACACCCCAAAATTGGCAAAAATGGGAGAATTTCGGCTATTACGCGACTATTACGCGTACTATTACGCGTGCTATTACAGATAGAGTGAACCGACTATTACGCGAGTGCATACCCCCTCGCCCTGAACACTCATTCCGAGAGTCGTTTTCGTCGCTCTGTCTTTATCGCACTCACGGGGCACTCGGGGCTTTCCGTGTAGGTGCGAGAGAGGCAGAGCGGTTGAAACGACTCCCGAAACGGGTCCACAGACTTGATCGAGCGCCGCGGAGGTAGGCAACCCATCGAGCCGCGGGGGTGGGCAACCCACCTTGCGCAACGCGCCGCCAGATAGGTTAGCCTATTCGCAGACGATCATTTCTAGAGCCCTCCGGGGTACTTGTAGGGCTCTAATCATTGCAACGGACCACCTCTTTTGTGCAGAACCTGCTCCGGCTCAACCCGCGCACCCCGACACACGCCTCCCTGGTGCCGACCATCAAGACCAAGGCCAACAAGGCGCACTGGAAGCGCAACTCGGATAAGAAATGCGAGGTAAGACGGGCTGAACCTAGCCTTACCTGACCATTCCTAATAACCTTATCCAATATTTCCCACCGTAAGTTACCTTACCTTGCCTTACCTTACCCTACCTTACCTTACCTTTCCTTACCTTTCCTTACCTTACCTTACCTCGAGGGGGTAAACACTTCACGAAATCGTGTACAGACTACTCCGTATTACGCTGTATTACGGGTGTATTACACGTGTATTACGGCCCTAAAATGCCAAAATTTGGCACATTTGACCCAAAAATGGTATTACGATCACGTGTATTACGCGTAATACACGGTTTTTGTGTACAGGGTATTACGCGAGTGGTTACCCCCTCGCCTTACCTTACCTTTCCTTACCTTTCCTTACCTTACCTTATACCTTGCCTTACCTTGCCTTGCCTTGCCTCACCTTACATTACCTTTATACCTTACCTTTCCCAACTTACCTTAACCTTACCTAACCTTTCCAAACCTTATCGAACCCACCAGCAGGCACGGCACTCAAAATGCGACTCTTCCCCCACTGCAGACATGCCGGCCGCTGTTCGCGGACTTCGACGACATCAAGCACACGACGCTGAGCGAGCGCGCCGCGCTGCGGGAGGCGGCCAGGTGCCTCAAGTGCGCCGACGCGCCCTGCCAGAAGAGCTGCCCCACCCAGCTGGACGTCAAGAGCTTCATCACGTCCATCTCCAACAAGGTGCGCACAGTGTGCCAGAAGACCGGTGGAGGCGTACAAAACATCTAGACGCGTTTTGAGCTCCAGAGTCGCTAAACAGGACTCGAACCGAACGTGTGACCCCACCAATGGATTCCTCGTTCGGAGAGCAATCCATTGGTGGGGTCACACGTTCGGTTCGAGTCCCATTTAGCGACTCTCGAGCTCGAAGCGCGTTCGGGATTTTGGCCGCCTCCATCGTTCTTCTGGCCCACTGTGAGGCTTCCAGTCGAACCTAACCTAACCTGACTGCAACAGAACTTCTACGGCGCCGCGGCCGCCATCTTCTCCGACAACCCGCTGGGCCTGACCTGCGGCATGGTGTGCCCCACCAGCGACCTGTGCGTGGGCGGCTGCAACCTGCAGGCGGCTGAGGAGGGCCCCATCAACATCGGCGGCCTGCAGCAGTTCGCCACGGAGGTACTGCACACAGTGTGCCGGCACTGCAACAGACTGCAGCAACTCGTTACGTCACCTGCCTCTGTGTGAACGCTCTGCAGGTGCTGAAGAAGATGCGGATCCCCCAGGAGGTGCCGCCCGAGGCCGCCAAGCTGCCCAACTCCGCGGCCAAGATCGCGCTGCTGGGCTGCGGCCCGGCCTCGCTGTCCTGCGCCACGTTCCTGGGCCGCCTCGGCTACAAGGACATCACCATCTTCGAGAAGAGCGACTACGTCGGCGGGCTCAGGTGCGTGGTGTGTTTTCGCGCGGTGGGCTCGAACCGAGCGTGTGACCCCACCAATGGATTGCTCTCCGAACGAGGAATCCATTGGCGGGGTCACACGTTCGGTTCGGGTCCTGTTTGGCGACTCTGAAGCTCAAAACGCGTCTAGAGTTTCGGCCGCCTGCACCGGTCTTCTTGCTAACAGTTCATGTTCGCCTCCGCAGCTCCTCCGAGATCCCCCAGTACCGCCTGCCCTACGACGTGGTGCAGTACGAGGTGCAGCTGGTGCGCGACCTGGGCGTCAAGGTGCAGACGGGCCGCGCGCTGTCCGCCAAGGACCTGACGGTGCAGGGGCTGCGCCGGGACGGCTTCGAGGCCGTGTTCGTGGGCATCGGCATGCCGCAGGCCAAGCCGACCGGCGTGTTCAAGGGCCTGGGCAAGGAGCAGGGCTACTACACCTCCAAGGACTTCCTGCCCACCGTGGCCCGCGCCAGCAAGAGAGGTACGGACGCGTTTTGAGCTCCAGAGTCGCTAAATTGGACTCTAACCGAACGTGTGACCCCACCAATGGATTGCTCTCCGAACGAGGAATCCGTTGGTGGGGTCACACGTTCGGTTCAAGTCCCATTTAGCGATTTTGGAGCTCGAAACGCGTCTAGAGTTTCGGCCGAATGCACCGGTCTTCTGGCCCACTGTTGCTGCTGTTACTCACCAACTTCCCCGTGGCAGGCATGTGCTGCAGCAGCAACGCCCTGCCCGCCCTCCACGGCAACGTGCTCGTCCTCGGCGCCGGCGACACGGCCTTCGACTGCGCCACGTCCGCGCTGCGCTGCGGGGCCACCAGGGTGTTCGTGGTCTTCCGCAAGGGCTTCAGGAACATCCGGGCAGTGCCGGAGGAGGTAAAAAACTACCTAAACCTGGGCCTAAACCCTAGACGCGTTTTGAGCTCCAGGGTCGCTAAGTGGGACTCGAACCGAACGTGTGACCCAACCAATGGATTCCTCGTTCGGAGAGCAATCCATTGGTGGGGTCGCACGTTCGGTTCGAGTCCCATTTCGCGACTCTGGAGCTCAAAACGCGTCTAGAGTTTTGGCCGCCTCCGCCGGTCTTCTGGACCACTGTGCGTCTGGCGGCCGCCCCCCTGACCGCGTGCTGCCCCACAGGTGGAGCTGGCCGTGGAGGAGAAGTGCGAGTTCCTGCCCTTCATGAGCCCCAAGAAGGTGGTGCTGAAGGGCGCGTCGGGCCGCATCGCGGCCGTGGAGTTCGCGCGCACCGAGCAGCTGGCCGACGGCTCCTGGGTGGAGGACGAGGACCAGGCCATGCGCATCAAGGCGGACTTCGTCATCTCGGCCTTCGGGTCGGGGCTCTACGACGAGGACGGTAAGGCGCCACGCAGTTGCTCAGAAGGCCGGTGGAGGCGGTCAAAATCCCGGACGCGTTTTGAGCTCCAGAGTCGCTAACTGGGACTCGAACCGAACGTGTGACCCCACCAATGGATTGCTTTGCCCCCAGTGCGCGCCGCGCTCGCGCCGCTGCGCCTCAACAAGGACGGCACGCCGGAGGTGGACGTCAACACCATGGCGTCGTCCGAGCCGGGCGTCTTCTGCGGCGGCGACATCGCGGGGCTCTCCGAGACCACCGTGGAGTCGGTCAACGACGGCAAGACGGCCGCCTGGTACATCCACAAGTACATCCAGGTACAGGCCAGATCTGCCACAAAAAATTGTCCCAAGTTGCTCTCTGTGAGGCAGCACACAGTGGGCCAGAAGACCGGTGCAGGCGGCCAAAACTCTAGACGCGTTTTGAGCTCCAGAGTCGCTAAATGGGACTCGAACCGAACGTGTGACCCCACCAACGGATTGCCCTCCGAACGAGGAGTCCATTGGTGGGGTCACACGTTCGGTTCGAGTCCCATTTAGCGACTCCGAACTTCCGGCAGCACTGAGTGCGCTTTGTGACGTTCTTGGTCTCGGCCATGGTTTTGCGTCCTGCAGGAGAGCCACGGCGGCAGCGTGCCCAGCGAGCCGCGCCTGCCGCGCTTCTACTCCGCGGTGGACCGCGTGGACCTGAGCGTCACCATGTGCGGCGTGCGCTTCCCCAATCCGTTCGGCCTGGCCTCCGCGCCGCCCACCACGTCGTCCGCCATGATCCGCCGCGCCTTCGAGGTGAGTGAGACGGTGTCCGAGCCCGGCACCTCGCCGAAGACCGGTGGAGGCGGCCGAAACTCTAGACGCGTTTCGAGCTCCAGAGTCGCTAAACAGGACTCGAACAGAACGTGTGACCCCACCAATGGATTCCTCGTTCGAAGAGCAATCCATTGGTGGGGTCACACGTTCGGTTCGAGTCTCATTCAGCGACTCTGGAGCTCAAAACGCCTCTAGAGTTCTTGCCGCCTCCGCTGGTCTTCTGGCCCACTGTGGCCAGCGTTCGCCACTGGAGTCTCCGTCCCTCTTTCTCTCGCAGGCTGGCTGGGGCTTCGCCGTGACCAAGACGTTCGCGCTGGACAAGGACATCGTGACCAACGTGTCGCCGCGCATCGTCAAGGGCACCACCTCGCGCCACCACTTCGGCCCCGAGCAGGGCTCCTTCCTCAATATCGAGCTCATCTCGGAGAAGTGCCAGGACTACTGGCTCACCAGCATCAAGGAGCTCAAGCGGGACTTCCCTGAGAACGTGAGCGCACTGGACGGGCTGCTGGAGGGTGGCGTACAGTGGTCCAGAAGACCGATGGAGGCAGACAAAACTCTAGAGGCGTTTTGAGCTCCAGAGTCGCTAAATGGGACTCGAACCGAACGTGTGACCCCACCAATGGATTGCTCTCCGAACGAGGAATCGATTGGTGGGGTTAAACGTTCGGTTCGAGGCCTGGTTAGCGACACTGGAGCTCAAAACCCGTCTAGACTTTTGTCCACCTCCACTGGTCTTCTATCCCACTGTGTGGCGGAAGGCCTCGATAGGTTGCCAACCTCAGCGTGCCCAAGGTGATATCTAGGTTTTCCTCTTGGGAAGTTGACTGGTGTGGGTTTGGCAACCCTATCGACACTGGTGAAACGTGGAAAGCTTTGCCTACTGACGTGGCAACTCTCCGCAGGTGCTCGTGGCCAGCATCATGTGCTCCTACAACCAGGAGGACTGGGTCAAGCTGAGCAGCCTGGCCGAGGGCGCCGGCGCGGACATGCTGGAGCTCAACCTGTCCTGCCCCCACGGCATGGGCGAGTCCGGGATGGGGCTGGCCTGCGGACAGGTAGGCATGCTGACGTCAAAGTGTGTTCCCCGTCGCGCAGTGGCCAGAAGACCGGCACAGTGGGCCAGAAGACCGGCACAGTGGGCCAGAAGCCCGGCACAGTGGGCCAGAAGACCGGCACAGTGGGCCAGAAGCCCGGCACAGTGGGCCAGAAGCCCGGCACAGGCGGCCAAAACTCTAGACGCGTTTTGAGCTCCATAGTCGCTGAATGGGACGCAATCCGAGCGTGTGACCCCACTAATGGATTCCTCGTTCGGCCGCCTCCACCTGTCTTCTGGCCCACCGTGCGTCAAAGCGCAAGACGCCACGTACACTCTGTTGCTTTCAGAAACCGGAACTGGTGCGCGACATCTCTCGCTGGGTGAGCAGCACCGTCAAGATCCCCGTGTTCATCAAGCTCACCCCCAACATCACGGACATCGTCACCATCGCCAAGGCTGCTAAGGAGGGTGAGTCAGTGCGCCCCACCCACACAGTGGGCTAGAAGACCGGTGGAGGCGGCCAAAACTTTAGACGCGTTTTGAGCTCCAGAGTCGCTAAAATGGGACTCGAACCGAACGTGTGACCCCACCAATGGATTGCTCGTTCGGAGAGCAATCCATTGGTGGGGTCACACGTTCGGTTCGAGTCCTGTTCAGCGACCCTGGAGCTCAAAACGAGTCCATTGTGTTGGCCGCCTTGAGTCCCGGCCCCGGCGCGCTCAGCATCGTCCTGTTGTTCGTGTCCTCCACAGGCGGCGCTAGCGGCGTGTCCGCCATCAACACGGTGTCGGGCTTGATGAGCCTCAGCGCGAGCGGCACCCCCTGGCCGGCAGTGGGCCCCCGCAGCCCCGGCGCCGCGCTGCGCACCACGTACGGCGGCGTGTCCGGCAACGCCACCAGGCCGATGGGGCTGCGCGCCGTGTCCGCCATCGCCAGGGAGCTGCCCGGCTTCCCCATCATGGGCATCGGCGGCGTGGACTCGGCCGACGTGGCGCTGCAGTTCCTGCAGGCCGGCGCCACCACCCTGCAGGTACACCGTCGCACCACAGTGGGCCAGAAGACCGGTGGAGGCGGTCAAACCTCCGGACGCGTTTTGAGCTCCAGAGTCGCTAAATGGGACTCGAACCGAACGTGTGACCCCACCAATGAATTGCTCTCCGAACGAGGAATCCATTGGTGGGGTCACACGTTCGGTTCGGGTCCTGTTTAGCGACTCTAGAGCTCAAAACGCGTTTAGAGTTTTGGCCGCCTGCGCGTGCGCGTCTTCTGCCCCACTGTGCGATACACCAGGGTTGCCTACCTCAGCCACTGGAGGCGACTCTCCAGAACTTGAACTTGTTCACCTCGTCCACAGGTGTGCAGCGCGGTGCAGAACCAAGACTTCACGCTCGTGGACGACTACAAGACGGGGCTGCAGGCGCTGCTGCACCTCCGGACGCTGGACCTGGAGGCGGGCTGGGACGGCCAGAGCCCGCCGCGCGCCAAGCTGTACAAGGGCAAGCCCGTCGTGCCCGTCGCGGCCGCGGACTCCGGCAAGGTAAGCCTGTCTGGCCTGCCGCTACCTGTAGGCGCGCAGTGGGCCAGAAGACCGGTGGAGGTGGCTAAAACTGTAGACGCGTTTTGAGCTCCAGAGTCGCTAAATGAGACTCGAACCGAACGTGTGATGGATTCCTCGTTCGAAGAGCAATCGGTGGGGTCACTCTTTCGGTTCGAGTCCAGGGACTCTGGAGCTCAAAACGCGTCCGGGGTTTTGACCGCCTCCACCGGTCTTCTGGCCCACTGTGCTTCGCCCCTCACATGTCTCATTCGGGATGTGGGTGCTGATTCCAGAAGCTGCCCCGGTTCGGGCCGTTCGAGGCGGAGCGCCAGTCCGCCGTGGCGGAGGCTAACAGTGCCTCGGCCAAGGGCGGCGCCAACGACGCCCCCGCCGCCCCCGCCCCGCCACTCCGCCCCCGCGGCCCCGCCCCCAAGGTGAAGGACGTCGTCGGCGCGGCCGTCGCCAACATCGGCTCCTACAAGAGTCTGGACAACACGGCGCAGGTGGTCGCGCTGGTCGACGAGGTGCGTTTGGACGACGGCGAATCTCTCTCTCTCTGTCTCTCTCTCTCTCTCTCTCACTCACTCACTCTCTCTCTCTCTCTCTCTCTCTCTCTCTCTAGTTAAAGTTCCAGCCAGCGTAAGTAACTGTTGCCGTGGTTTGTCTCTATACCAGGACACGTGCATCAACTGCGGCAAGTGCTACATGGCGTGCAACGACTCCGGCTACCAGGCCATCCACTTCGACCCCGTCACCCACCTGCCCAAGGTCAACGACGACTGCACCGGCTGCACCCTCTGCGTGTCCGTGTGCCCCATCATCGACTGCATCGAGTACGTACACGCACCAGTGGGCCAGAAGACCGGTGGAGGCGGTCAAAACCCCAGACGCGTTTTGAGCTCCAGCGTCGCTGAATGAGACTCGAACCAAACGTGTGACCCCACCAATGGATTGCTCTCCGAACGAGGAATCCATTGATGGGGTCACACGTACGGCTCAAAGCCCCCACCCCTCACGTACGCCTCCCCAATGTTCATTGATCATTCGCCATCTTCTGTCTGTTGCAGAATGGTTCCAAAAACCATACCCCATGTAGTGAAGAGAGGCTACCCGTCAGGTAAGGACACTCCAAAAGCGATCACCATCAGTGAGTGCCAATGACAAGAGGAGCTGCTGAGGCAATGAAAATAGTTTTCTGCCAAGTTTGCATGATATTAAGATTTATTTGATTAAGCAATTGTGATGTCTGTGAAAGTGCACAATGGGTTAATGTTCTAAATAAAGAAAACTTGTACATAGTATCGTAATATACATTTATTGTAGTGAATAAGGTTAATGAAAATCAGCAAGAAAACTTGCATTAAAAGGTCTCTTTCTCTTTCATCAAGTAATACTGCATGAGTACAAATTATTGAAGTGAGCACGAGCCAAAGACAAACATGACCAAATAAAAAGTATGAAGAATCAAAGTATCGGCAGAAGGTTCTCACCCACCTTAAAAACTCGTTCAAGTTCATCTAGTTCTTAAATATAAGAAGGATCTAATTTCTATTCTTTCCTGTCAGACTGTACACATTCAAACAAACATACTGCAATATCACACAAAACATTCACATTACATGAAGAATAAAAAGTTCATATTAACACCCCTAAGGATTAAATAATGTCTAAAAGTGATGAAAATGCTAGTGAGGCATGATCAGCACTTGGCTTATATTATTATTATTATAATAAAACCAGTAAGTTACACAAGCACATTGGCCATAGCTATGATGTGGGATTTAAGTTACTAACGCATAAGCACAACCTCCTCTACTGTGATCCAAGTTAACTCATAGGCTCAATACACGTTTTACGTATTATGGTTGAGGCCAGAATTGAAAATGCTGAACAAGATGTCTTGTTTCTCAGGCAGTGCTCTCGGACAGCAAACAGGTTGATGAAATAGGTAACATGGTTTAATTAACAAGTGATGGAATACTAAGTCCTATGAACTGACAACAATGAGAGCTCAGAGCAATAACCATTTCAACTACATAGACAAAGGGAGGACATAGGTAACAAGCTCAAACCAATTAGTTCAAGCTGTATGACTAAACAAACAGTATTTGAGTACAAATTGTAGACAAAACAAACAAAGGGAAACAAATAACACTTCAACAAGGTTAAAGCAGCTGAAGGTATCGAGGAAAAGAGAGGGCAACTGACCCATTTCAAAAACATAAAAAAATCCTCTAGTGCAGTGGAATGAAGCAAAACCAAAAAGAAATTCTTTCAAAAAGGTATTGATGAAATTTTCACAAAAGGAACTTGGGTGACAATGTAAATTATTCCAAAGCCAAAATTCTCCATATCAAAATTTCTGTTTGTGAAAAAAAAAAAAAAACACAACAAAAAAACAAAGAAATTGTAAATGGAAAATAGACAATCTAGCTAGCTTATGGATCTAATATGCACAGACATGAGCCTACAACTGTTCAAAATATGAATTCAAAAAATATTGCAAATATCTAAGTTGCCTCTAAAAATCACGGACAAGTTCATTTTACGAAAAAAGAGACTACAGCTGAGCACAGTTGGCACATGCCTCCCTCATATCATATCTTTAATTTATCTCTACTCCAAACTATCAAAAAGATGAAGTGCTGATGTAACAAGTACATGACTGTTCAGTGATTCTCAGCATGTGTAATTCTTTCTCGTTAAACACAAAGTCAATCACAATGAAGCAAAGAAACACAAGCGTTCTTCATTTCGAAATGGAACTACGGATGTAGAACAGGGAATGATCCACAAAATTAAATGCAAATGTGTTCCTTCTCAGAATTCATTTCTTTAAAAATAGGTAAGGTAAAAGACTACTGGCAAATAGCACCTTACTCACTGGGTTGTCAAAGACAATGATAATGTAAAAGGTTGGCCAAATTTTGCACAAAGGAAGCTGTATGAAAACCCAATTGCTTTTCGTTCTTGTGAGCCAATTATGACAGTGAATGTTACTTATCAGTACAAAAATAAGATAATATGAGCAATTTTCCGAAACATCCTATGTATAAGGTTTATTAGCACACAAGGAAAAAGAGGTGGTGATAAGAAGTGTTTCATTACGTGGACAGGGCCCTACAGATCAACAACGATCCCACATTAAGATGTTAATACAATACAAATAAGAAATTTTCAAATTTATATACAGAAGGCAGTGCCAATAGAATAATAAAAACAGCCCACTCTCCCTTTTCAGGTTTAATAAATAAGCATCACATTGTGCAGCAAATCTTCCTAATATTGAAACAGAATAATGCTACAGTTCTACATAAGTAACTACATAAAAAAGATAGAAGAAAAACCTAAGGTAGTCAAAAAGCCATATCACAAAAGGTTTTCTGCTTGTCACAGATTCAATTGAAAAATTAAAATGATTGGAGAAATTCCATTGTTAATAGGCAAAAGAATTTCACCCTGGCAAGTAATCATGAAATTTTCTGGAAAACGCGACATTTTGATTATGTGACAAAACAAAAGCCTTGTCAAAAAGAATACATGACCTCTCCCTTGTCAAACATCACGATACTTCAGAGCAAACTGCGGTCAGACAAATAAACAATCAGCATTATATCAAATACGATAAATTGTAATGCTAACCCAATGTCTTGCAGAGAATTAAAAAACCACTCCTAAGAAATTCATTTTCCCATGTATAGTAGGTGTACCTTCTATGAAAGTTCACCATTTTCTGTGGCAACAGTAATAAGAAGTGTTTTGCAAAGGAGCTGCCAACCGAGATTCAGTCAACATTCTACATTGTACATAACGTCCTCATTCCTACTTGATAGGAATAAAATTAAGCTATATACTTCTAAACATACAAGCAATTCTATCAAAAATAAACTTACAGAAATGTCTAATGTCAAGGAGCATGACGATCAATAGGCCTGTTAACCTCCTAAAAAATACTTAGGCTGAAATGATTACATCACCAATACACAAAAAATAAAATTTAAAGTAATCCCTGAGTAAAGCACAAAACATTACTCCTCCTTTCCTCACATAGCAGGCTGATGCAACAGATCAGAATCACATCATTATTGCTATCAACTTCATCATAAATAGAAAGTGAAAAGAATTTAAGTACAAATGTTGATTGCTTTATCACTACCAGTAAGTTGAACATCTACAGAATTGATATAAGCCTAAGTAATGTACATAGTAACCACCAATAAATTACAACAGTCCACTGGTTGCAAAGGAAGCGACAGCCATGCCCACAACTTAAGTGGCATGGGATTAACTTTTGAGTCCACAAATGTGACACTATTGCCTGAAGGTTTGAGTGGGAATAATAGGGTTGTTAATGGGTGTCACATAGTCACCAATCATCAAGCTGTTGTTGACAGGATAATTTGATGAATTGAAGACCAGCTGGGTTGGTTGCCCCGAAATACTCATGTTGCTACACTGCAAAATACCAAAGGCACACACCATATTTATCAAACACCATAAATCATATGAAAAAGAACTGGAATGTGAAAACTAAATTGTTGAAATAGAATCAACAAAATGTCCCACAGACTTACCTGGGCCGTAAATAATGTGGGAGCAATGCCTCCACCAATCAATTGAGCAGCTTGAGTTGACGTGGCAGTTCCAATCCTTTGACGTCCTGTGCTCGATATACTTCCTGGATGAATGTTTGGCTGGTTGCCTGAAAGCGAAGAGTTCAAAATTACATTCATATCAGAGTTGTTATTAAAACACAGAAAATACAGAATTTTTTAAAAATACACACTGGGTACTAAGTGTTTGGACTTAAGCAAGCATAGACAGTGACTTACCCAAGGCAATAAGATTATTGGTCTGTGATGTGTCCATGGATACTTCTCCTAGGCCATTAACGGACATCCCATTAACCATATTTACAGCTAGAACAAACAAAACAGTCATTCTTCCACAAGTTCACACAACTTTGTAGCAAAACCAACAGAATTTATCAAATGAGAAGATGATAGGTCAATAAAGAAAAGGAGTTCCAGCTGATCTGAGCAAATGAGTTAATTTAAGATGAATAAAAGACTAGGCGTCTAAAAAAAACAAACAAAACACTTTAATTTTGTTTGCTGCATAAAAATACATCATGTCACACAGCAGACAGATACAATAAACCTTGAAACCATATTCATTTGTACAATGGTTACTATCAACTTTGGTGAAATAAGAAATTGAGTCCAGGCCATTAATTAAACAGTGTAACAATCTACAACCCAACAATCTATGGGTTTAATAAAATTTGTGGCAATCAAAATCTTAACTGTAGATTTGTCCATATATATTAGAACAAAACCTTAGATATAAGGTAGAGGCAGCAGCAAAATTGGTACACAATAGAAACTAGACAAATTTTATCATTGACTTGCTGCCATCAGTTCCCACTAACTGAAAGGGGGTCATGAGGGGGCACATTATGCAAGGATTGACAGCAATACATTAAAGAAATTAAGCACTCCGTGGGGTCGAGCTACTCAAAGTATTCATATCAATCACATTAGTTAAAATTAAGTGTGCAACTCATCAATCATGTGACTAGCTGGATACAAAATATCAGTCATTAAAATAAGGCATTCATCTACAAAGCCATTACATGAATAAATTGCATGAAAGAGTTAAAACTCCCAAATCATAACAAGATAAGGTACAGATACGCCAGTCAAAGTCACAAAAACTTTAAAAAATAAAATTCACGCAGAACACTTGCCAAACAGTGAACTTTCAACAATAACAGCTTCTTAGGATTTGTACTATAACAAGGTAAACAACAACTAGACATATGGATTAGAACTACTACTAATAACAGGTAATCTACATGGAACACAGATTTCATTGAGCAGAAACTAATCAATTCATTTCCCAAATAGCTATATCAATAGCCGCTGAAAACTACTGTTGGTGCAGCGCAAGATTGTAGAACTGTCCATCCATTTCATACACTTGATCAACAGCGCAATAAGCGTATGATGGGTATGAGCTGCTTGGAGCATATGGCACGCACAGCCCTAAGACGCAACAAACAGAAACATGCATCAGTACTACTGTTACCCATTTAATTTTCATTTGCTATCTACAATCCAAATGCCCATAACTTGAGGCATGTTGCTGTGTTAACAAAAGCAATAGTCGGTGCAAAGTTTTTCTTTATCTCATATTTAATCAAAGCATGAAGAACATTTACAAAACAAAAAGTTAAAGCTATAAATTAGAATATCACAGTTGCAGTACATGCTAATAAATAAGGAATGTAGGAGAACCTTTACTTACAATTTAAAAGGAAATGAAAGCAAACAGAATGAATTCGAGACAGTAGAAGTTACTGTCTCCCTTGATACAGTATCTAAAACAATGGATGTATGAGACTACAAATGGAAACAAAACAGGTCCTCTTTAAATTATTTAAAGTCCAAGCAAGGATAAACTTGAACCTATACAGTAAAAAATGAAATAAAGTGAAGGCTGCAAATACTGCACTGAGTTTTTTAAATGAAGAATTAATGAAATGAAATGACACATGTTTGGAAGGGGCTACAACAATCTACAGTGCATGCACTTAAAATTTAATCAAAATACAACAGCAGAAAAATACAAACATGCCGCCAAGAACATGAACCAGGCTATCTGATCGATGAGGCAGTTCTTTCGACACTTGTCAGGTGACTACACTGTCTCTGAAGGGAGTGAAAACTCAAAATGGCCGTATTCCAATGGTATAAGGTAAAAACTCGAAGGACGAAGTAATGATGTTTCAGAAAAAAATTGAATTGGCCGTAACTCTTAGGGCAGATGCCCATATTCACGACACAGATAGCAGACGAGCAACCAACCACGATGAACAATAGAAAATAATATTAATTGGACTGCTATATATACTGGAAATTTTCAGTGAGCACTCATCACCAGAAATGTATTTGATTCCTCAAATAACTACAAAGCGACCCTTTTACATACTGTTTATGTAAGCACTACCGCCTTCTATACATATGATCATTTAATTAACTTCCTGACAGAGGTTTCAACACAGATTTTAAAAATTCCCTGTAGCTTTGAAACAGAAAACATTTGCTCAGAAAAGAGGACGAGTGATATTTGCTCATAAAGAGAATCTCTCTACTCACCCTGCCTTGCACCTTGGACATCCAACAGGTTCCAGTACTGTTCACTAGGTGAAGCATGTGATGTGCCTGGAGGAGCCTGTGCCGGCTGGCCTGTGTACCGGAAGTACGGATTCTTCAGATCTAGACTATTGCTTGTGCGCATAGTTGTTCCCTCCACTCTCATTTCTAGGTTGACGTCATAGCTTTGCCTACAAAAAATGAAACCAAGAAAAATGTGATACAAAAAACATAACTTCAATCAATCAATCAATCAATCACGCAACCCCTCTCTTTGCACCATGCGGAGCCAAAACTGAAATGTGAAACTTAAAAAGACTGACACTTACCTTTGGTTTGCGACAAGGGATACTTTTCCTCGAAGAAGTTGCCCAGCCTTAACAAACAACGGTGACTCTACGAGGCAACGAACTTGATACCAATGAGTTAAGGGCTCCAACGGTGAAGTGGATAGCCAAATAGGTGACTGAGATCCAAAGAAAGCCACATCAAACCAGAATGCCAATCCATGAACAGTACCCGTTTCCAGCATGTGAAATTCAATTGGAATTTCTGAAAAAAAAAAAAAAAAAAAAAGTCAAGAAAAAAACATAGAAAATTTTGAAACCATTTCGCTTTTAACACAGGTGATTTGGAAACAAAACTAGTACCAATAAGATGCAGATCCTCTTCATTGGCCGTGCTGAAATCAACTATGTGACTGACAGATTTTGCCATTGTAATACGCATGTCAAATGTGTCAACAACAGGCTGGCGGAAGTACTCCCTCATAGCTGCTTCCCGGAGCACTCTCAAATCAACTCCATGGAAATGCTGCTGAAACCTAGGGCCAAAAAGAGTACCATAGTATTAGAGGTGAAAGGCCTCATCAAGAGCCTCAATTAGCAGAAAGGGACACTAAACATTTACAACTCACCAAAAATTGGCTTTGTTGAATTGTTCCATGTACAATGCTTCATCTGTGAAAGGAGCCACATGAAGATCACCACGGCTGGGAAACATTTTCCCTAAAAAAAAAACAAAAAAAAAAAAAAAAAACACGAGAATGTTATTTTTTACCTTTGTACAATTTAAAATAAGCAAACCACTAAGCGGAAAGATATTTTAACAAATAACAGGCAGCCCTCAATGAGGGAATAAAGAATGAAAACCTGACTGCCAAGGAATCATGATGAATACAAAGCAAACTAGGAAAATAACTCACCATCAGGTTTAAGCCATTTTTTAGCATGCAAGAAACTTTCCAGCATACGTTCATTAAACAGCATGTAGCCCATGGGCTCCGAAATAATAACATCAACCTTCTCTGGAAGGTCAATTTCCTCAATTTTTCCAGCAACTACAGAGATACGATCAGCAAGGTTGTTAGATCGGACGAGTTGCTGCATCATTGAAAAATAAATTAGGATTAATTCAAAATATTACCAACAAATTTGATGAGTCAATTGTTAGTTTGAACTGTGATTACCTCTGCATGTTGGGCCATAGAGCTTGCTTCCACAGCATACACTCTTGCTGCACCAGCTTGTGCAACAAAAAATGAGAGAATACCTGATCCGGCACCAACATCAAGAACCACTTTGTCTTTAAAATCAGCACCATTTGCTAGAACAGCTCTCTGATATGTAGATGTTCGAATATAGTCTTGCAACATGTTCTGCTGCTGAGATAGGTATCCATAAAACTGTAAAAAATTCAAAACAATTTTTAAAAATGAAAAATATTTATCTGCTAATATTTTATAAGTGTAAATATAAGTTTATAAATTTAAAAGTGGGACAGATAAAGGCCTCATAAAAACTATACCTGGAAGTATTGAATTGCAGAAGAGTCATCAGTACGGCAGGCAAAAGCAGAATTTTTATTTCCGGTTTTCACTTTTATCACAAGTCCATGGAAAGCTCTTAGTTCTGAAAAGGCATGGAGCATGAGAATTAGAATGTATCAACTAGGAAAAGAAACTTACAGAAAAAAACGAGACCTTACCTTCTGGGTCCTTGAATTTGAAAGAAAGACTTTCCATATCATCTAGGTGGAAGATGTAATTCAGGGCACCCATTCTGGCACATTCGGTTGAGTGTGACAGTACAAAATAAAACAAGGGATCTCCCTGCATCTGACCCTCTGGAACAACAACATCTGAGATGAAAAAAAATTATGTCAATAAACGACAGCCCATTCGTAATTCAGAAAGCCTAACTGGCGTAATGCTGGCGTACCAAGATAAATGCACAGAAGTGCAAAGAGAGTAGGGAGTTCAATTTATAAATAGAACCTAGCAGCAGCATGTAGACTGCACAGAGGCCCCAAACATTTTCACCCCAAATTCCCATTTATAACGACGCAACAAGGATTCCAGTGACCACCATAGAGTTCTCACAGGTAATCCAAGCGGAGGAAGTTGGTGGTCAGGCAGGACACGGTGCCTGCACTGTGCCAAGCAGCGAGAGGCGCTAGTCTGCCAAAACAAGCTGAGCATAAACATAACCAAGGCAGGTCGCGTCAAGACCCTCCATTGTCCCAGCACCAAGGGACTGGCCATGACCTAGCGTCACCGCCACAGGGCCGAGGCGACTTGGGAGTGACAGAGACAGGGCAGGCCGGCCCGAGCGTCTCGAGAGGGCAAGGACAAGGACGACTGCCGGCCAGAGCCAGTCACTGGCAGAGCGTCACTAATTGCTGTGCTGTGCGTCGCTTCCAGTGGAGGAGACGCGGGACTGGACGCGAGGTGGGCATCACGGACTTGGCTCGGCAACCGGCAGTCTCCATCGCGAAGCGCGCAGCAAGACGGGGGGAAAACATTCGCTGGCTCGCAGTGGGCTTCATCGAGAGGCACGCCAGAAAGTGTCAGTGCCGCAGAAAAGACGTTGCCGCCGAGCCAAACATTGCAAGCCACCCGAAGCACTCACCTCTGAATCCATTGATCGTGAAGCCTTGTGGATCGTACTCGGCCGAGAGCGTCACCGGGAAATCGTACTTCTGGATTATTTGTCCCGAGCTTTCGACTCGGGAGACGATAACACTCTCGAAGGTCCTCGCCATTCTTGTTTTTCGTGGCGACACAAAGAGAAGCTTGTGCCTCGCCTCGCAGCACCTCTTCACCGGTTCATCAGTTCACTGCACGGGCGCGTTCGCGAAGCGCGCGAAGCACAGCTTTGCAAAAGTGCTGCCGGTCAGAAGCGGTCTCCCGCTATGAAAAATTGGAACAAACATGGCGTGACAGAATGAGGTTAAGAAGAAGTCGAGGAGTTCGTTTTACTGGACCGCAGCTTATAGTTGGTGTGGTTTTGGGCATAGCCAGTGGAATATACGTCTGGAAACCCGAATTTGACAGGCACTACGGCAGCAACGTGTCACAAGAAGAGCTAGACAGAGAACGGCAGAAAACGTTGGCAAATTTTGACTTGCCGGAGAGCCAGAGCAAAGCAGACGCCCCGCCGAAGCCGCGGTCTTAGGTGAGGCAAAACACGCTATTGTTTATTTAGGATTCGAGTCCTTCTGGTAAATACGCTCTTTAGTGGTCAATGATTTCCCGTTTTTCTCATTTATTCATGGAAAAGTACAAAGTTTTTCGCGTGTATTGTTTTGAATGGTTGGATAAACTGGACTGTCCAGGTTAGCCAATAATTCTCAGTTCTGAGCAAGAAGTACGCAAAGTACGCAAATAATTGACATTTGACGGGTTTGTATGCTGTGTCAAACTTTTTCCAAGTCGTGTACATCTCTCTTCTCTGTTGACAGGTTATTTGACTCTCAGGAGAAACTCCTACAACGCGTTGTCTTCTCAATGAAGCTGGGCCCTTCAGGTCGTCTGTTTATAGCCACTGCTATCGGTTCCTTTTGCGGCTGGTTTATCGTCGAGCCTATCACTTGGGCTTACCACAATAAGTTTGGCAACGACAAGAAGAAAGATCTCCCGCCTCCAAAGGTAGTGTCACACTTGTTCATTTCCATTCGATTAATGAAATTAATCTGACGCCTAGGGTGATGAAATTTGTCGCTGTCTTTCTAAATGCTGTCACTTGTCTGATTTTTGCATCTCTAACACCCACTTTTGTTTGTTGCAGTACCAGTGAAATCAAGTGCATTTTCTCATCATGGCCAATCAAACTACTGCTGACCCTACAAAGCTGTCCCTCAAGAGTATTGCTGCAAAAATTTGGACTCCCACCAATGCAGGAACACGTCTCATAAAATATTCAATTATAGGAGGTGCACTAGGACTCGTATACTTTCAACTTTTAAGGCCAGGTATCCAAGAATACAAGTTTCGCAGGGATGATGAATTTGCCAGACAGCTGATTGAACTTGAGTTGAAGAGTCAAAAGAAGTCCTGATTTCCTGTATCCACTAGAACTGCTCGTTTTTAGAAATTAAAATTCTTTATTAGTACCTGTTATGATCATTTTATTTACTGCATATCTGATAACATTGAAAGAACCTGTTCAGGAATTAACACATTCACAAAACATTCTGTATGAATGGGAAACAAGGGATGCTAAAGTAACAAGGCAGAAAGAAGGCACAGAAATTTATCCTAATTTCATTTTGCAACATACAGACGTCATGAGCCAACATGAATGAATGATTTTGAAGCAGTATAGCTACCAAAATGTGCCAAGGTGTCTACAATGGAGACAAGATTTATTAATTACATAAATAAGCATGTCCAGAGACCACTATTCTTTATCTGTGGAGTATTTGGTATTGTAAATTGGGATGTAGTCGGTGACGAGTCTCCAGTCAGTGAAGAAGACGAGGATGGCTCCAGCTGCGCCCCCATAGCCAGCGAGGGATGGCGCCCTAAAGACAGACAAAAGGATTGTTAAACACTTCATAATCCACGACACCTAAGGATTCAGCTCGTTTCACAAGGGGCAGCTTCAACAAAGGCTCCATGGGATGGAACAAGCTCTAAGAGAAGTGGACAGCCGTTTGTAAAGAACAAAGAGGTCATAATGGTGGTAAATTTAAAGTTAACATGACAATAAAAATTAATTCAAAGGTCGTACGAATGTGGGACTTGATCAAAGCAAAGGTATTTTGACTCAACGACTGCTTCACACAAATCTAACCTAAACCTTTCAAGGGCACAAGAAATGTTGGAAGATGTTTAAGCAGTAACGTCCACGTACCAGTTCGGTAGTTGCTGAGTGAGCTTCTTGATGAACGACATGTTGGATAGTTGGTTTTGGACTAGACTCCTCCTCCGACTCGTGAGGAAATGAAAGAGAACAGTTCCAGCACTTTTGCAGGGAACCGAGAAGGGCCAGCTGAGCTCGAGCGAGCGGACGACACGACACTATGCGCAGAACAGTCCACTATTTGCAGGCTCCACTTTCCTGTGTGCAGTGTGTCTGTAAAGAGTGAAGTGGCGTGGCGTGGAAGGGTAAGAAATGGAATGACAATATTTTTGTCTCATTGAATTGTTTTAGCTGACGGAGCTGTTGGATGTTTAATCTAGTCATTACATTTTTAACATGGCTTTGTGTGCTTCTGTAGCAATTTGACTGAATTCTTCGATACCTACAATCACACTGATAACCTCCGATTACACACCGGTTTGTGGTTGATACCGGTTTGACACGGTACGGTGACAAGCATTTTACGTAATTAGAGAATCGACCTGACTGAAAATGGTAAGTTAAATTGTTGTTAACTTTCCACTAGACCCTCCTTCACTCATTCCTGAACGTAAATGAAATTATTTCATAAGCACAGTGCATTGTGGAAATAACAAATAACAAACATTTAAAGCGGATCCCCTTTCCCTTTCAGTCTCAAGAATTCCCTCCACTCAAAAATGATCTTCTGCTTCGTGCGGCGCGTGGGGAGCCAGTGGATAGAGTGCCTGTGTGGATTATGCGACAAGCAGGACGATACCTTCCAGGTAAGCAAACTTGATTTACTTGCAAATGTTCTATGTTGGATACTTTCTCATGAATTTCCTGTCTGCACAGAGTTCCGTGAAATGCGCTCAAAGTACGACTTCTTCACCATTTGTCAGACTCCTGAACTCGCAGCTGAAATTACCTTGCAACCCATCCGACGTTTTGATTTAGATGCTGCAATTATTTTTTCTGATATTCTTGTCATTCCCCAAGCTCTTGGAATGACTGTGGAGATGCAACCTGGAGTGGTGGGTTTTCCTTACTTGCTTGTTTTAACAAAATAACTCTGGACTGCTTCCCTCACCTTTCTTATTATTTCCTCTAGGGGCCCGTTCTACCCCAACCATTGGTGAGCCCTGCAGACATTAAGCGGCTAGTGACGCCAGTGAATGTTGAGGAGCAGCTTGGCTACGTGTTTCAAGCAATAACCTTAACCAGGCAAAAGTTATCTGGTAAGGTCCCTCTTATAGGGTTTTCTGGAGCCCCGGTAAGTCTGCATGTTCTGATTTTGTTCTACTTTTTCTAAGATTGTGACATGAAGTATGCCTTTTCTTTATTGTTGTTTAATTTTCAGTGGACCTTGATGGGGTATATGATTGAGGGTGGTGGCTCTAAGACCATGGCTAAATCTAAGGCATGGCTGTATGAACACCCACAAAGCAGTAAAGATTTGTTGAAAATAATTACTGATGTAGTAGTAGATTACCTCATAGGCCAAGCTGCTGCAGGAGCTCAGGTACAGAATCTTTCTGAGGCCCCTTCTATTGTAGGAATGTGAATCATTGATGCTCATATGCCCCCAATTGTCTTTGCAGCTTTTGCAGGTGTTTGAATCAAATGCAGAATATCTTGGTCCCGACCTGTTCCGGGAATTTGCGCTTCCCTGTGTTAGAGACATTTGTTCGAGAGTGAAAGCTGGCGTAAAGGCCAAAAACTTGGGTGACATACCAATGGTAAGAAATGCGTCTATTTGGTTTTTTGTTTGGGAAGTGCCATGTTGATAATGAGTCATCTTTCCCATTGCAGACAATATTTGCTAAGGGGGCCCACTATGCGTTGAAAGAGCTGGCTGACAGTGGGTACAATGTGATGGGCATTGATTGGACTGTAGATCCAGTGGTCGCTCGGGAGGCAACTGCCGGAAAGAATATCACTCTGCAAGGAAATTTCGACCCCTGTGGCCTGTATGCTAGTCCTGTAAGTGCACTTAACTTAGAGCCTCTCTTGCATTGTGGTTTCAATTCAGCTAAATTTAACTGTTGTTTACAGGAAGAAATTCAGAAACGTGTTCAAGTTATGGTTGAGAAATTTGGGAAGACTCGATATATAGCAAATCTTGGTCATGGCATTTATCCTGATATGAAACCAGAACATGCTGAAGCATTTATAAATGCAGTTCACAAGCAGTAACAGCAAGTTAGAAGTAGCCTGGTATTTGTTTATAGTTGTCTGTTGTTGTCTGAAATGACTAGTTATATGTGCCAATTGGTGTGTGGAAGGTCAAAGGAACTGTTAAGAATTATTTGGACCAGGAATATTATGTCCTTTTCTGGAAACAGTTCTACATTTGAAGTGGGAGGTGTTTCATTTTTGATACAAATGTGGAACTTAATTTGCTCATCTAGTAGTAACACTTATTTGTGCTGGAGCCTCTCCATGAATAAGTGTTTTTGACCCTTGAAATTTACAAAAGAGACATTTTTTCTGAGGTTCTTGAATCTATTGACTGTGATATTCAACATAATACATTCATTTCTGTTACGTTTGGCACCTCAAATTATGAAGGTGTTAGGGGCCTAAAAAGAAGGTAGATTATTGAGTTGACGCCGATCAACAGTTTTTGAATCCAATATTTTTACTTTGATAAAACTTGTAATGTTAAACATGATCTGATCTTCGTATTCATTTCATGTGAAGTTCTAAGTGTCACTGTGCAGGTACCTTACAATTGTTTTTTAGTGTCTTTCTCATGTAGCTTTTTCATCCATCAGTTTATTTCTGTAAAAAATTATCACATGTTACAAAAATTAAAGCATCTTGTTTTTGTTTTCTAACGCCATTTCTTTCATTGTGTTCCTTGTTCTCTGTCAAATTTGTCCGTCGAATATGATAGTGCCCCAAGAACACGAAACGCTCAATGTGATGTCATTTGCTGTCAATATGACTGCTTTAAGTCAAAATTTCGACCTGAATAAAGGTCATTTTGACGGTGGGATCATGGGTGGTCTGGGCGCCACGCGGGCGGTACCCTGGTACTCTGTAGAGAAAATCCACGGGGAAAGGTTGGCACAGTCTGGTAGACGTAGACAATTTGCCTGGTACCATCGTACCTCAGCCAGTACGGCTTTTGGGGTACGGAGTACGGTTTTTCATAACATGGGCTCTCATGGGAAGCACGGTTTTTGGGTACGGTCGTTCTGTACACCGTAAGGCACGGTCTAGCCGTATCTTCTTCCTTGAAATGTACGGTTTTTTTTAACAGTGTACCCGGTGGGGTGCCTGGGCTGGGACGGAACAGCGGCACTGCTTGCTGCTCGGCCGTCCAGCCCGTCGGCACAGTCCGGACACAGTGCACTACATGAAACGCCAGCGTTTGCCGAAGCTTTGTTTACGCCCCTCCATTTGTGGGTCAATTGCTCTTGTTGTGGGGGGTCGTGCGGTGGGCCTGAAGGCCCCGGGTGCGCCGGGGGCCCTTCCCCCACCCCACCCCACCCGGGAAAGGGCCTCTGCGACCTGCCCCATATCCGCCTTCTTGCAGGCACTGGCAGCATGGCGGGGCTGGCGGGGCTGGCAGCCACCCCCACGCGGCCGAAATCTTGGCCGCTCGTGCCCCCACGCCCCCTCCCCCTCCCCACGGCCGGGCCCTTTCCCTACCTGGCGGGGGAGGGGGTCGGCAGGGTCACCTCTGGTCGGTGCGGAGTAGCCGGCCGCTGTAAGCCCCCACTACGCACATCGTGCATCTCACCTCGGGAGGTTCGAGTAGTTCGAGTTCAGGGTTCACACCGGTCAGGGAAATCAAGGAAGTCATGGAAAATAAAATGGGCACTGTGAAAGCCAGGGAAACTCGATTTTGGTCAGGGGAAATTGGAAAAGTTCGTCAAAGTATGGATTTTGAACGCCGCACGTGTGGATGCTGCATGCACTTGACTCTGGAATTCCACATAAATTTTGAAAATAAAGTCAGGGAAAATGAGTAATTTTTACACTGGATATCAGGGAAAAGTCAGGGGGAACGAAAAAGGGAATCTGGTGTGAACCCTGGAGTTAGGGGTTCCAACTCACAGCCCTGAGGGTATCGAAACGTGCGATTGAACGCACGGCTCGAATAGCCCCGAGTTCAAGTCATACTTCCGCCAAAATTGGAGGACCTCTAAGCTCTCGCGGTCGGAGGTCCACTGTAACATGGTAGCCAAGGCGTCAGTGGCGCTCGACCGCGGGGTCTTCCCTGGTCGGAGTATACGGGTTCCAACTCACAACCTTGAAGGCACATAGAAACGTGCGATTGAACGCGCGGCTCGAATGGCCGCGACCGAGGTGGCGGTGCGTACCACACGGTACCGCAGCGGGGCGGAGCGGGGCCTTTGGGGCCGGTGGTGGGCCCTGCCACGGCCCTGCCATGCCCCTGCAGAAAAGGGGTGGGGGGCACTCATTTCTCATTACGCCACTGCTGGCGGCACGACGCGGCCCGGCGGCGCGGCACAAACGTGAACTTACGTCGCGGCGCCGCGCGGCGCAGTACGACGGCCAGCCTCGGCGCCGCCTCGCGAGTAGGCAACCGTTGTTGCAACATGCCCAACGGGTTGCCTGCTTACATTGCCATTACCATTAAGGGCTAGGCCACACATGACCGTATGCCATTTCGGGCCCGACACATGCCCGCCTGCACTGCAAAACGAGAAAGCCGTCTTGACACCAAAGCCCCGGTTTCTCCTCGTAGGCAGGCTGAGGTTGGCAACCCTTCCGACACAAGTAGAGGCGGCCAAAACTCGAGACGCGTTTTGAGCTCCAGAGTCGCTAAACAGGACTCGAACCGAACGTGTGACCCCACCAAAGGATTGCTCTCCGAACGAGGAATCCATTGGTGGGGTCACACGTTCGGTTCGAGACCCATTTAGCGACTCTGGAGCTCAAAACGCGTCTAGAGTTTTGGCCGCCTGCGTCAGTCTTCTGGCCCACTGTGCGTCGAGGCTGCGGGCTTCTTCCTTAGGTTTGCTCTAACGGCTCCTGCGCGGGACCACTCGGGACAGCCCAAAGCCCTGGCGAGCTCCTCCAAGTGTTCCAGGGCCGGTGCAAGAAGGGGGCGGGGCGGGGCCCGTGCAGATGGATAGGGGCCGGGCTTAGGACAACACAAGTCCTAAGGACTCCGCAGTACTACCCAGCCATGTGTGGGTGCGTATGTGTGAGAGTGAGAGTGAGTTTGAGAGAGAGGGAGAGAGAGAGAGAGAGAGAGAGAGAGAGAGAGAGAGAGAGAGAGAGAGAGAGAGAGAGAGACAGAGAGAGAGAGACAGAGAGAGAGAGAGAGAGAGAGAGAGAGAGAGAGAGGGGGGGGTGAGCGTGTCGCCGCAGGACTGCGTTAGAAACGGTTTCCTCATCACTCAGCCGATGAGAGGGGTGGGTGCGAGTTGATGGCAGTGCACGGCATGCCACTGCACACATTCGCATGCTAGATGCGCTCTGCGCACACATGTCCCATTCTCTGATGCGTCCGCTGATAAACTTAAAAGCGCGCATGGAGCGTTCACTTGTGAAAAGTAAGGAGTGATTTCCCCTCATTATCATAAATTTGGCCTCATGGATTTTTTCCCTGTCCTCAAAGGATAATTTTCCCATTTCTCGGAGGGTAAAATTCCCCCAGTGGCAGTTTTTTTTTACAGTGCTAAGCTTGCCATGTGCACTGTGCACAGTAGGCCAACACTCCAGACGCGTTTTGAGCTCCAGAGTCGCTCAATTGGACAAGAGCCGAGCGTGTGATCACACCAATGGATTGCTCGTTCGGAGAGCAATCCATTGGTGGGGTCACACGCTCGGTTCGAACCTTGTTCAGCGACTCTGGAGCTCAAAACGCGTCTGGAGTTTTGGCCGCCGGCGCCGGTCTTCTGGCCCACTGTGCAGTGTGCCCGGCAGCGATATTGCTGCGCGAGTTTTGATCGCCGCGATCGATAATCGGCCGGTAATCATTTTCCCTGTTATCCAAGTTATTAAACCTCGCGGCGGCGTGGCGCGGCGTCGCCAGAAAGTCATCAACAGACCAATAACGATGCCCCCCCTCCCAACCCCCTCCATTTAATGGGAGGGTGCTCCATGACGACAAGAAGAGCCGCGAAAAATAATAAAATAGATTTGGCCGTCTTGGGAGGGCCCCGGAAACTAACGAAGGCACTCCCGAAGGCTCATTGGAGAGGGAGTGGGGCGGGCCGAGGCCTAGGCGTGCCTACGAGGCAATATCTACACTGTGAAAACGGAACCTGGTTTTCCCAGGAACTCCCTGGAAATCGCCTATGCCTTCACCATTGGCATCCTGGGAAAACCAGGTTCCGTTTTTACCGTGTAGTCGTTCCTTTCCAGAACTCGTCTCGTACGCAGGCTTAGGTTGGCAACCCTCAACACTGGTGAATCGCGGAGATTTTTGTCTACTGCACTGTAAATTTCTTACGGTGAAAGGCTGCACCAACATATTATAGTGGAGATTTTCTCCATGATGCCGAAGAAATTCGTCAAAATATCTATAAGATACAGTGAAAATTTGCTCAATGGTATGTTATGGAGTCAGCTGCACCACCATAATATGGAACATTTTCACCATGATATGGAGAAACTTCACTGTACAACATAATTTAGAGTGCGGTCAAAAACGGACTCCAACCCAGGGGAAATAACTCCAGCCAAATTTGTACTAAAAAATTCAGCAAACACGTAAAATTTATTGAAATTCATCAAAAACTATGGAATTTCACTGAAATTCTTCTCAAAATTCAGTGGTTTTTGCCTGAAATTCATCAAAATTCAACCGAAATTAGTTTGATTTTGTACGTTGAAATTGACAGTGATTTCCCCTTCCAAGGGGTCCCCAACCGAGCCGGCGAGCGTACACTGACTTAAAGTCAAAACTGACTTTTTTGACTTTTTTGTGACTTTTTGATTGTTTTTTTACTTTTTTGTGACTTTTTTGAGTATCTCTTCTGACTTTTTGCGACTGTTTTGCCGTGGAACTATTTTCACTTTCACACGTTTTAATGACTTTTTGACTTTTAAATGACTTTTTGACCTTTAAATGACTTTTTTGACTTAAAAAGTTACTTTTCCACCAGCGTTCATTGAAATTTGGCATTTTTAAAGGCTGTTTCGTGACTTTTTGGATACTTTATAGTGGTTTTTCTGTTACTTTTTGACTTTTGTGACTTTTTGACTTTTTTGACTTTTAGTGACTTTTTTAATGTTTTTTTCACCCGTGTACACCGATTTTCGCCGGTTGGGGACCCCTTGTCCCCTTCACTCCGACACATTCCTTGTCGTTCTTGCTCGCCAATTCGCCGAGCACCGCGACGCTCATTTTCCTCCCGGTGAAATATCCGGTCGGCATGCAGGCCAATCGGGACGACCGGAGACTCGCTAAAACAATAGAGAGACCCGTTAATAGCGCCACACTGCTCCGTTTCTGTTTGCCGCTGTTTTCTGAATTTCCCCGGGCGGCGAGTGTCTGCGGCGTCCTGGCGGTCCCCGGAGAGAGAGAGAGAGAGAGAGAGAGAGAGAGAGAGAGAAGAGAGAGAGAGAGAGAGAGAGAGAGAGAGAGAGAGAGAGAGAGAGATTGGCGAAAAAGGGTGCCGCGGTGGCGCGCCAGGGCCTCTGCGGAGGGATTCCGCGGGCCCTGTCTCTCTCGCGCCCTCACGGGACGCCCCGTGGGTGCGAGAGAGACGCCGGAGCGGGACTGGTGCAAGGCCCTTGCAAGGGGCTTCATCTGCATTTGTTAGTGGCTGGGCGTCTTTGTGAGCGAACCCCGCGCCGCCCCGCCCCGCCGAAGATACACGCGGGGAACCCTTTTACCGTTCTTTCCTTGCACCCCTTTCCCTCCTTTCCTGTCAGAGGGGCAGCAGCCGCAGCCGCACAGTGGGCCAGAACACTCTAAATGTTCTACAGTGAAGATTCTCCATATTATGGTGAAAATGTTCCATATTATGGTGGTGCAGCTGACCTCGTAACATACCATTGAGAATTCACTGTACCTTATAGATATTTTGACGAATTTTGTTGGTATTATGGAGAAAATCCCCACCATAATATGTTGGTGCAGCCTTTCACCGTAAGACATTTACAGTGAAGACCGGTGGAGGCGGCCAAAAATTCTAGACGCGTTTTGGAGCTACAGAGTCGCTAAATGGGACTAAAATGAAGGTATGACCCCACCAATGAAGTCCTCGTTCTGAAGGCAATCCATTGGTGGGGTCACACGATCGGCTCGAGTTCCATTTAGCGACGCTGAAGCTCAAAACGCGTGCGGGTTTCCGGCCGCCTCCAGGCGCCTCCACCGGTCTTCTGGCCCACTGTGCGTCGCAGCGTAGGCGGAGGCATGGCTGTACAGTTTGGCACCTCCCCCCCGCCTCCCTCTTCCCTTCCTTCCCCGACGCTCGCAGCTTTACCTGTCAATTTTTAAATTCCGCGCGGAGGACTGGGGGCGGCGCTGGGGGACGGGCGTAGGATGCTGTGTGTGTGTGTGTGTGTGTGCGTGTGTGTGTGTAAGCGTGTGTGTGTGTAAGCGTGTGTGCGTGGCAAGGCTTGGCTTAACGAGGTCGTGGTGCGGCGCCGCCTCGACACCGCCTGCCTCAATAACGCAAGCTGCTTACGCACCGCCCCCATCGCCGTCCTTCATCACGGCCTCCGCCATCACGGCCTCCGCCATCAAGGCCATCGAGGCCGTAGCAAACAACAAAAGCGGCGTGAGCCCCGCACGCCGCTTGCAGGGGCCGCACCGCCCCGGCAGCACAGTGGGCCAGAAGACCGGTGGAGGCGGCCAAAACTCCAGCTCCAGAGTCGCTAAATGGGACTCGAACCGAGCGTGTGACCCCACCAATGGATTCCTCGTTCGGAGAGCAATCCGTTGGTGGGGTCACACGCTCGGTTCGAGTCCTGTTTAGCGACTCTGGAGCTCAAAACGCGTCCGGGATTTCGACCGCCTCCACCGGTCTTCTGGCCCACTGTGCGCCGCACCCCGAGGCGTGAACGGTGCACGGTGCACGCCAAACGCGAGCGCGGTGTTGACCCAGACGGGCGGGGCGAGGGCGCGAGCGGCCGGGCCACCCATGGCTCTGGTCTTGGGCGTCTCCGCGTTACCTGGCTGTTGTTTTGATGTTGTTTTTGTGGTACCTGTTGGACGCGCGCACGTCAAACTGCGATGATAATTCGTGTGGCGGGGCGGGGTGCGCTCGCGACGTGCGTGCTGTCAGCCGCCCCTTCTTCCGCGCGCCTTCCGGTCTTTCCCCCCTCCCCTCCTCCCCCTCCCCTCCCCCCCCTTGCCCCTCCCCTCCTCTCCCCCTCCCCTCTGTCCGGCGGCTCGTCCTTTGCGTGGGCTGATCCCCGTTCCCCGGGCCAGGGTCGTCCCTAACGGGGAGATAACGACAGCGGGACGCATCTTTGGAATACGGAGAGGCCGACGGACGGACGGATGGGCAGACAGACAGACACACAGACAGACGGACAGACGGACGGACAGACTGACAGGCAGACTGTCAGACAGACAGGCAGACAGACCTTCAAACGGACCTTTGGCTCATCGGAACGTCCGACCAACGACTGCCGTCACTGGCGGGGCGGGGTGGAGCACGACACGTTTGGTCCGGACCTGAACCGTCGGGGAAAAAGCGAACCGACTTGTCCGATCCATTAAACTGTTCCCAGTCGCATGCCAGGGCCGCCTCCACCGGTCTTCTGGCCCACTGTGCACGATTCTCAAACGCAGTTGTCACCGTTTCGACCGTCTTCGAGGCAACATCGGTCACGAACCAAGCTCCTGGCATGCAAAAAGAAAGGTCCAAAAACCAGTGGGCTGCGCGGAACGCCTTGGGTCTCCGCGATGCTGTCCCGTCGGACAGGCCTGCCTCGTGGATTGCCGACGCTGGCTTCGTAGGGGGCCTTGCCGCCTGGCGGGTAGGCAATCCCACCTACAGGGCAGTGCACCAGGCCATTCCGCTGGAAAAGAGGAAGAAAAGAAGTACACAACATCCGTCCCCTCGCCTGCGGGGGGACGAGAGGGGCAGCGGAAGTTCCGCCCCCCGCAGGCGAGGGGACGGAAGTATGTACTTCTTTTCTTCCTCTTTTCCAGCGGAATGGCGCGGCATGGCCCCTGACGAAGGCAGGCCTGCTCGACGGGACAGCATCATGGAGTCCCTGATAGTGGCCAAGTTAGGCAACCCCTTCGACACTGGTGCATCGTGCGAACTTTTGCCTTCTGTCCGGGTGACCCTGCTCTGTCGAATAAATACGATGACGTGATTTTGTGGTTTTCAGGGGTACGTTTTTGCGATGGTCCCTCCGCGGCGTTTCGTCTCTGAGAGACGCAGCGATTCTACGGCCGGCAAAAAGAGGGCCGGACCTAACCTCACTTTCTTCTTGCTTGCCGTGCCGGACCTCGATCGAGTGGCCGGGCTTTACGCCGGGTCAGCCACCCCGTTGAAAATAGGAGCGCGAACAACTGTCCTGACCGCAGCCCCTCGCACAGTGGGCCAGAAGACCGGTGGAGGCGGTCAAAATCCGGGACGCGTTTTGAGCTCCAGAGTCGCTAAATGGGACTCGAATCGAACGTGTGACCCACCAATGGATTGCTCTCCGAACGAGGAACCCATTGATGGTGTCACACGTTTGGTTCGAGCCCTGTTTAGTGACTCTGGAGCTCAAAACGCGTCTAGAGTTTTGGCCGCCTGCGCCGGTCTTCTGGCCCACTGTGCCTCACCAAACAAGGCCTGCTAAAGAAATCAGTTGAATCGACAAACACTGACGTTTTGGCGAACCAAAAATAAACAAATCCCATTCCGTTTGAAGAATTTATTTTCATGTCACCGATCGTAAACCAACATCTCATCATTTCGTCGGCCGAAATAAAGTTTTCCCCTCCGAGCGTGAAAACCGCCTCTCGGCCGAGAGCGCCGACAAAACGCGACACAGGGAGGCCAATTGATAACTGTGTTACGTCGTGGATAAACGCACCGGAGGGACGGCCAGGGGAAAGGGGGAGGGGGGGGGGGGCTGGCACGGCTGCGGCCCCTGATGGGTTAAGCTCTGATGGGATCAAGCGGACCGAATCCATCGCCAAGCCGACGAATGAGAGAGCTGTGACAGCGGGCGGGGCGGTGACACGGTGGGAGGGGTGGGGTGGGGGTGGGGGGGGGGGGGGGGCTGGACACAGGACTGCTGCGACACACCGAGACGGCTCTGCACGCCTCCTCTCTCTCTCTCTCTCTCTCTCTCTCTCTCTCTCTCTCTCTCTCTCTCCCGCCCCTCAAACCCACACGGTTTAACACTGCACGGGATGCGTGCGGTGCGAGGTGCGGTGATCTCCATTTTTCACGTCACAGGTAACCCGGCCATCGACAGGAAAGTCATCACGGCAAACCCGACAAAATGGACACAACCAGATTAAAATTTTTTTCCCGTCAAGAGCGGATTTTTCGAGGGGTGACCCACTGTAAAATTTTGTGTACAATGATTGTGTGAATGTGCAAGAATGTGCCAGATTTCTGGCGCTTTTGCCACACATGTTGCCTACTCACAGGCGTTTTTGCCTCCTGAATGTGGAATAGGTCAAATTTTGTACAACGAATGTGGGAAGCTGTTCCCCCCTCGGGATTTTAAAAAAAAGTTTCGCAAGTTAGTCGAGGGCGGAGAGTTGGCCACTGAAATACTTTGCGGCCGATTCACAGCCACTCTTTTGGACATAGCGATTTGAAGGGTGGATCCTTTGTGTGGTGACTTTGCCCGCCCACGTCCCCTACTTCGCCTCCGGGCCTGTCAGTTCCCTCCCTCTCTCTCCCTCCCTCTCTCTCTCTCTCTCTCGCTCTCTCTCTCTCTCTCTCTCTCTCTCTCTCTCTCTCTCTCTCTCTCTCTCTCTCCCTCTCTTTCCCTCTCCATCGGGTTGGCGGGGCGCGTGCTGCCAGAGGCCCGCAAAAAGTAGAGCATTCTAAAAAGACCAGCGCCGTCGAACTGCACTCCACTTCGGCGGCGGTCGAGTGCAGTGGTATTCTTTCCCCCTCCCCTTCCTTTTTCCACTCCGCTTTTTTCATGCGCCGCTCCGTCCAACGACACACTGTGAAGGCTGAAGGGTCGGCAAGGTCGGGAGGGTCGGGAACGCGGTGGGCAACCGCTCCGACAGGCTGATTCCGAGCGAGTCGTTTTCGTCGCTCTGTCTCTCTTGCACTCATGTGGCGTCCCGTGTAGGTGCGAGAGAGACAGAGCGACGAAAACGACTCTCGGAATCAGTCTGCTGGCGATGTTCGAGTTCAGCCTCTGGGATGAACCAGTCCATCAAGCAGTCCTCCAGCTCCAGCCTCCAAACCTCCAAACGGTCGGCCAGTGTTGCCACCTACGTTGGCAAATATTTCAACGATGCATTAGGGTTGCCAACCTCAGCCTGTCCACTCGCCAACTTCTCGGGAGCAAATACCAGAGATCACCTGGGCAGGCAGGTGCGGGCAGGTGGGCAGGCTGAAGTTGGCTACCCTTTCGACACTACACTGTGCATAGCGGGAATTTTCGCCCGCCTACTTTCGAGGCAACGTTGGTCAGTTGAGCTGATGATGCCCGGCGCCAAATTTCGTATTTTTGGACGTTCGAAAGGCGACTCGGGGCAGAGTCAGGCAGAGTCCGGGTGGAAGTGATAAGGGGAACGTCGCCGCCGATGAAGTGAAAAACAACGGAGCGTTCTTGAAAGTGAATATAAGTTTGTCTCGAGGTGCGAGAAGAAAGTTTGCCCGGCCGGGCTGCATGCTGCAGCAGACTGAGAGTCGTTTTCGTCGCTCTGTCTCTCTCGCACCTTTACGGGACGCAGCATGAGTGCGAGAGAGACAGAGCGTCGAGAACGACTCTCCGGGAATCAGTCTGCAGGTGTGGTTGACGTCGCCGGAATGTTGGCAGTACCGTCACCGCCTTGTTGCCGCCGCGCGCGCATCCCCCCCCCCCTCCAGCGTCGTGTTGTTGTTATTGTTGTGGTGCAACTTTCGCGCGCCGGTCGGAGTGTCTGTGTTTTTGTGCAGTTTCCGCGTTGGACAACGTTGATCGCTGGACCGAGATTGACCAGTGTGTTGTGGACAACGGAGAGCAGCAGTGTTAGTGTTTCTCGAGCGGCAAGCTCCTGTACAACGCCGAGGCTCATTGCCGGAGGGCGAGAAGTGAGGTTATGGAGCCCCCTCCTCGTCGAACACTTCCAACTCTCGGCGGCCGCTGCGAGGTGAGTGGATGTTTATTGACTTTATCCCTATTCCGCCACCTGGTTCGCGTTGTCTCTCTCGCACCCTATGAGTGCGACAGAGACAGAGCGACGAAACTACACTCTCAGCACGTTACTGACTTTTTGCCGAGGGATGACACTCTGTAAAATTTAGTGTACAATGAATGTGGGAATGTGTTGCAATGTGCACCATTTCTGCTGTATTTGTGACACGTGTTGCCTACTTACAGGCCGGTTTTCCTTGAGAATGTGGGAATGTGTTCGAATTCTGTACAAATGAATGTGGGTAGTTGCTCTCCCCTCGCTTTTTGCTCATTTTGTCAGAACTTATGCAAGGATTTGAGCAACCATACTATGTACTTTTCCCTTTCTAAATACCTACTTACGAAATATTAAATAATGTACTCACAATAGACTATTCTAGTCGTCGCCGACTGAAGAACAAGAAGAATCACAAAACCGGAAATGGCGCCGGCAACTTAACCTCACTCACCCGTCCGAGTACATCATTAATAAAGTTTTTCGACTCGACACTCTTTCAAAATCAATTTAGCTTGTGTCAAATACTTTTTGGCAAAGGAAAGAAATATATTTGTTAGCATAACTCCCTTAAGACAGGCCGAGACAGGCTCACTACCAACTCCCGATCTTCTCTATTTCCGGTTTTGTGATTCTTCTTGTTCTTCAGTCGGCGACGACTAGAATAGTCTATTTGGCTTTGTACATAATTTTACAACGGCAATTAGTCACTTTTAATTAGAAAATACTAAGTATTATTGTTGCTTATACAAATACGTAATTAAGGAGAAAAAAGTCAGTAACGTGCTGGGAGTGTATCCTTCGGATTCAGGGTGGCTGTTAGTACGTATCGACTTTGTGGTTACTACATACACTGTGTGCTGGGCTGTTTCTTTTGTCGATTGCGACAAACAAGGTGACTATTCGAATTATTTTCCACATAGCTAGCCCGACTTGGCTTTCTAGCTGTGTTGCCTCAAAGTTGGTCGAAACGATGAAAAATTCGTCGCCGATGGCGACATTGTCGGTGCTTCTCGGAGCATGAATTTCGCACACGCTGACTGATTCCGAGAGTCGTTTTCTTCGCCCTGTCTCTCTCGCACTCGTGGGGCGTACCTTATAGGTGCAAGAGAGACAGAGCGACGGAAACGACTCTCGGAATCAGTCTGCTGCCTTGCGACCGCCGCTTCCCCCTCCCCCTGCGTCTCTTCGTCTCCTCCGTCTGACGTGGGTAGACATGTGGGTCATAATATCCATAATTCGAGAAGAGCTGCCACGTCGCGCCTCCCCGAGTCCCGAGTCTGTGCGGGAGTGGGCTGCAGTTGCACTCTCCGAGACGAGAGTCGTTTTCGTCGCTCTGTCTCTCTCGCACCCACACGGGGTGCCCCATGAGTGCGAGAGAGACAGAGCGACGAAAACGACTCTCGGAATCAGTCTGCAGTCCAGCTTCCAGTGCGATGGCTCCGCGATTCCAGAAAGACTCGGGCGTTTGTTTGTTGCCTGTATCATTCTGATGAGCCGGGGGTAACGAACTGGCTTGTTCGTCCGTTCGGCACTGCAGACTGATTCCGAGAGTCGTCGCTCTGTCTCTCTCGCTCTCATGGGGCGTCCCGTATAGGTGCGAGAGAGACAGAGCGAGGAGAGCGACCGTCGGACGCTGCTCTGCTGTGCGAGAGAGGCAGAGCTACATCCGCTTTTCTGAATCGCTCGGCTGGCCGGGGCACGTCCGCGAAGACCCAGCGCGGCGACCCAGCTCTTTTCCCCCCCAACCAACCCCACTCTCGGCCCCGCCGATTTGACCCCACTTAGTAGCCTCGTTTGAGGCGCATCCCGGGCGCGGCACGGCGCACAGTGGGCCAGAAGACCGGCGGAGGCGGCCAAAACTCTGAACGCGTTTCGGGCTTCAGAGTCGCTAAATGGGACTCGAACCGAGCGTGTGACCCCACCAACGGATTGCTCTCCGAACGAGGAATCCATTGGTGGGGGTCACACGTTCGGTTCGAGTCCCATTTAGCGACTCTGGAGCTCAAAACGCGTCTACAGTTTTGGCCGCCTCCACCGGTCTTCTGGCCCACTGTGCGGCGCGGCACGGCAAAGCGGCTAGACGCCGCGCGGCATGCCGGCTGCGCTGCGTGTTCCGACTCCGCGGCCCGGCGGCACCCATTATCATAATTCGAATAACATCGCCGGTTTCTGCGGGTGATACCGCATGAAATTCTAATACGAGAAATCAATGGAAGACTCGCCTTCCCTTCCGCACTGAGCGTCCTCCCCCTTCCCCCTCCCCTCCCCTCCCCCTCGGCCGCATCGCGCCGCATCGCTCCGCGCCGCCCGCGGCTATGTGGCATGAAATTAGGTCAGGTTAGGGTAGGTTGAATTACAGTGAGCCGCGCGGTTGGCCGCTGCGTCCCTTGCGTCACAATCCTGCACCGCTCTTCATCATCCTCCTTCCTCGTTTACGCCTCGCCCTCCCACAGTGGGCCAGAAGACCGGTGAGGCGGCCAAAATTCCAGACGCGTTTTGAGCTCCAGAGTCGCTAAACAGGACTCAAACCGAACGTGTGACCCCACCAATGGATTCCTCGTTCGGAGAGCAGTCCATTGGTGGGGTCACACGTTCGGTTCGAGTCCCATTTGGCGACTGTATAGCTCAAAACGCGTCTAGAGTATTGGCCGCCTCCACCGGCCTTCTGACCCACTGCGCAGCCCCTCCATGCCACTCCCCTCCCCGTCACAGCCGCGCTGTCAGTCACCGTTGCGAATAAAAATGCGTTGCAAAGGCGGTGGCGCCGCTTCGCCGCCACACTGTGGGCGGGAAGCAGATCACTTAGCGGAAATGGCGCCGAACGTGGGTGCGCGCTGTTATTCCGACCTCTCTCTGTCTCTCTCGCACTCGCGGCGCGTCCCGCCTGGGTGCGAGAGAGACAGAGAGAAGGCCTCTCGTTTGCGGCTCGCTGTCGATAATTCGAGTCGACATTTATGCTCCGGTTCGGGGCGGCCCGCTCGGCCTCCAGACTGATTCCGAGAGTCGTCGCTCTGTCTCTCTCGCACGCACGGGGCGTCCCGCACAAGTGCGAGAGAGACAGAGCGACGAAAACGACTCTCGGAATCAGTCTGCCGCACCGCGACACACGCCGCCACATCTCAAAGAGCCGTTCTAGGAAACTACTGGAACGACTGGCTGGTGGAACCTCGTGAAGCTCGTTGACGGCCTTTGACCGCCCGCGTGGTCCCGACGCGGCGGACGCGGCGGCCCACAGTGGGCCAGAAGACCGGTGGAGGCGGCCAAAACTCCAGACGCGTTTTGGGCTCCAGAGTCGCTAAATGAGACTCGAACCGAAGGTGTGACCCCACCAATGGATTCCTCGTTCGGAGAGCAATCCATTGGTGGGGTCACACGTTCGGTTCGAGTCCTGTTTAGCGACTCTGGAGCTCAAAACGCGTCTAGAGTTTTGGCCGCCTCCACCGGTCTTCTGGCCCACTGTGCGGCCGCGGTTCGCGGACGTCTGGCCGGTGCTTCCCCGCCGCGAACAACCGCCGACCCAGTCCCGCGGGATGCAGCACAGCAGGGCGACGCCTCTCCGTCGCTCTGTCTCTCTCGCACCGACTCGGCGCGGCCCGCGAGTGCGAGAGAGATGGAGATAGGCCGTCGGCCCTTCGGCGAGGACGGCGGGAAGGCCCTTGTCGCCCTTGCACCCTTGCCGGGCCGGCGTCGGCACGGTCGGCACTCAGGGTGGCGGCGCGCCCCGCCGCGCCCCGCCCCGCCCCGCCCCGCCCCGCCCCGCCCCGCCCCGCCCCGCCCCGCCCCGCCCCGCCACGCCCCGCCACGCCCCGCCACGCGGAGGGGGCCGAGGGGCTACACTACGGGACGGCCCCCCGGCCCCCGCCGCCCCGCCACCGTGCCCCTGGCCCCTCGGGTCGATTCGCGCATGAGCCGCGTGGCGGGGCGTGGCGTGGCGGGGCGGGGCGGGGCGGGGCGGGGCGGGGCGGGGCGGGGCGGGGCGGGGCGGGGCGGGGCGGGGGCACTCGGTCGGGCCTGACGCGGCCTGGCGGCCTGGCGGCCCGGAGGTGGGGTAGTAGTAGGTCCGCGACGACGCGACGCGACGCTGGCTCGCGGTTCGCGCTAGGGGTCCACGGTGTGCCGGCTCCGGCTCGGCTCGCCCAGAGTCGCGGCACGACCACGCGACTGGCCGGCACTCGGCTCGACGGCCCGACGGCCTGGCCCGACGGGGGCATGGGGCGGCGCGTGTTATGAAGCGCGTGCTGCGCCATGCGCTGGCCCGCCACCGCCGCACGCCCGCCGCAGCAGCAGCGGCACCGGTGCGGCTGCTGCACGGCGGCGAGGAGTTCGCGGAGCTCGCCGAGCACCTCGCCGAGCACCTCGAGAAGCTCGACAAGCGCGTCGCCGACATGGAATGCCTTTGCGCTGCTGCTGCTGCTGCTGGCCTGGCCCGCCGCGGCGAGCGAGTTCCCGGAGCGGGAGTGCTGCGACCCCATGTCGGCCACGGCCTCCGTCTCGCCCTACTACGACGCCACGACGGCCGACGGCTATGGTGAGTAGCGCGGTGGCGCGGCGCAGCGCAGCGGCGTAGGTCAGGGTGCCGGTGTTGACGTTGCCGGCGCGCTGCTGCAGCATGACAGCGTGACGCGGTGCTTGGCGGCGGGGCGCACGGTGGGCCAGAAGACCGGCGCCGGCGGCCGGAACTCCAGAAGCGTTTTGACCTCCAGAGTCGCTAAATGGAACTCGAACCGGACGTGTGAGCCCACTAATGGATTCCTCGTTCGGAGAGCAATCCATTGGTGGGGTCACACGTTCGGTTCGAGTCCCATTTAGCGACTCTGGAGCTCAAAACGCGTCCGGGATTTTGACCGCCTCCACCGGTCTTCTGGCCCACTGCGTGGCCCCGGCAACCGGAATGAACCGACCCTCTGACGCGAGCCGGCGTCCACGTGGTTGGCACTCGTGTACTGCAGTGTAGTAACCGCGTGTCACGTGCCCACGGTGCACCAGTGTGGAAAGGGTGGCTAACCTCAGCCTGCTTGCTCGGCTAATATCTTGGCTTTGCTCTCTTAAAGGTGGACTGGCTGAGGTTGGCAACCCTACATTGGTGCATCATGGTAAGTTTTGCGTGCGTGTCAACACGGCAGAGGCGCGTCGCGGGCGTCCCACGCCGACAACGTGACCGCCGTCGCAGCGACACGTGCTGACCACGTGACACGAATGTGACGCGTCACTACCAGTGTGACCACCACGTGACACGAATGTGATACCAGTGTGACCACCACGTTACACGAATGTGACGCGTCACTACCAGTGTGACCACCACGTGACACGAATGTGATACCAGTGTGACCACCACGTTACACGAATGTGACGCGTCACTACCAGTGTGACCACCACGTGACACGAATGTGATACCAGTGTGACCACCACGTGACACGAATGTGATACCAGTGTGACCACCACGTGACACGAATGTGATACCAGTGTGACCACCACGTGACACGAATGTGATACCAGTGTGACCACCACGTTACGAATGTGACGCGTCGCTATACCAGTGTGACAGCAACGCGGTCATGGTCGATCATTACCTCCGCGACACTGCAAGCCGGTGCATAACGCAACGGGGGCGTTCCTCGACGCCCACCCCGCGGCAGCGTCACTGCTCAGGCAGTCTTGCAGTGTAGGTTCCCGCCTAGCTGTCCGCCCCCCCTCTCTTGTTCGCTCTCTCTCTCCGCGTTCCGTGCGGGTGCGAGAGAGACGGAGCGAATTTCGAGTGCAGGCAGGGCTGGCTGGATGAGCGGCTGCAGTCACTCGCTTTGCGCGCCTCTTTCTAAATGCCTCGACCCGCCCGCCGTGCTTTCCTCTCCTTTTCCGGCCGCGTCGCTCCGTCTCTCTCGCTCCCCCACGGCACGCCCCGCGAGTGCGAGAGAGACGGAGCGACGCCGCTGGAACGCTGCTTCCTTTGCGAGGGACCGCCACTGGTTTGTTTTGGCGGGGGGTGGGGAGGGGGGTGATCGCTCAACGCCGCCGCGCGCGGCCGTATTTCGGTTATCTCGCTCACTGTAGAGTAATCGCCCGGCAGTGTGACGGCCGTGCGTTTGCTACGTACTAAAGCCGCTGCCTCGCGGCCCCCGGACCGGCAGGACCGCCAGGCAGCCTCACTTTGGCGGCACCCATTTCGCAGCGGGGCCCGGCCGGGTACTCTCTCACACAGTGGGCCAGAAGACCGGTGGAGGCGGTCAAAGTCCCGGACGCGTTTTGAGCTCCAGAGTCGCTGAATGGGACTTGAACGGACTTGAACCGAACGTGTGACCCCACCAACGGATTGCTATCCGAACGAGCAATCCATTGGTGGGGTCACACGTTCGGTTCGAGGCCTGTTTAGCGACTCTGGAGCTCAAAACGCGTCTAGAATTCCGAACGCCTCCACCGGTATTCTGGCCCACTGTGCGGCCGAATCTGGCCATCAGCTGCGCATTTAGGTTATTGCTGCACCCGAAAAACCATTTTCGGCGTTTTCTTGAAAATGTCGAAATATTGTCGACCCCCTTTTTTTGTCGGGTGCCTTGTGTCGCAGCCATGCAGGTGGTTTGCGGACGTCCCCCCTCCACCTCTCCCTCTTCCCCACCCACCCTCCTCCCCTCGCGGTCGCTACGTAATTTATGGACGCCCCCCCGGATGACACATTACGGCCGGTGCGTAATGTATATATAGCGTATTCCATATTCATGGCGGTCTGAGTGAGGTTTTCTGCGCTGGAATGTGCGCTGGATGTGTCTGGAGTGCGGGCTGCAGAAGGGCGGCCCGGCCGGGCTGCGGTGGCGGCGGTCCCGTCCTGGCCTTGAGGTGTGTTCCGGTGCTCCCGCCGCCGCGCCGCCTCCCAGCAGACCTCTGCCCGGTGGACCGGCTCACAGTGGGCCAGAAGACCGGCGCCGGCGGCCGAAACTCTAGACGCGTTTTGAGCTCCAGAGTCGCTGAACAGGACTCGGACCGAGCGTGTCACCCCACCAATGGATTCCTCGTTCGGAGAGCAATCCATTGGCGGGGTCACACGTTCGGGTCGAGTCCCATTTAGCGACGCTGGAGCTCTTAACGCGTCCGGGATGTTGACCGCCTCCACAGGTCTTCTGGCCCACTGTGCACACTGTTATTCAAGGAATATGACGGCACATTCGGGTCGTCACCTGTTACCGCCACTGACGGTGTCCAGAGGAGCCCCTGTAATTCAGCGCGGGTCTGAATCCAGAGCTGATGGTGGTGATAGTTGGCCGAGTCACACAAGCAGACGGCGCCGAAAACATTGAGCTACTCCTGCAGACTGATTCTGAGAGTCGTTTTCGTCGCTCTGTCTCTCTCGCACCTACGCGGCACGCCCCATGAGTGCGAGAGAGACAGAGCGACGCAAACGACTCTCGGAATCAGTCTGCTGTGCTGGGCCGTCTTTGGCGCCGTGTCGTCCTTGCAGTGGAGTGATTTGAGATAGGGGCAAATAGGGTGGGAGTCTGGAAGGCAGCCTTTGATGGCAGCCTTCCTCAAAGTCGCTGACTCGGAAGGAGGCAACCTAGTGCGTTGGGGATCGCACAGTGGGCCCAAAGACCGGCTCCAGAGTCGCTAAATGGGATTCGAACCGAACGCGTGACCCCACCAATCGATTGCTCTCCGAACGAGGAATCTATTGGTGGAGTCACACGTGTGGTTCGAGTCCTGTTAAGCGGCTCTGGAGCTCAAAACGCGTCCGGAGTTTTGTCCGCCTCCACCGGTCTTCCGGCCCACTGTGGATCGTACCTATTACGTCACGTTTTTCATTGCTCTATCCTTGTTGCTCCTTACGGACTGCCAGCGAGTGCGAGAGGGACAGAAGATGTTGCGTAATCTGTGGACGACCCCATCGGTGCTTTGTTTTTTTGTGATTTTGTCGTTGGCAAGTAGTGTTGTGCTAGGCGGGGCGGTTGCTACAAGCGTGCGTGTTTTCTGTGTTTATATGAGCGTGTCGTGTGTGTAAAGCAGGTGTGTGTGTGCGTGTGAGAGTGTATGTGTGTCCGCATGTGTGTGTGTGTGAGTGCGTGCTCGCGCAACAAGTTTCACCAACACCTCGTTGCCTACATTCACCTTGAATGAGGTGAACCAGTTTTGTCAACCTTTTACAAGTTTAGGTCAATCAGACTGGAAAAATCGACGCGGTTGATCGAACCCACGTCGCTAGCTCGCTCATTAGACCGGCTCGCTCACTCATGATCTTTTTTTTAAACTCACTAAACTTAGTAAGACGTTAGTAAATCATGATTACTTCTAGTTAAAATTATTTTTCAGTTACAAAAATATATTTCCTTATTCCACTGAAACTAGGCGCAAACCTCTGCACAGCAAATTATGTCCGAAGTCCTTTCGGCGTGCGACTGAGTGTTTCAAAATGTGGTGCTGCACAGTGAACCATGGTTCTCTGCAGAGGACCGGTGGAGGTAGTCCACTGGAGGACGCGTTTTGAGCTCCAGAGCTACGTGGTACTCGAACAGAACCTGTGACTCCACCAAAAGGTTGCACTCGAAACGAGGAATCCATTGGTGGGGTCACGCGTTCGGTTCGAGTCCAGTTGAGCCACTCTGGAGCTCAAAACGCGTCTAAAGTTTTGTCCGCCGCTTGCGCCGGTCTTCTGGGCCACTGTGTGCGAATATTTAGGTATGCATGCGAGGAGTGAGCACGAGTTGCCCAGACAAAGTCAAACTGTGAAAGGGTAGGCGGTCTTGTCCATTCCGGGGACAATGCCCCCCACAGCCAGCCCTGCCCCAGCCAGCCCAGCAGCGGCGCGACCACCAAGCAGTGCACAAGGCTCGGCACGGCACGGCCCCGTTCGAGGTGTCCCAGTCGTCACGCGAGATTCTAAGTTTGAGCCTTAAGTTTGTGTGAAAAGTTGTGCGGAAGGGGCGGCGGCATGGGAAGGCAAGCGGGCCGCGGTCGGGGCGGGGGCGGGGGTGGGGGCGGAGGGAGGGGGAAGGGGGCGGGGAGGAGGGACGGGGGCGGGGGATGGGGGCGGGGAGGAGGGACGGGGGTGGGGGATGGGGGCGGGGGAGGAGGGGGCGCGCTCAATAATAACCAAATAACGCACCGGACGGCTTGACCGGGCACGGCACGGCCAGGCGGTCGGCCCAAACTCCGTCACCCCCTGCTGCTGCTGCTGCTGCTGCTGTTGTTGTTGCTCTCAAAAATTGTTCCTCGATTCAATTTTTGTTTGCGAGCGCAAAAATCACTGAGAAGCATAAACATGCAAAGTGAAAACGAGGGGGGTTTATCCGTTCTTCGCGGGCTGGCGCGCCGTGGGCCAGAAGACCGGCGCAGGCGGCCAAAACTCTAGACGCGTTTTGAGCTCCAGAGTCACTAAAGGGGCCTCGAACCGATCGTGTGACCCCACCAATGGATTGCTCTCCGAACGAGGAATGCATTGGTGGGGTCACACCCTCGATTCGAGTCCTGTTTAGCGACTCTGGAACTCAGAACGCGTCTAGAGTTTTGGCCGCCTGCGCCGGTCTTCTGGCCCACTGTGCGGCGCCGGTTCGGGCGCGGGCTCGCCCTATATCCGCAAAGTTTCCCCCGTGGCTCCAGGTTTTGTGTGTTATGATCACTTACGGAAAGAGGAGGCGTCGTCCGGGTTTGCTCAAGGAGGGCGAAGGCCACACCGCCGTGTGCGAGGCCGTGTGCACACATATCCTTTGATCCTGCCCCGGGCACGGCACCACACCGCCACGGCACCGCCACAGTGGGCCAGAAGACCGGTGGAGGCGGCCAAAACTCTCAACGCGTTTTCACCTACAGAGTCGCTAAATGGGCCTCGAACCGAACGTGTGACCCCACCAATGGATTCCCCGTTCGGAGAGCAATCCATTGGTGGGGTCACACGTTCGGTTCGAGTCCCATCTAGGGACTCTGGGGCTCAAAACGCGTCTAGAGTTTTGGCCGCCTCCACCGGTCTTCTGGCCCACTGTGCACGGCCTGGCTCCAGACGAAAGGATGTCTGTTGTGGTGGCAGCAGGCCTGCTACAAGGGCCTAACCTCTCCAAATTCGGGCAGGCGTGTCGTGGCGTTGCCTCGCTGTACCGCGGAGAGACGGTATTATTAAGGAAACTTGTCAGGGCACTGTGAAAAACGGCCTCTTGCTCTGGTCGGGAGGGCTGACAAAAGTTCAAAGTCACGCCCAAACCATCGATTTCCGGTGTGCCCTTGAAGCTTGCCTGTATACTTCTTGTGAATGAATGTGTACCGAGTGTTTGCTTTCGTTGGGGTTTTTCTCCATCGGAAAAGTAGTCGGTTCTCGTATCAGTAGCCTTTTGTCAATGGTCTTAACCGCAGGATCTTTTTATTAGTATGACAATGGAGTCCCGCTGGATCTCAACAAATTCACAACGGAATTTAACTGTGCACGATGCACTTTTCGCCCCGTTGCTCCAATGCAGAATATCCTCGTAGCAAATTCTGTGTACAGCCAACGAACAGTCTGTGGATAGACGGGCAAGTTGACAAAGAGGGGAAGAATTATTATAACAGAAACGAGATTGCCTCTCACTTCAAAGACGGGAGAGGAGGAGGTCTGTGTGACACACACACACACACACACACACACAAAAAAAAAAAACGTTAACGCTAACGCTAACGTGAAAGCAGATGATACTACATTTAAATGTGTGGTATTTTTTTTTTCTCCACGATGAGTAGAAAAATTTGTCGATGACGAATGTGACATTTCGTGAATTAATTTGGAAGAGTAAACACTCGGAACTCTTCATTTGACAAATTTCTTACGCATAATAATTCACGAAAATGTCAATTTTATTTTAACTTTTGGATATCCTAACGTGCCATTGTTTTGTGTTAAGCATGTTCGCAATGTCGGTGGCACACTCATATGTCGGATACCGCTTGTGTTGGGTATCATTTTCGTTGTTTCAAAGCGAGGATGCACAATTTGGTGGCTAATCACATGAATACTCAACACCCGTAAAAGTTGTTTTCGGTACTAGGGCGGGATGCCTCGCCGGACGCAGCGTGTCGGCCTCATCTCCAAGCAGGGCCGGCCGGCCGCGGCCTGCGACACACGAACCCGGGACGCTCAAGATAAGCAAGCATGAGTGGCGTGCACTGCCGACTGCCGGCGCGCCGCTTCTCGAGAGGGGCAAGGGTTCGGGGGGCCGCTGCTCTATGTGTTCTACGCACTCAAGGTTCAAGTGGGTGTGTGTGTGTGTGGACTGTTGCGGGGTGTGGCGGGGCGCGGCGGGACGTGGCGTCTGTCTACACGCTAAGACTTTTTTCAAAACTACGACGGAATTCCGTCGAAGATACGACATGTCAACATATCCGTCGATCTACGACGTATAGCACGTCGTAGATCGACGAGCAGTGGCGCTCCTTGCGTCACATTTTGGAACTATAGGCGCTGGCGTGACGAACGAGCCAGCCAGCGGCGACGAAGGATCAGTGTATTTTCAAAACTGTTAAAATTGACTTTGCATTACAGAAACGGATTTGTTTCAACAAGACAAACTAAAAAGGTCAACACATTTCATAGGTTTGGATGCACAATGAAAAAGTTTTTGAATTTTAGTGCTAAAATGGCCAAAAAGAACCATTTGTCACTTCAAAAATTCCATTTCTCATCCAAATCTATGACATGAGTAAACATTTTATATTTGTCTTGTCAACGCCTACCTATTTTTGTAAAGTGATGTCAATTCGGACAACTTTCGGATTTTCAAGCTTTTGAGCATTTGGCCAAGATGTACCTATTCTAGGTATTGAATCTTTTTCATGCAAAACAGGGAGGAAGGCTTACGGTTTCCAAAGGCTGCAATTGCGTTTCTAAATAAGTAAGATTAGCTCTTGGGAAAGCTTTGAAAAGTCCGAAGTGATGGTGTTGTGAAAACAAAAATGAGCTCGATAAATAAAAACTTTTGCATTTTGATGAATAATGCGGTTTTTCATTTGCCTCAGATCTTGAAAGAAGTTTGTTGGCGTAAAAGTAGTCAATCAAACAAAGTGCTACAACATGAAGTGAAATCCAAAGAAAAAAGATGGTTCTCCTAGGAAAATATCTCAGATGCTTATACTGTACGATACCCAAATTACATTTAAATGGTCACGATTGGACTAATCTGCTGTCAGGTCACTCCGCAGAGGATTTTTGTGACTTATCACTTTCCGCTAAGATGGAAAACATAGTCATCTCAACCTATATTTTTTAAATGAAGTGGAATTTTGAGACCCGTCAACTGGAACTCAGCATAAAGTGTTTGTTACTCGGATGTAATTTTTAGACTTGGATCTTTTTTCCATTTAAGTTGTTAAAATGAAGGGGGCTTAAGTTGACTTGATTCTTTTCACAATAGGTTTCATAAAAACACAAGTTGAGTTATCTCCTATCGACAATATATTCAACGCAGTCATGTTGGCTTTGGTTGAGTTGATTCTATTTTCCGCTAAATTGAGACTGTAAAAGGTGTCAAGTTGAATTGTATCCTTTCTCCACTTGCATTTTCTCCTTACCTACTAGGAATTAAGTGAAATAATTTGTTTCTACGGTAGATATTCTGACAAGATGAGGATTCAATTTTCAGCTTTGTAGGCTTCGTTGTAACTTCGCTGAGTTCAGTCAATTTTCAAACTCAATCAAATAGGCATCACCTTACAGATTTAGATTTGTCTCAAGAAAACAAACAAAAAATGCCAATACATGTTATGGGTTAAAGTTGAAAATAAAAGAGTTATTGGATTTTTAGAGTGCTAAAATGGTCAAAAAGACATTTGAATTTTAATAACTCTTTCATTTTTCATTTTAACCCATAACATGTGTTGACACTTTTTGTTTGTCTTCTTGAGACGAATCCAAATCTGTAAAGTAATGTGTGTTTGGTCAAGTTTAAAAATTCACTCCAGGCGCTGTCCTGCGAAAGTCCGCCACTTTCGAAGGTCGACGCTCGTCGAAGCTCGAAGTGTCTGCACTGGTGGGGAGCTATGCTTCGATCTATAGGGATAGTGAGTTTATGACTTTTTAAAACCCCAAATTATGCGCCGAAAATCGGTTATATTATGCGCGACTATGCGGACAAAATCGCGCATATTATGCGCCATTTAGACGGCTTAAAATCTAAAATTATGCGGTTTTATGTGCCGATAAGCTTTTTCCCCTTGTGACGACACACGATCCAGGCCAAATTCACCTTAAGTACATTGCAAATGCTTAAAACTGTGGGTTTGAGGGCAAGGGCAATATAAATAATTGAAACGGTTATAAAGACAGAGTGAAACCTGTGTTCCATGTTAGATATTAAATATGGCATTGTATCATCAGATATTGAGATGATAAATCACATGAAAATATAAAAGTTATTAATATTGAGAAATTATGAAATAAAAATTAGAACACAAAACATAGTTTCCATGACAAGAAAAGAATGACCAGAAAACATTTAGCCGAACCAATTCAAATTACAGGGAGGGATGAGACCCTCGGCCCGCCGCTTGGCCGTTTGCGTCGTTTCGTGAAGGCACTGACTGCGCCGCGCGCAAAAGCTCAAATGCATATCCCAAACCAGCTTGGAAATGGCGTCGAAAAGACGAAAAAAGACGACTTGAGGTGATTTTGGCCTGGATTATGCGCCTATTATGCGATTTATTGGTTATGCTGCGAATAAGGTTGAATTATGCGACATTATGCGACTAAATAATGGACTCCCAGAGTCATGGGGACCCCCAAACAGGCGTTAGAAATTAATTTCGTACACTTCCTGAAAATTATGCGATTATGCGGAAAGCATAAACTCACTATCCCTATCGATCTACGACGAGGCTTCGACGGAATTGCTTTCGAACTTCGACGTGGCGTTGCAGTTTTCCGTCGAAGGGGGCGATTTCCGTCGTGAATACGAAAGAACTTTTCGAAAAAAGTCTTAGCGTGTAGGCAGAGGAAGGGGCGCGGGGGGGCAGCTGCGCGACGAGTGCTAGCAGCAGCGTCTCGTCACGAGAGGAAGGGGAGCGGCACCGCGCAACGTGAGGGACGCACTTCATGAGTACTAGATAGCTGGGTGTTGTCGAACGCCGCGCGCGCAACCCGAGCCTCCGCAGCCGCGCCGATTCATGGTGCGGCGGGACCGCGGCGCGGCACGCTGAGGGCCCTCCGCTCATAATCTTCTAGGCAGGCCAGCCAGCCGCTGCCTTGCCAGCGAGGCGCTCGGCCTCTTCTAGGCTTGCTTGTCAGGCAACGAGGCAACTGCTGCCTGGCTAGCCGGAAACTCGGTACTCTCTGAACGAGAGTACAAGCACGCTGATACGTGAACGTATCATCTGCTAAAAAAACACACACACACAAACACTCACACACTCTCCTCTCTGCCTCCGTGTGTGTTCGGGAGACGCTCGGTGTCACGTCTGCCGGGGTTTTGATTTGAGGAGATTTGACGTCTGGAGGGAGAGGGCTGATTTATGGGCCAGGCGACGTCCAATAGGCGGCCCGTGTTTCAAGAGTTGTTCCCTGCCTTTTTTTTCACACGCCCATACCTTGACCCATTTCACCTGGCCTGCAATCTCCTCCAATATAAAATACGCTGAGATAAAAACAAAAACAACAAAAAGATCGTGACTCTCGCAAGGGGAGCGAAAGAGAGAGTGAAAAGGAGGGGGGGTGGTGAAATGACAGGAACCCTGACACTGACTTTACTCCCGTGCTCGTTTCCTGTTCCTGGATCTGATTTGAAGCAGCCAACTTGGTTACAAGACAAAAACCATTTAATTATTTTTTTTTTCGGTCCAGCTAAAACGGCTCTGTGTGCTAGCTAAGGGTAATTATGTCCTCTGGTTTGAAGTTAGCACACTACGCGGTGTGTGTGTGTGTGTGTGTGTGTGTGTGTGTGTGTGTGTCTAGTCGGCTGCACGGCCCATTCCATCAGGCTGGGGCTGCCATGGCAGTGCCATACCGACCGCAATCTGTAAACAAACACACACACACACACATAGACGCGCGGGGCTGAGATCGGATTATCTTCCCTCCCTCTCTCTGCGCTCGCTCCGAGCCCGCTCACTTCCCCGTCGGTCCTTTTCCTCGTCGGGGCCGCCAAGTTCGCCGCCCGCCTCTCACATTCGCCGCTTGTCGAGTTGACGAGACTTAATTTCCTTAAACTGTCAAGTGTCGCCGCCGCCTCGACGCGCCCTTTACTTTGACCACAAGGCGGGCCAGAAGAAGAAGCAGAAGGGGAAAGATGAAGGAGAAGAGGAGGAAGAGGAAGAACACGAACATGATAGGGATAGGCTGGACCAGAACTGATCCTCTACAGCTAGATGAAGATGAAGATAAAGATGGAGGAGGAGACATCCATCATCATCCCGTCATCATCATGCCTTCATCATCATGCCTTCATCATCATGCCTTCATCATCATCCCTTCATCACCATCCCTTCATCGTCATCCCTTCATCATCATCACATCATGCCTTCATCATCATCCCTTCATCATCATCACATCATGCCTTCATCATCATCCCTTCCTCATCATCCCTTCATCATCATCCCTCCAACATCATTAATCCTTCATCATCATTAATCCTTTATCATCATTAGTCCTTTATCATCATTAATCCTTTATCATCATTAATCCTTTATCATCATTAATCCTTTATCATCATTAATCCTTTATCATCATTAATCCTTCATCGTCATAATACCTTTATCATCTTCTCTTCATTCTTCATCATCTTATTTATCACCCTCTTCGTCATCACCCACCATCAACATGACCTACTGCGACCTAACTCACGGCCCCCTCCCACCCCTCCGGCTCCCTCTCCCTCTGGCTGAAAGGGGCAGTAAAGACAAACTTTGGCGCATCCAGTGACCGGGCAGTGCATTGCGGGGCGAGGCTTGTAGCGGGCGTCTGTCTCGGATGGCGGGGGTTCGGAGCACTCTGTCTGTCTGTCTGTCTGTCTGTCTCTGTCTGTCTGTCTGTCTGTCTGTCTGTCTCTGTCTGTCAGTCTGTCTGTCTCTGTCTGTCTGTCTGTCTGTCTGTCTGTCTTTTGTCTGTCTGTCTGTCTGTCTGTCTGTCTGTCTGTCTGTTTGTCTGTCTGTCTGTCTGTCTGTCTGTCTGTCTGTCTCTGTCCCTCCCTCCCTCCAGCCCTGCCCACTTCGCAATCAGTCGTGGCGCGGCGGGGCGCGGCGGGGCGCGTCGGGCCGGTGGCGCAGGACGCTGCATTCGACCCGTTCGATCCCCGATCGCTGGAGGTCGGGTCGTACAGTGTGCACGCCAAATGCGGCAAAAGCCCGTCAGTGCGGAACGGCTACGTGTGCAGCGAGCAAGGCGAAGCAAAGCCAGCAGACTGAGAGTCGTTTCCGTCGCTCTGTCTCTCTCGCAGTTCTAGGGAACGCCGCGTGAGTGCGAGAGAGACAGCGCAGTGAAAACGACTCTCGGAATCAGGCTGCACGCAACATGGAAGTTAGTTGTGCGGATTTCGATTGCAAATTAATGAAATCGTTAAAGAATAAAAACCAGTGGTTTCCAAAAAGAAAGAAAAGAAAAATAGAAAAAAAATCACAAAAAAAAAAAAATTTGTGTGAGTGGAGGAGGAAGTGCGGGCGGAAGGACAGTGCCTGGTCTGCAAGCCGCGCTTCCTGGAAGTTCCACGAGTTCCAGGAAGCGATGCCTGGAGCGACGCGACGCCACAGCGACGCTCCGACCCCGTCATCAGATTACCATTTTAAAGGTAAATCGGTGACCTAATTCATGTTTGATGAAAAAGGAAATCTCGGTCCGTCGGGGCAGTCCGGCGGGCCCGGCGGGTGTGGGGGATTGTCTGCTTCTTGAAAGGGGCCAATCAGGTGCATAACAATGTTCAATCCATTTCCCCTCCTTGGACCCCCGCCGCACAGTGGGCCAGAAGACCGACGGAAGCGGCCAAAAAGCGAGACGCGTTTTGAGCTCCAGAGTCGCTAAATGGGACTCGAAACGAACGTGTGACCCATCAAATGGATTGCTCTCCGAACGGGGAATCCATTGTTGGGGTCACACGTTCGGTTCGAGTCCCATTTAGCGACTCTGGAGCTCAAAACGCGTCCAGAGTTTTGTCCGCCGCCACCGGTCTTCTGGCCCACTGTGCGCCGGCGCGGCAGCTCTGTGGAAGCCCCAGCAGTTGCAGAAAGGCCGCCATTTGCAATGCAGAGGTGGCCAAATATTAATGCTGGGGTTATCCTGCGACCAATCAGGACCCGAGGCTGGCCGTACCGATCGACTGATAGTCCACGTCGCTTGGCCGGCCGGCCGCACTCGGATCGGAAGGTGTCGTAGGTAGCGCGGTGTGGGCGGGCATGAATGTGGGCTGTTTGGAGTGCAGCTTGCCAATCGATACACTGTAACACTGCACTGTACTCGTGCCTGGTGCTTGGAGCGCTCACCCAAGGAACGGGATGAGGCACAGTGGGCCAGAAGACCGGCGGAGGTGGCCAAAAGTCGAGACGCGTTTTGAGCTCCAGAGTCGCTAAGTGGGACTCAAACCGAACGTGTGACCCCACCAATGGATTCCTCGTTCGGATAGCAATCCATTGGTGGGGTCACACTTTCGGTTCGAGTCCCACTTAGCGACTCCTGGAGCCTAAAACGCGTCCGGGATTTCGAGCGCCTCCACCGGCCGAAGTCGGGTCGTGAGAGGTCACTGATCACTTGTGCAGAGCGTGGCTAAATTTCATCACTTTCAGTTCAAACTGACTTCCGTCGTTTTTCGCCACAGTGTCACATGACGTCAACTTGCCTTTTCCTGTTCCCGGCCGGCGAGCCCGTAGGAAGTCTCGGCTTTGCGTGGCGTGCTCACACACTGCTTGTCCGTCTCTCAGATCTCGCGCCGTCCGCCGGTCTGTGTGCAGAACGCTGTGGTTGGCCGGTTCTGTGCGATGTAGTCGTTTGTAAACAGTCTTTTTTCGTGGAAACGCGTTTGCCCGTTCCTCCGGTGCGGTCGACCTAGACACGTTGGTCGATAGAGTAAAGCGAAGGGGGTTGTGGCGGCGCCGCCGCGGCCGCGGGTCTTGAGAGGCCCGCCTAGGCGGAGGGTGACTGCTCAGGGGTGCTGGACGGTGACTTTTTTTTTTAAAGGGCGGTGGACTGCGGGCTGTTTCTAGTGCGTCTCTCTCTCTCTCTCTCTCTCTCTCTCTCTCTCTCTCTCTCCCTCTCTCTCTCTCGCTCTCTCTCTCTCTCCCTCTCTCCCTCTCTCCCTCCCTCCCTCTCTCTCTCTCTCTCTCTCTCTCTCTCTCTCTCTCTCTCTCTCTCTCTCTCTCTCTCTCTCGCTGTTCGGCCTACTGCCTCGCTTAATGAAAGGACGTGGGGCGTTCAAGTCCACGAGGCATCAAGAAGGCAAGGGGTGGTTAAAGGCTGTTACATCAGACCGCACTTTGCGCCCTCTTTGAGGCGGCAGGCTCGCCACTGCGTTGCAATGCCACACAGTGCCTCGCGCGGTGCCTCGCAGTGCCGCACAGTGCGTCAGAGGAAGGTAAAAATCGAATCGGTTGTATCGCCAGAAATCTAGCGTCAGAAACAGTGTTAAGACCGGAGGAGGCGGTCAAAATTCTAGACGCGTTTTGAGCTCCGGAGTCGCTGAACAGGGTTCGAACCGAACTTGTTACCCCACCAATGGATTCCTCATTCGGAGAGCAATCCATTGGTGGGGTCACACGTTCGGTTCGAGTCCCATTTAGCGACTCTGGAGCTCAAAACGCGTCAAGAGTTTTGTCCGCCTCCACCGGTCTTCTGGCCCACTGTGCGTGCGTGCCTAATGTTGCCGTAATGCCACCGAAAGTAAACTTTTCTCTGGAAACGAAATCAGGGACGGGACAAACGAGCTGGTTTGGGTGCGAAATCGGCTCCACTGTAGATTGCTCGCGACTATTGACGCAGGTGAAGGACGGGCGGAGTGGCGTCACTATGACGTCACTGTGACGTCATTAAGGTCGAGCGGTGCGCTCATCAGCACTTCAGTCATTTGCATCTCACCCCGTGAAAAAGAAAAAAAAATAGATACTATTTTTGAGGGTGCTTTCGTCACACAGACTGTCGCGTGTGATAATTTTTTGTTTGCAGTGGCTCGGCGTATGTTGTTTTCATCCGCGTGAATGCAAAGTGCTGCATGTATTCTGTCGTAATGTTGCATTGTTGCAATGTTGCATTGTCTCGTCAGCATCGTCAGCCATAGCACTTTAGTAAGACAAATTAACCACTAAAAGCAACAATTTTTTTTTTCAAATGTGACGATGTACCCCGGTATCTCCCCCAGCAATTTTTTTTGAGTGAGACAAACTACCCTCTCAAAATGTAGCAAATTTTGAAAAAGTTTCTGTTTTTTTATGCTGTGTTTTTGTGTTCTTTTTTCGGTGTAGTCGGCGGCGACGGCGCGGCCTTGGCGCGGCCACTCGTCTGTTGTGTTTCTCGGGAATCAGCCATTAGCAGTGTGGCCGGCGTGTGGAGCGACCGTGAAACGACATTTCGAGAGTGACCCCGACGGGGCCTGTGCCCTCCGGTGCCGCGCGCCGCGCCGCCGGGACGGACCGCGAGTGCGACAGAGACAGAGCGACGAAACGGCCCCTCGGCCTGCAGGCCGCAGCGGCGACACATAGTGGGCCAGAACACCAGTGGAGGCGACCAAAACTCTGAGACGCGTTTTGAGCTCCAGAGTAGCTTAACAGCGGCCTCGAACCGAACGTGTGACCCCACCAATGGACTGCTCTCCGAACGAGGAATCCATTGGTGGGGTCACACGTTCGGTTCGAGTCCCGTTTAGCGACTCTGGAGCTCAAAACGCGTCTCGAGTTTTGTCCGCCGCCGCCGGTCTTCTGGCCCACTGCGCGGCACACACTGTGGCAAAAAGGTACGGAAAATTCTGTTAATTTTTTTGCCAGGATTCTCCGTAGCCCTCTTATCAATATTCTCCGTAGGCTCTTACAGCATTCTCTGTAGGGCCGTACAGTATTCTCTGTAAGTCCGCACAGTCTTCTCCGTAGGACCTGGAAGACTGTATAGTCCTACGGAGATCACTGTAAGGTCCCGCGGAGAATACTGTGCTGTCCTACGGAAAGTACTGTAAGAGCCTACGGAGAATATTGATAAGGGGGCTACGGAGAATTACCACAAGCTGTTTACAGAATTTTCCGTAGCTTTTTGCCACAGTGCAGCCACGGCCAAGTCGTTTGCACAAAACGAACAACGCGGGGCCGGCCGCGAACAGGCTAGCGATACTTCTTGGAATCGAGGCACGAACCCTCCACTAACCGCCCCCTGCCCCGCGCTCCCCCCCCCCCACCTCCCCCACGGACCCTTTTCGCTCGCTTCTCGTCTTCATCTCTTCCCCTACACTGTGCGCGCTGCGCGGTGCTGCGCGGCGCGGCGCCGAGGAGCCTGAAAAGAGGCTCCGTTCATAAAGGGCGCATATTTTTGCCGGCCGTCACGGCGGCGGCCCCACGTCGCATTCACTTTAAATGCGTCCGAGGAGAAGGAAAATGGAATGAGAAAGGTTTGGGGAGGGGGGAGTGGAGGGGGAAGGGGGCGGCCGCACGCACGCGGGGGTCATGGTGTGCATGAGATAAGCGGGGGCGCCGCCAACGACCTCACGGCCAAAGAAAATGTTTCTGTGTCCCGGAGGGCTGCACAGTGGGCCAGAAGACCGGTGGAGGCGGCTGAAGCCCCGGACGGGTTTGGAGCTCCAGAGTCGCTAAACATGACTCGAACCGAACGTGTGACCCCACCAATGGATTCCTCGTTCGGAGAGCAATCCATTTGGTGGGGTCACACGTTCGGTTCGAGTCCCATTTGGCGACTCTGGAGCTCAAAACGCGTCAAGAATTTTGGCCGTCTCCACCTGTCTTCTGGCCCACTGTGGGCTGAGCACGATCAGCCCTCGGCTCAGCAGCCCTTAGTAACGCAATCAGAGGCTACTGCAAAAAAAAAGGGTTTCGAAAAAAGGGGATGAGAGAAGGTGAGATGTAAAGCCTCGGAGAGTGAAGCAGCTAATTGAGGCGTGCGCAGAAACACGCTTTGCCAAATTTTGTTCTGTTGTTTCACTAAATTTGGGAGGCGGCTCTAGTGCGTGCATGCAGATGTATTTGTTTTTAAATTTTCTCTAATTTTAATAAAAAAAATTTGCGAGTTCTGGTTAATGATGGAGGATTTTGGTTTGGTGTCCCTACTGCCCTACTGTTATTCTGTAAGCGTGACTTTACAAGTTCAGTTTAAACAGTGACAGCCGGTCCTCCTGACTTTCCCTCGCTCTGCCGCCGTTTTTGGCAGTGCCGGTACCGACGGGGCCATCATCGGAATAATCCGATCCATTGCCAGCACGCTATTGTTCCAATCCCTCTGCTGGAAAGTCGCCCCTCCGGCCGCCAGAAAGGCTTTCAAACGGAATCACGCCAGTGTGCTCGCTCGCAGTGGACTATTTTGCGCGCCGCGTGCACTGCAGGCTGTCGCCGAGAGTCGTCGCTCTGTCTCTCTCGCACCCATACGGGAGACTCCACGAGTGCGAGAGAGACAGAGCGACGTAAACGACTCTCGGAATCAGCCTGCCGGGAGCGCTCTGACATGCTGCGCGTTTTATACCCTTCCTACTATTTCCCTTCGATTTTTCTCCTCCTGCCGCAGCGAATTGAATTCGGAAACGCGAAACGCTTCTGCCCTTCTGCTCGCCCCGTTGTTGTTGTTGTTGTTGTTGTTGTTGTTGTTGTTGCTGCTGCGCGAACAAACAACAACAACGAGCCGGCCCCTAATTGTTTTGCCTGTCGGAGCGAGACTGTAAGTGTATCAGATTTCCCGCCCGGTTGCTTGTCTTTGTCCGACCAGCGCAACAATCAACTAAAATAGTCGATTCGACTTTACTTATTTATACAGTGCTCTCGCGTTTTGGGAATTTTATCGTTCTGACGACGATTTTTGGTTCTCCTTTAGGAACTTCCTAGAAATCGCTTATGTCTTTACTACAATCTAAAATTCTTGGTGAAGATTTTAAGGTGGCGCAGCTGGCCCTGTAAGTTTACTTTTGAAAATTTCGGTATACCTTGTAGATATTTTGTCGGGTTTCTTCCGTATCATGGAAAAAATCTCCCTCCACAATGTTACTCTGGTGCAGTCTTCCACTGTAAAACATTTAGAGTGTAGTGAAGGCTATCTGGGGAAACACCGGTGAAACTAGAGCGTCACTCTATGCTTGAGTCAAGCATAAAGTTTTGCTTGAAGACGTAGCGCTTCAAATGAAGCATACTTTATAGGGGGAATCCTTGTGGATGAGCCTTTAAGGTTTCATTTCAAGCTTAAACTGATGACGCTTGGAAACAGAGGGTAACACTGTAGTGTTAGCTTTAGTTTTTATCAGTGAAGCAGGCACCGCTTTGCAGTGTCTCCGTCCTTGTATTGACTGCGGGGCCCTCGGGCCGGAGCGGCGGAGCGGCGCGGCGCTGCGGGTTGACTGTCTGATGCCAGTAGTTTACCTTGCGGAGGGGCTGCGGGGGCGACCCTAGTTCTGAGGACCTTTGTCCAGCCGGCCCGACCCGCCTCGGCTGTGCCGCGCTGTGCTCGCATCGGCAGGGAGACGGCTAGAAACAGTGTGGATGATTTATAGTGGGTCGAAGAGCTCGCCTCACAGTGGGTCAGAAGACCGGTGGAGGCGGACAAAACTCTAGACGCGTTTTGAGCTCCAGAGTCGCTAAACAGGCCTCGAACTGAGCGTGTGACCCCACCAATGGATTCCTCGTTGGCAGAGCAATCCATTGGTGGGGTCACACGTTCGGTTCGAGTCCCATTTAGCGACTCTGGAGCTCAAAACGCGCTTAGAGTTTTGTCCGCCTCCACCGGTCTTCTGGCCCACTGTGCGCCTGGTGTAGTGTGTGCAGCGAGGTCGCAGGGCCCTGATGTCCCGGCAGTCCTGTCATACCCTGGAAAGACGTTGGAAATGGGGAGTGGGGGTGATTCGGAATGCCGTGCACGGGCGTTCGATAGGGCCTGGGCTTGCCGGGCCTGGGCCAGCGAGGAACTGATTCGGGCCGAATTTGAGCCGCGGGGTGCACATGTTGCACAACCTGTATAGTTTAATGGAGATTTTTGTTGCACCTTTGACTTTTGAAAGACACACTCTAAAAGTTGTATAGTGAACAATCGGTATATTATGGTGAAAGTTTTCTATATTTTTGGTGAAAATTCTTTACAGCATGGTGAAAATTCTCTACATTATGGTGAAAATTCTCTGTATTATGGTAAAAGTTCTCTTTGTTATGGTGAAAACTCTCTACATGGTGGTGCAGCTGACCTTATAACATACCATCGAGAGTTCGCTGTTCCCTATAGATATTTTTTTCCTGCATTTTTTTCCCGCGCGCCGTGCATTGTGTGTTGCGTGCAGCCGATGCGCGTGTTTTATCATTGGCGCCGGCAATTAAAAGGATTTCCTCCAAGCCTCATTAGACGACGTGCCCTCCGCAGGACTAAATCAAGGACGCCAGTGAAGAGAGAAGAAAAAAAGTAACAGTGAAAAAAAGAAAAGAAAAATGTGTTAGGAAAAAAAATGAATTATCCGTTAGAAAAAAAAGGTAGTAAAAAAACGAAAGAAAAGGTCAGAGTGGCGTGGGGTAGATTGAGTCGGTATCGGACCGGCCATCTTGGTACACCCCCCCCCCCCCCCTACCGCTACAACCGCCGCCACCACCGGCACTCCGGCCGGTTTACCGCTTCGGCCACTTTGGAATGTATCATGCCATCGCATCCGGAACTTTTTAGAGTCGCCCGAGTTTTCATTAGCCCGGCTGTGGCCGCTCAAAGGGGGCGTACTATCGGGAGGAGGGCTTTCCACCCCCCCCCCCTCCCCACCTCCTTCGACCGCCCCCTCCGCCCGGCTGCTCCTGCACCGTCTTCTTCCCTGCTTTCCCTGGAGAGAGATTAGCCCTGAAACCTGTCTGCCTTAAAAAAGGGGAAGGGGTGATGCATGGAGGGTCTCCTCCTCACTTCCCCCTTTCACCCCCCTCCCCTCCCCCCCTCTCCTTTCTCCCCTTCTAGTGGACCGTACGGCGTCACGTATGGAGAGATGTGAAGTGACGCCTCGGCCAATTGACTGCCTCAGTGCCGTCCCCTGCCTTTTCTTTCTTCTTGTCTCCTCTCTTCTTCTTCTTCTTCTTCTTCTTCTTCTTCTTCTTCTTCTTCTTCTTCTTCTTCTTCTTCTTCTTCTTCTTCTTCTTCTTCTTTGTCCTCCTCCTCCTCCTCCACCTCCTCCTTCTCAGCGTTGCTTCTCCACTCTTCCGACCGTATTTTCCATCACGCCGTTTTGCCCCCCCTTTTTCCCGTTACCCCGTGCCCTTGTGGGTCAGGTGCCTGCCCGCCTGCCTGCCTGCTTGCATCTCACTGCCCTCCTGTCTGTCTGTCTGTCTGTCCGTCTGTCTGTCTGTCCGTCCGCCCGGCCGACGTGCCTATTCTGGGGAGGCGCTAATGGATACATGCCCACAACGCTCTTGCGCCGTCACTGTAAATCTTTCAGCGCTTTCGGCGGCGAGAAGGTCGCAAGGAAGGTGCCCGAAAATAATTCGGCCTTTGCTGGGTACAATGGGTTTCACGTTGTTGTTGTTGTTGTTGTTGTTGTTGTTGTTGTTTTCGGTACAGAGCTTTTGGAGCGGTGGCTGCAGACTGATTCCGAGAGTCCTCTTCGTCGCTCTGTCTCTCTCGCACTCACGGGGCGTACCGTGTAGGTGCGAGAGAGACAGAGCGACGAAAACGACTCTGAGACAAAGCGATGCAGCGCCGGGTGACGCAACGTGTCTGCTGCAGCCCAACCCGGTGGACGAACCGGACGCTTCAGGGGCGGAAAAAGGAAAGGGGGAGGGGAGGGATCGTCGTCGCTATGGTTACTACGCTAATTGTTCTGATGTATCTTCCCGGCGCGACTAGGTCGTTTGGAACCACCCTCTCTCTCTCTCTCTCTCTCCCTCCTCCCCCTCCGCTTCCTGACCCCCCCCCCCCCATTTCGCAAGGAAGAGGAGAAACGTGCTCGGGCCGCCGCAAACTAGCCCCAGGGGCAGCATTGTTATCACCACGTGCCCTTCAACACGCCCGTTTCCATCTGTGTGTGTGTGTGTGTGTGTGTGTGTGTGGTGTGTATGCATGCGGGTGCGTGTGTGCGTGCTCGCCAGTGTGTGAGAGTGTGTGAGTGCGCACGCGGTCCGACCGTCCGTGTCAGCCCTCCTAAACGCTCATATGTTTCCTATTACGGAACAGCTTCTCACCCCTCACACACACATACACGCATCCCCTCACGCACACACACGCACACGCACACACACATTCCCTCTCTCTCTCACACACACAGGCTACTCGTAAACTAACACAGCGCCGTAATTTGCACTCGTCGCTCTCTTTTTCTTCTCTTGTCTAATTCTCATGACGTCTGTCTGGCCTCTGGCGCCTCTGGCCCCCGCCCCAGGATGATGTGCTGGTGGTCCATGCGGTGGTGGTATAACTTTTGCTGCAACAATAATTATGAAGGTTGCCGCGGGACCCATGGAAAAGAATTTTAAAATAGTAGGGGGTGCACGATGTTTTGGCTCAGCATCCCGTTTCAAGCTTGGAGGCAGCTTACCGCAGCTAGCAGTGGACCAGAAAACCGGCGCCGGCGGCTCAAATTCAAGACGCGTTTTGAGCTGCAGAGTCGCTAAGCAGGACTCGAATCGAGCGTGTGACCCCACCAATGGATTCCTCGTTGGGAGAGCAATCCATTGGTGGGGTCACACGATCGGTTCGAGTCCCATTGAGCGACTCTAGAACCCAAAACGCGTCCGGGGTTCTGACCGCCTCCACCGGTCTTCTGGCCCACTGTGGGCTGCCTCCCCTGGGCCGTGCAGTCTGCGGGTCCGGGCGGCCCGGACGGTCTGCTCGAGACAAGCGAGCGACGCTGCGCACTTTGCCGATAGACACCCTTCCGGCCTGCAGACTGATTCCGAGAGTCGTCGCTCTGTCTCTCTCGCACTCATGGGGCGTCCGTAAGGGTGCGAGAGAGACAGAGCGACGAAAACGGCTCTCGGAATCAGCCTGCAGGCGCTCCACCACCTGCCTGGCCAGCGGGCCGGCGGGGCAGCTCGCTGTCAGTCCGGTCCGGTCGACCCGTCGGCGAGGCGAGGCACAGTGGGCCAGAATGCCGGTGGAGGCGGCCAAAACTCTAGACGCGTTTTGAGCTCCAGAGTCGCTAAATGGGACTCGAACCGAACGTGTGACCCTACCAACGGATTGCTCTCCGAACGAGGAATCCGTTGGTGGGGTCACACGTTCGGTTCGAGTCCTGTTCAGCGACCCTGGAGCTCAAAACGCGTCTAGAGTTTTGGCCGCCTCCACCGGTCTTCTGGCCCACTGTGCAGGGCCCGAAGTTGCAGTCCGTGGCAAAGAAGACCGTCCGAGTCCCTGAGGCGTGCAGCCGCCGTACAACCGACCCCTGTTACCCTGCGGAGCGCCGCTGTGCTTTTATATTTATCTCGGGTCACTTCCTAAAATACCATTTCGCGAGGGGGAAAGCACTCGCGTAATAGACGGGTCGCTCTGTCCGTAATAGCACGCGTAATAGTGTGCGTAATAGTAGCGTAATAGCTGAAATTCTCAAAATTTGATCTATTTTAGGGGTTTTTTGGTCTGTTTTCAGCTAAATCGCTACATTTTGAGGCGTAATAGAGCGTTATAGGCGTAATAGTCGGGTCGCAGGTTTTAGGAGTGATTTCCCCCTCGCCATTTCGCGTACACTAAATGTTTATGTGCTTCCATTGTCCAAGTTTCCCCAGTGTATGTGTAAGCGATGTGCAATTTGATACAAAAATTAGGGAGAATATTTTCATATCGTGCTTAGTAGGTATCTATGAAATTAAATCTGAATTTAACGTACATGAATTTTAGCTGCACACGGTCAAATTTGGTCACCCATTGTGATGACGTTTCCAGTTCCAGGCATGCTCCTCTCCTTCCTCAGGTTGAAATCGAATCAGCTCACGGAAGAGTGCCCTCGCCCAAACCGCCATGTATCGTCCGTCCGCCTCAACTTTGGCCTTTCCGTGTGCCTTTGTCTCCGTGCTGCTCGCCCGCCGATTCGAGGGATCTGCCTGTAATAGCGCTCGCCCACCCGCGCCACGTGCCGCCTCAGAGAGAGAGAGAGAGAGAGAGAGAGAGAGAGAGAGAGCGAGAGAGAGAGAGAGCGAGAGAGCGAGAGCGAGAGCGAGAGCGAGAGCGAGAGCGAGAGAGAGAGAGAGAGAGAGAGAGAGAGAGAGAGAGAGAGCGAGAGAGAGAGAGCGAGAGAGAGAGAAGCGAGAGAGACCTCCAACTCAGCCTGCCATCGCGCGCATAGGCCGGCCCGCCGAGCAGCCGTGTGCCGCGGGCTAGCCTATCGGCAGGCTTGCAGGCGTTCTCTCTCTCTCTCGCGGCCGCGAGGAGTCGGGGCACTTGTTACGAAGAAATGCGCTCTCTCTCTCTCTCTCTCTCTCTCTCTCTCTCTCTCCCCCTTGTTTTCGCATGCAGGCCGGAAGTTGGCCGGCCGCCTTGACTTCCGGTCCATCCCCAGCTGGTCGTCCTTCCGGTTGGCGTTCTTGCCTGGAAGCGCAGTGGAACTAAGTTGAGTTTCCGGGCATGTCAAACAATCCGTTCGGCCCGGAGGCCCGGAGGCCCCGCGGCCCGGAGCAGACTGAGAGTCGTTTTCGTCGCTCTGTCTCGCTCGCACTCATGGGGCGTCCCGTGTAGATGCGAGAGAGACGGAGCGACGAAAACGACTCTCGGAATCAGTCTGCTGGCCACTTCGTGGAGGCCGTCGTCGTCGTTCGAGAAGTCGGTGCAAATACTAGACTCGCACACTCACTCACTCACTCACTCACTCACTCACTCACTCACTCACTCACTCACTCACTCACTCACTCCACTCACTCACTCACTCACTCACTCACTCACTCACTCACTCACTCACTCACTCACTCACTCCTTCACTCACTCACCCACTCACTCACTCACCCACTCACTCACTCACTCACTCACTCACTCACTCTGAGGAGGCCGTCTGCTGCCCCTGTAGAGGCTACGAAATGTGGATGGGCCGTTTGCTGTTGGGGGGCAATTGGCGGAACGTTTGTTCTGTCTGTCTGTCTGTCTGTCTGTCTGTCTGTCTGTCTGTCTGTCTGTCTGTCCGTCCGTCTATCTGTCTGCCTTCCTGTAGTGTAGGTGCTCGTGTTGGCCGCAAGGTTCACTGAAAAACCAAACGTGGTCTAGACCTACACCAACTGATGTGGTCAAAATGGCATCCATCTGACCACACCAGTGGTGCGGTCTAGACCACGTTTGGTTTTTCAGTGATTCGTGGTGTGGTCTAGACCACACCAAACGTGGCCAAACGTGGTCTAGACCACACCAACTGATGTGGTCAAAATGGCACCCATCTGACCACACCAATGGTGCGGTCTAGACCACGTTTGGTTTTTCAGTGATTTTTACACGGGGCCTGTGTCCCGTCGGCCTGCATGAAAGGTGGATGTTGGACACGTATTCTGTGGTCGAGAATAGCGTTCTTACCGAACACGGCGGGGCCATCCAAGATGCATGGCCGTTCGTGACACGTTCGTGACACGCTCGCGACCGTGACGCCGTGCCGGACTCCTTGGCGACGCGCGGCGCTTAGTGACGTGACGCGGTGACGTCTTTTGTCTGAGTGCGTCATCGCCAGCCAATCGAATCTTCGCTCCGTGTTTGGACCGAGCGCCCATTACTTCCTGGCGTTATTTCCGGTGCGTTCGTCCGTTATTCAGCAGGGTCGGGGCCCTGGGCCTTGGCGGGGCGGGGCACAGCGCCGGCGGCCGAAACTCTAGATCCGTTTTGAGCTCCAGAGTCGCTAAATGGGACTCGAACCGAACGTGTGACCCCACCAATGGATTCCTCGTTCGGAGAGCAATCCATTGGTGGGGTCACACTTTCGGTTCGAGTCCTGTTCAGCGACTCTGGAGCTCAAAGCGCGTCCGGGGTTTTGGCCGCCTCCACCGGTCTTCTGGCCCACTGTGCGTCGCGGGGATGTTTGTCCCGCATTGGCGGCAACACTGGCGGCGCGGCGTGCATACCTTGGGGCAGGCCACGTCCCGGCCACTCGCCCGGTCAATCGATAGGTGGGGCTTAATGGGGGAGCCTTCGTTATTTATATTGCCGCCACTGCCGTGCCGCGCCGTGCCGTGCCGAGCCGTGCCTGAAAATTTCAAAGGGTCGCCCACATGACGGTGGGGGTGGAGCCGTGCCGTCCACGTGGCTGTGGGCGGAAAAGGGGGCAAGGCAGGGGTCGGAGGGGAGAGGGAGGGGGAGGGGAGGGGAGGGGGAGTGACCCCGGTGGAAGGTCGAGCTGGCGGTAAGCGAGGCCTAATTATGCGTCCAGGTTTAGGAAGGAAATGGAAAGTAGCGATGCGGTGTGGATTTAGCTCCGCTTTCTCATTGTCTGGCGCGCCGCTGGCTCGGCCGGCTCGGCTGGATTGTATTCCGTTTGTGGTTTTCACTCCTAGCTGTACACTTTCGTATTATTTCATTCATTTGTTATTTTTTTGTTTTTGGGTGGGAAACGGCGCACGAATGTAGGCCTGTTATTCCCACCTACACTGAAAAAAATAAAGAGAAAAGTAAAGTCAACAGTGGTGATTTTTTGTTGTTGTTTGCTTCGGCACAGTGATTGAAAAAAAATCACTAGAAGTCAGACCTAATTGTTTGTTATTAGGATTTTTGCTATCAAATTTATTTTTATCCACCGAACGAGATTTCTGACAGTGCATCGCCTGTTGTCTGTCTGTCTGTCTGTCTGTCTGTCTGTCTGTCTGTCTGTCTGTATGTCTCTCTCTGTCCCTCTCTCTCTCTCTCTCTCTCTCTCTCTCTCTCTCTCTCTCTCTCTCTCTCTCTCTCTCTCTCTCGTCTCAGTTCGGTCGCCGTCGTTGACACGGAGCATGAATTCCTAATCATTGGGCGCGCGCTGTTTCGAAGCGAGATTTGCATATTTGTGCGGTTGGCGCCGCGGACTTTGTTTCGGTTGGCACGTGCTGAAGCTCGCCTGCCGCTACACTGCCGACTCGTTCCGAGAGTCGTTTTCGTCGCTCTGTCTCTCCCGCACCTGTACGGGGCGCCGCATGAGTGCGAGAGAGACAGAGCGACGACTCTCGGAATCAGTCTGCTGTCGCGGAACTGTGGCCGCCATTTTGGCAGTGTGTGTGCGCGACGCCGGAAGGGACAGATAAAAATTTGTTTGGAAAGTTCGTCCGTGTTCTGTGCGGTGTGTGTGTGTGGGGGGGGGGGGCTATAGGTGTGTATGAGAGAGGGGTGTGTGTGTGTGAGTGTAAAGGGGGGCACCTCTACCAATATAAAGGGCAGCAGCTGGGATTAGGTGCGGACCCGTCGTTGTTCTAATATCTTTTTCTTCCCTCCCCCTCCCCCTCCCTCCCCCTCCCTCCCCCTCCTCCCCCTCCTCCCCCTCCTCCCCCTCCCCCTCCCCCCTCTCTGCCTCCTCATCGCTCTCCCTTTGCCATCTATCACCTCGACAGGCCGCTGCCGTGGTGGGGGAATGAGCAGAAAGAAGATGATATGACCCGGGGCCGAAAAACGCCTCGAATGCTGCGCCGGCCGCACTGCGCACAGTGGGCCAGAAAACCAGTCTGGGCGGTCGAAATCCCGGACTCGTTTTGAGCTCCAGAGTCGCTAAATGGGACTCGAACCGAACGTGTGACCCCACCAATGGATCTCTGCCAACAAAGAACGTGTTAGCGGAAGCAGACCAAGAGGATATTTGTTCACTCTTAAAAGCGGACTCGAAACCTAGCAAATTATTTCAGGCCGTGAAAATCTAGTTTTGTTTTCGTAAAGAATTTTGTGGATGCATAAAGCTTACAAAGAAAACACTGCTTGACTTACGAACTACACCAATAGTTCGTACCTCACCTCTTTGGTAAAGTTTTCACCGTGTCACTGCTTTAGGATATCTCCACTTGCAGTGTCGTAGTCGCTCGTGAGATTCTCTTCATTTCTGTTCCGGGAAAGAACGCCTGTCTCTCTTGCACCTATGGTGCGTCCCGTGTAGGTGCGAGAGAGACAGAGCGACGAAGGCGACTCTCTGAATCAGGCAGCTGTTCACTGGACTGCCGGCAGTGGAAGTAAGCCGCAATGTTGTCCCTTGTCCGGACCTGTTGCGAAGCAAGGGCACTTGCAGAGAACGGTTATCACCCAAACCGCCCTCCACTGCCTCCGCTTCCGGCGCCACGCTGCAGTGCCGTGAGGACTTGCAGTCCGCCCCACAGTGGGCCAGAAGACCGGTGGAGGCGGCCAAAACTCTAGACGCGCTTTGAGCTCCAGAGTCGCTAAATGGGACTCGAACCGAACGTGTGACCCTACCAACACTGGTGTAAATCAACTCAGAAATTTTCTGATACTTTTGCATATCAGAACATTTCTCATGTCTGAGTTCTGATGTTTTTTCGGACACCTATTTCTGATGTTTGTGTTTCTGATGCCTCAATTTTCTGATGACTTTGGTTCTGATAACATCGGCTGGACTCATAAAGAAATATATCAGAATAATCATTTTCTTTTGTAATTATATTTTTTGATCTACATGAGACTCGGAAACGGGGAAAACGTCTTCAGGGGGTCGAAACCGAGTCCGATCCAAATCTGCAGTCCAAATTGAGCTAGCTCGCCATCAACTCTCAAAAAGACAGTAAATATGATCCGATCTCATTGAGATAAAAACTGGCCTAGCCAAATCTTGCAAACAAGACACTCACCAAATTTGAAATTGAAATTACGTAAACTTTCTATTTTACAGGGATCTCATTTTTTTGAACATCAGACATCAGAAACATTTCTGACGATTATATTTCTGATACCTAGCGACTTATCAGAAAGGCCTCTTTTTCTGATGTCTCTATTCTGATAACCTATGAAAGTATCAGAAAAAACCATTTCTGATGACCTCTTTCTGATAAATCATAGATGTTATCAGAAAATACTCGAAATCTGATGTTTTTTTGTCAAGTTATCAGAAAATCCACCGTTTATCAGAAAATTTCTGAGTTGATTTACACCAGTGAATGGATTGCTCTGCGAACGAGGAGTCCATTGGTGGGGTCACACTCTCGGTTCGAGCCCTGTTTAGCGACTCTGAAGCTCAAAACGCGTCTAGAGTTTTGTCCGCCTCCACCGGTCTTCTGGCCCACTGTGCGGAGGCAGCAAGTTCCCCGACGGGAGCCATCCTGGTGGGCCATCCCGGCGGCCGAAGTGCTGCAGCGGGGCGGCGAGGCCTCCACACTGTAAGGGCGGCGGGGGCGGGGGCACTGGAAGGCGGCGAAAAACGCGCGCTCGCAGGTAAACAGTTTAGCGCCGGTGTGTGGGGGACTTGCCGGGAGTACACCGGATTTGTTTTGCTCGCCGGTTTTGGCGGAGCGGAGCGCCGGCTCGACTCGGATCGGCAAAAAATCTCGTCTGTCTGCCGCGACGCGTCTCCGCGGCCCGGCAGGCCCACGTAGCGCGCGAAGCTGTCACGGCACTGGAGGGAAAAGAGTCTCGCATCAGCCCTTTTTTAGTGGGCCGCCTGGAAACCTTCCTTCGATTCTTTTGTTTTTTTTTTTTGCGGTTTCGCACACCCGAACCGAACGTGTGACCCCACCAATGGATTCCTCGTTCGGAGAGCAATCCATTGGTGGGGTCACACGCTCGGTGCGAGTTCCATTTAGCGACTCCGGAGCTCAAAACGCGTCTGGAGTTTCGGCCGTTCTTCTGGCACACTGTGCGCTGTGTGGTTAGCGCCCCGTCCGCTGGCGGCGCTGCAGACGAACTGTGCCGCCCATTCGATTATATGGCCTTCGGTATGAATATACATGAGCAGGTACTGCATGCCGGGCCACGTGATACAGGCCCATTGTTGGCCGCCAATTGAAAGTGGCCACTCCACTGTAGGGCCGGCGATTAGACGAAGACGGCATAACGATTTGCCAGTGTCGTGGTCGCCTCGCCACTTCAAAGGACATTCAGCCATTCAACGCGCCTTTTCCTCCACGTGAAAATGACAGACTGCACGACCAGAACACCGCTGCGGTCGTGTCAGGGAACGCTCGTCCATTCCACGCAAACAAAAACAAAACAAAACGAATCAAACAATCCGCGGACAGCGAATGCAGTCTCTGTTTTTCGGCTTCGCCGCCGAAATTTATGATTGAACGGATGCTAGGAAACAGTGCGCCAGCCGTGCCTCTGCTTTCCGGCCAGAAGACCGGTGGAGGCGGCCAAAACTTCAGACGCCTTTTGAGCTCCAGAGTCGCTAAAAAGAACTCGAACAGAGCGACTGACCCCACCAATGGATTGCTCACCGAACGAGGAATCCATTGGTGGGGTCACATGTTCGGTTCGAGTCCCATTTAGCGACTCTGGAGCTCAAAACGCCTCTCGGGTTTTGGACGCCGGTGGCGCCGCTCTTCTGGCGCACTGTGTAGTGCACAGCGGTAACGAACGGATTATCCGCCGAGGAACGTTTCGCCAAACTGAATTTACGGCGTATCGGCATTGACGGAGGGAGGGCTCGGAGGCAAAGCCAGGGTTGCGGGGTAAGTCGCCTGTCTCGTGATGGATTTGTGGGTACACCGTGAAACAAACTGTGGTCTGTCCAGAGCAGCATTTTGAACTCCTAGAACGACACAGAAGATGGCGGTAATACTGCGGGAACTTTTGGAATACCCACTACCCACGCTGAAACCGGTTCATGGTTTTCCCAGGAACTCTCTGGAAATCGCCTATGCACTGTGAAAATTTAAGTCGTCACTTGATGACAATTTCAAGGCTAATTTTCCTTACAAGGATGTCATCAAATGAATTGATGACATTGTTGTCATGTCCATGCAATAAGTATAGGAGCTTTGATGAAAGTGTCATCAATTTGCTATGAGATCGTCATCATTTGAAAGTGGTGAAAATATCTTTCACGTTTTTGTCATAAAGTGACAACAAATTTTCACAGTGTGCCTTCACCATTGGCTTCCGGGGAAAGCCAGGTTCCGTTTTTACCGTATCCTTTCGGAAGGGGAATTTTTTTTTCGGAGTTGGTTTTTAGAAAAGCGGAGGCCGTTTCCACATTGCAATGCACGCGTTAAGGGTCCATGAAATGTCCACAGCGTCCGCATTTTGAGTGCCCCGCTGTGTCAGTGCAGCGAAACAAATAACGCGGGACAAGAAGAATAGAGCGGAGCGCTGCTGAGGAGGAAGCGGAACGTCGCTAAATAAACGAGGATGGCGCTTGCGACCGAGTAGACCAAGTATTTCTGCCTTCGGCAGCCTCGGCCTCGCACAGTGGGCCGGAGCAGGCGGCCAAAATGGGGCCAGAAGACCGGTGGAGGCGGCCAAAACTCTCGACGCGTTTTGAGCTCCAGAGTCATTGAACAGGACTCGAACCGAACGTGTGACCCCACCAATGGATTCCTCGTTCGGAGAGCAATCCATTGGTGGGGTCACACGTTCGGTTTGAGGCCTGTTTAGCGACTCTGGAGCTCAAAACGCGTCTTGAGTTTCGGCCGCCTCCACCGGTCTTCTGGCCCACTGTGCTTCGGCGCGTTGAATCGTTGAATCGGCGCGAGCATTCTCGAGAGCCTTCGAGCAAGTCATTGAGCCAACAGGGCCGCAAGACCGGCTGCACTACAGCGCAAAGAGAAAAGATGGGACGCCCGAAACAGTGAAACACCCCAAAGAAAGAGATTCAAAAGCGGAGTTAAATTAAACTTTTCATATTTGTTTCGAGTCGAGGTTCCGCAGGGCCTGGCCGTGGCCGCGGACGGGGAGGTCCGTGAAGGTCATCTCGGCAGCGCGGCCCTTACAGTGCTGTGCAGTGCGGACCGACGAGGAAAAAGCTTCCCCACGCACAGTGGGCCAGAAGACCAGCGCCGGCGGCCAAAATTGTGGACGGGTTTTGCGCTCCAGCGTCGCTAAAGGTGCCTCGAACCGAACGTGTGACCCCACCAATGGCTTGCTCTCCGAACGAGGAATCCATTGGTGGGGTCACACGTTCAGTTCGAATCCTGTTTCGCGACTCTGGAGCTCAAAACGCGCACGGAAAAAAATAATTAGTTGGTGCAACCAATGTTTCGGTTGGTTTTGGCCCAACTAAGATTTTTTATTCCAATAACGAAAATTGCGTTCGAAGAGCGAAAAATTTGTTAGAAGAGCGGAAAGTTCGTTGCAGCAGTGAATTCTTTGGTTGGCACGACCGAATTAAGAGTGGGCTACTGCAACGATCCAATTTGCTGCTGCAACGATGGATTCGTTGAGGCAACCAACTTTTCTGCTCTTCTGACGAAATTTTCGTTACTGGTACGGAACATCTTAGTTGGGCCAAAACCAACCGAAGCATCGGTTGCGCTAACCAAAATTTGGTTGGACTGACTAAGTATTTTTTTCCGTGCGTCCGGGATTTTGACCGGTCTTCTGGCGCTTCTGGCGCACTGTGCGACGGCCGCGCCAAACTTGGCCTTTCCTCTGCTAGTGTCATTGTGCTATTATGCCCGAGTCGGATTTGCATCATCTTAACCTTGGTAACTTCCCTCCGAGGACTTGGCCGCCCGTGGGGCGCGGCGCGGACGGCCTGGCGCGGCCTGGCGTGGATCCGACCTGCTGCTGATTTGCGATTCCGACGGCAGGTGGGCCCGGTTTGGGGCTGACTGGGGCCTCGCTGGGGCCCGGCCGGGGCAGGGCCGGGGCAGGGCCGGGGCCTTCGCTGCAGACTGATTCCGAGAGTCGCTTTCGTCGCTCTGTCGCCCTTGAGGGCGCGAGGGAGACGGAGCGACGACACTGGGAAGCAGTCTGCTGGGGCCGCGTGCCTCGTGGCATCACTTCCTAGGCAAACGCAGCGAGCAACGCCAAGCAGCGCCGAGCAACGCGAACCCAGCAACAAGCCACTAATGAAAGAGCCGCTGCGTGCTTTTCGCACCCCTTCTTCTTCTTCTTCTTCTTCTTCTTCTTCTTCTTCTTCTTCTTCTTCTTCTTCTTCTTCTTCTTCTTCTTCTTCTTTTTCTGTTTCTTCTTGTTGTTGTCAAAAGTAGATTCTCGTCCTCTTCCTCCTCTCTTCTTCCTCTTCCTCCTCTTCCTTAATTTTCCTCGTCACTTCCTTTTCCTCTTCCTCCTCTTTTCCTCTTCCTCCTCTTTTCCTCTTCCTCCTCTTTTCTTCTTCCCCCTCTTTTCCTCTTCCTCCTCCTCCTCCTCCTCCTCCTCCTCCTCCTCCTCAACGTCTCTTCGCTTTGATCAGCCTACTGATTGTCTGCCCTTAATCTGTGCTGTTCCTCCTTCCGCCTGAAATCCGTTTTGTGCCCGTTGTGGCGTTGGCTTGGCGTGGCGGGGCGTGGCGGGGCGTGGCGGGCCGCTCTGCGGTTGCCATAGCGACCGCGCGGTTTGTTGCGGAGTGGATATGGCACACGAGGAAGTCTCTATGGCTGCGGTGAGCCGCGGCCGGCTCGGCTGGCAGTGTAGGCGCAGTGAATCGGACTTTTGGTGCGCACACTGTACACCTCCAAAAAAGCCGTTTCATTAACAAGGAAAATTGACTTGCTGTAACTGCACTACCAGATTTATAAATTCACTTGCAATAAGTGCACCAAACTCATGAACTGCAGTGAGTGCACCAAATTCTTTTACTTGAAACATTCAATTCAATTCGCTTGATAATATTATCTTGATTTAGGAAACGCATTTTTGTAACTTGTTGTCCCGGAGTTCTCCTCACCATCAAACGAGGGAAAGCAAGAATCAATTACTGTTAGAAGATTAGAAGAAATACTGTGACACGAATTGTATCAGTCTCGCCACTCAAAGTGCCAACAGAAAATTGTAAATTAGTATTAGAAAAGAAAGTGAAAGTTTTGACCCCACTATGATTTTCCCCTTCGCGGTGAAGGACGGCTTACCCACGGTTTTCATGAACGTCCCGACGGTGGAGTTTAAAAGAAAACCCGCTTCTGGAAGTTGCCAGTGACCTTACCTTATAGCGTTGCCATGGGAACCTTCTCTGAATGGGCCATCAGGAGACCCAGGCTTTTGTACGAGCAAAGCGTGTGGAGTGATAGATGATGAGCAGGCCTCTCATGCACGCGCACTCACACAGACACAGACACACACACACACACACATACACACACATACATACACACACACACACAGCGTTTGCATACACAAGCTCCATTCCGATGGTGGGCTTCGATTCGTTGCACGCACGCGGCGTGTCACGCCGTGACAGATCTGCACGGAATTGCCTCGAATTGTCGAATTCGCGATATTGATTGCTTCTTGTTTGCCCCATTTTTGTTGGAGTGTCTTGTATTCGGGACTCGTGTGTTCTTTCAGTCCCTATGGTGTTTCTGAAGACCTTTGCTAAACAGTGAACATATATGCCTCGGAAACCGTCGGGGCTTTCTAGCAGACTGATTCCAAGAGTCGTTTTCGTCACTCTGTCTCTCTGAGGCGTTCCGTGTGTGTGCGAGACCAAGTTACAGACGACCCTCGGAGTCAGTCTGCTGGATTCGATCTGAGTCGCACACGCTTCAAACCTCCCGAAGAACTTCAAGCACACGTAAGGTACGAACTATTTAGTTTGCAATACGAAGGAATAGTTCGTAATTTACGAATCTTTTTTCTTTTCAAGCCTACGTATGCCCCAAGTAATTTGTTACTTGAAGCTGCTTTACTTCGCGAGGCTTGAACAGTTCGTCAAGTTTTCAGAGTGCACCAGAGACCGTTGGCACTGAAAACGCTGTCACGTTCGCTGGGGCGTCCGGGTCCGCTGGGGTGTCGGTGTGAAAATCAGGCTGGGAATGGGAACATGTTCGAGTCGATGACAACAACTCACGCGACCGTGTGGCACGCGGCACGCACCTCGTGCGACTCCACTATAATTAGGATTTCGGGGAGTGTGTACACTGGCGGTGACAGTGCGGATGCAATTGCTTTGTGCTGGTTTTATCGCACCGGACTGTACACTATGAGGAGGGTGACTTGGAGACGTGCATGCGTGGCACGGGAACCGAACGTGTGACCCCACCAATGGATTGCTCTCCGAACGAGGAATCCATTGATGGGGTCACACGTTCGGTTCGAGTCCTGTTGAGCGACTCTGGAGCTCAAAACGCGTCTAGAGTTTTGGCCGCCTGCTCCGGTCTTCTGACCCACTGTGCTTTGACCCTGAAAACCGGCATCCTCCTCCACAGCCTGGCGAAGGCGAGACGAGTACCGTCCGAAACCGCATCGAAGCAAAAGCACCCTTTTAACGAGGCCGTCGACGAGACGATGCGATACAAATGCCAACGCGGCTGCCAAATGTCAACGGCGTAGGCCGCGCGGGCCTCCTGGGCCTACCGGCTTAAGATAACCCTCCCTGTTATATCTCGTTATAATTCCCGTCTCGGAGTTCCAGAATCGCTCTCCGATTTCTGCAGGGAAGAGAGAGGGAGGGAGGGCCGACTATCCCGAAGCCCGCTCCCCCTCGGAATGGCGTCCACGCGTGCCAATCCTGCCAACCTAACGGGACGTTTCGGTGTTGCCAACTTGCGGAAGCACCTTCGCTTGTTTTCTCCCCCGACCCTTGGCGCCCTTGGCCTGGAACTCGTTTTGGAGGCTTTCTGGATAGCGAGCAGCTAGCGAGCCACAGTGGGCCAGAAGACCGGTGGAGGCGGCCAAAACTCTAGACGCGTTTTGAGCTCCAGAGTCGCGAAGTGGGATTCGAACCAAGCGTGGAACCCCACCAATGGATTGCTCTCCGGACGAGGAAACCATTGGTGGGGTCACACGTTCGGTTCGAGTCCTATTTAGCGGCTCTGCAGCTCAAAACGCGTCTAGAGTTTTGGCCGCCTCCACCGGTCTTCTGGCCCACTGTGTAGCGGCCTCCAAACTGAAACCCCTCCGAGTCGGCGCAGCCATAAACGTTAAAGTGTAACTTCTCAAATCTTCGATTAAATGGGTCCGAACTAAGCTCCCGCCAAAGGGGTGACCCACTGTAAAATTTTGTGTGCAATGATTGTGTGAATGTGCAAGAATCAGGATTTCTGGCGTTTTTGCCACACATGTTGCCTACTTACAGGCGTTTTTGCCACCTGAATGTGGAATGTGGTCAAATTTTGTACAATGAATGTTGGAAGCTGTTACCCCTTTGGCTCCCGCAGAAACTTGCAAATTCAGCATGTGCAGTCAACTTGATGTCACCGCCTTTGCATTTCCCAGGTCTAAAAATCTCGTAAGATCATACGGGATTTGAAAATTCGTTAAGGGATTCCCGTACTACTATACGAGATCCCGAGCCATACAGGATCCTGAGGTGGACGGGATCCCGTGAGGACACACGGGATCCTTTAACGAATTTTCAAAATCCCGTATGCTGGGACAGGATCCTGTACGCCAGGACGGGATCTCGTATGCCGGAAAGGAATCCTTTACCCACTAAAAGGATCCTGTAAAGTACAGATAAAGACGTGAAAATGCAAGTTCTTCTGCAGATAGAATCAAAAGATTGAATCATCTGGGAGGTTGGAACCGAGATCTATCCAAATCTGCAGTCAAAATTTGGATAACTCCAGCGGTTCTCGAGATAGCAGAAAAAAGTTGTTAGATTTCAATAAAATTCAAATGGCACTGGTGAATTTTAGCGAATATACCCCATACAAAATTTGAGCTTAAAATGTTAAAAACTTTCCGAGTTACAGCATACCTAAATTTGAAATCCCGTGCGTACTTCCCGGGATCTCGGCAACATAAGGGATCCCGCAAGACCATCACGGGATCCCGTGTGGCTCTTCCCGGATCTCGGCAGCGTGCGGGATCCCGTACAACCCTCTCGGGATCCTGTGCAGCCCTCCCGGGATCCCGGCTACTTAAGGGATCCCGTATGACCCTCTCGGGATCTTGTGTGACCCTTACCGGATCCCGTTAGGTCTTAAGGGATCCTGTGCGACCCTCCCGGGATCTCGAGTGTTCTTATGGGATCCCGCAAAACCATACGAGATCTCGTAAAACTAGAGGGGATCCTGCAAAATGATACAGGATCCCGTAAACCACACAAGATTTTTAGACCTGGGTTTTTTTTTGGGGACATGCATGCAGTTCTGGCAACGCAGCGCGTGCCGAGGTCTGCGCACCCTACTCAAACTAGTGGGCGCTGCCGTTTGTCCCACATTCAGATCCCCATTGCAGTTGGCTGCATGAGGCCGGCTCTTCCGGCCCCACCCCGCTTATGGCGTATCATCTGCGTGGCGCGGCGTGCCAGACATAAAGAGTTCCGTGTTTGTTTGTCTCGTTTTTTCCACCTGCGAGGTTTTTTTTAAAAAAAAATTTCACCCTGCGGGCGTGGGGCACAGTGTACCACCTCCCCCTTCCTCTTTCTCCTCATGCAGATTCTCTCTTTCCAACACAAGCACTCTTGCGCTCAAGCGCTGAAGCACTCTCTCGCTCGTCCTCCCATCCACCGCTGAATGCGTGCCTATCAATTTGTCTCCTAGTTTTTGATGTGCGACCCACCACCTCCATAAAAAGACACGTCCTATCTGCGACCTGACGACCGCCTTTAGTGCAACGTTCATAATTTCAACTAGCCTCAAAAATACTCGTTGTGCAAAAAAGGTCGACTTTAGAAAATAAATGTGGGTGTGCAAAGCAGTGCAATCTCTTTAACACTTGTCTTGTTTTCTGTTCACAGGTGAGGAATTTTCTTGCGTCATCACATGGTTTGTGCGAGATGTAGCGTCAGTTTCGTGAGTAATGACTGTTGCGAGTTTCTCCCTCGTAAACTGATAAAAATTCAAATTAGTGTCCTGTCCTGTTTATTGACCAAGGGGAAATCACTGTGAATTTCGGTGTACAAATCCAATGACTTTCAGGCAAAAACAACTGAATTTTGAGAAGAATTTCGATGACTTTTAATGAATTTCAGTGAATTCCCAGCGTTTGATGAATTGTGTTGTACAAAATTTGGCTGGAGTTATTACCCCTTGTTGTTGACCACGACGCCACGTTACGCATGGGGTGCTGTTTTCAACTTTAAAGGCTAAATTTTTTCAAACGGGGCAGATTTGTCACCCGCTTGAGGGACGGTCCCCTTTTGCACGCGTTTTGTTTATTTCTGTAATCGGATTTGACGACGGTGTAGTCATTGGCACGCGGCCATCAGATGGTGCGCAACAACCGAATTGCAATTTCGTCGTGATGGTCCAGCGGGGCGCCGTCCTTATTCAATTATGTAATTACCAGAAAACGAAATCCGCAGCGAGCAGACAGACAGACAGACAGACAGATAGACAGACAGACAAACTGGCCAAACAGAGCGACCTACAAACACAGGGGAGGGAAAAGGGTGAAAACGAAGGACAGGTCACTTGTGATTCAGGTGCCACTGCCATTCAGGCGCCCACTGCGGACTGATTTTGATGCTTTTTGACATCCCCCAAACAATGTGTTTTTGAGGCAAGGAATGTTCTTGCCACTTCTTACCAACCACCATCACTTGAAACAAAGCAATTGTTTCATAGCTTTAAACCTTACGAAGCATTTTAAGCATACATAGCACAAGCTAATGTACTTTGTTACACGAAGAAAGAGTTCGTAAATTACGAAGTATTTTCTTTGTAAGCTTATTGCTCAAAATCTTTGTTATTGAGAGCTGCTTTTGGCCTAAAAGAGTCTGTAAGGTTTTCTCAATGCAAGATTATTTCTTGTTCCTGGAACACAATTTTTAGGGTGGAGTGCAGGAGGTTGCCCCTTTGGGCGACGCCGGTGAGGACCTGTGGCCTGTAGCCCTGTGTGTGCCCCTGTGCCCCTTGACGCTGTGGATCGGGCTAGGGTCGATACTTTTACATAGCCCTGCCCCCCACCCCTTCCGTAACCCACTTACATCCGATCGCTCCATTCCGGGGCAACAACTTTTCCGCTGGCTGTGCGGAGCTAACAAGCCCACTTGAGTGTTGCTCTGTCAGCGCGGGAAACACAAACAGGAGAAAGAAAGGTCCAGACGAGCTCCTTGCGCCGCTTTTAAACCATCGAAACGGGAAGTAGCGGTATGCAGGGTCAAACCATCTCGAATTCTCAGGAATATCGGATTAGCAGGAATATGCCTTGGAAAATCTCCTCGAATTTTTAGGAATATCGGTCAATTTCAAGTAAACTCTCGGCTTCTCACACAGAAAAACTCTATGAAGAATCGCTTCGAAATACGAAGAAAATAAAGGCATTGTAAAATCTACGAAGAAATGCTTCGTATTATGAGCATTCCCTCATAATACGAAGCAATTCTACCTTCATTTTCTTTGTAGTTATGAAGCAAATGCTTTGTAGGCTTTTAAGAGTGCAGGATTATTGGTCGATTCCTGGAAACATCTCCTTGATTCACAGGAACGTCGGTCTACTCCCAGGAAAATCTCCTCGGATTATCAGGAATATCGGCCTCATCCCAGAAAAATCTCCTCTTTTCTGATTTCCAGGAAAATCGGTCAGTTCCCGGGAGACGGTTTTTACCGTGCGGTTCGCTTGGTGCGCCTGGGCTACCTGCAATGCGCTTTGGAAGGGGCGGCTGAAAAAAAAGGCACACGTTGCAGGGCACGAAAATCCGCATTAAAGAGGATAATACGGCGTGTGTGGCCGGGGGCAGACCGGGGCAGCACGTGAGCCCTGCCAACAGGTCATACCGACACACACTGACTCGTCCGAGCCGCCAGCCCGCGCCAGCCCGCCAGCCTCCATCTTGGGACTTCAATTTGTCTCCCTCTCGACCTAGATGTATCTCGGGCCTGTGTGCTGCCTCTCGCTGCCGACTCTCCTTTGGCGATATTCACCACGCTCCCGAACCCGCCCCGCCCCGCCACGCCCCACCCTCAATCACCTTTTCCCTTTGCCCTCTTCACCTATACTCATAACTATAACCCAAAGAACGGCAAACAAAAAAACTGAATCACAAAAATTCTGCTATGATCATAAACCGAGACCATATGCAAGGTTAAAAACGTCCAAAAACTTTAAAAAAAATAAAAATAAAAAGTTTAAGTTTGAAACCGGTACTGTTTGCACCATATCCGGGGATTCTTGACAGGGTTCTTTTCGACAAGCGAGAGTTTTGAAGTCGATGATCCCCTAGACTCGGCCTGCTTGTTGGTGCACCCCGCCCTTTGAGCTGAGGGAAAAACGGGGTGTTGGTCCAATTTGGGGCAAACCGAGCGCACACCGGTCCGTCCCACCGGTGCCCCCTCCCCTCTCCCCTCTCCCCCCCCCCTCTCCCCTCCCCTCTTCCCTCTCCACACCCCCTCTCCCCTCCCCCCTCCCCTCCCCCCTTCCCCTCCCCCCTTCCCCTCCCCCTTCCCCCCCCCTTCCCCTCCCCCCTCCCACGGCGCGGACGACGCCACCCCGGGCAGCGGTAGCTCTGCGCAGCACTTTAAGGTGAAATATGAGCCAAGTGCAAGATTGCTCTGCGGGTGTTAATGGTGCTCAAGCGCTGACTGCATTGCCGTGGCCCAGGGCCGCCCAGGGCCGCCCAGGGCCGAGGGCGCAGGGCGTCCGAAGCGCCCTAAACGCCGCCAACTTGAAGGGCGGCGCACAGTGGGCCAGAAGACCGGTGGAGGCGGTCAAAATCCCGGACGCGTTTTGAGCTCCAGAGTCGCTAAATGCGGCTCGAATCGAACGTGTGACCCCACCAATGGATTGCTCTCCGAACGAGGAATCCATTAGTCGGGTCACACGTTCGGTTCGAGTCCTGTTTAGCGACTCTGGAGCTCAAAACGCGTCTGGAATTTTGGCCGCCTGCACCGGTCTTGTGGCCCACGATGCGTCGCCGCGGCCGGTGTCTGGCATCAGTTCACGCCCTGTCGTGCCCAGTGCAGCGGTGCCAAACGCTGGGCCGCGCTGTCTCTCTCGCACTCCTGCGGAACCCGCGGCACGCCCCACGAGAGCGACAGGGACAGCGCCACCCTCTTCGGATCGAGTCCGCAGGGCGGCGTGCTAATCGCGGTGGTTCATTGTCATGTTAATTTGTACAGAGGGTCGAGGGCTGCCGATGGCACGGAACAGGTGGAGATAGAGAGAGAGAGAGAGAGAGAGAGAGAGAGAGAGAGAGAGAGAGGGAGAGAGAGAGAGAGAGGGGGAGAGAGAGAGAGAGAGAGAGAGAGAGAGAGGGAGAGAGAGAGAGGGAGAAAGAGAGAGAGAGAGAGAGAGAGAGAGAGAGAGAGAGAGAAAGCGCGGAGGGGCATTGTTGCGGCGAACACACTCTGCGCGGCCAAACTACTTCGCCGCGGCCGCGGGCAGGACAACGCTCGCACCGCCAGTTCGGCAAAAACGAAACTGTCGCCGGTCTGTCTGTCTGTCTGTCTGTCTGTCTGTCTGTTGTCTGTCTGTCTGTCTGTCTGTCTGTCTGTCTGTCTGTCTGTTGTCTGTCTGTGTTTTTCCGTCTGTCTGTCTGTCTATCTGTCTGTCTGTCTGTCTGTCTGTGTTTTTCCGTCTGTCTGTCTGTCTGTGTTTTTCTGTCTGTCTGTCTGTCTGTCTGTCTGTCTGTGTTTTTCCGTCCGTCTGTCTGTCTGTCTGTCGGTCTGTCCGTCTACCTGCACTGCCCGGCCGTCTGTCCGCCCCTGCGTGCTGGCCGGTTGAAGTACTGTACGGCTGCGGCCGAGTGCAGGCCCAAATTGGGTAGCGACCTTCGCGACGTACGCAGAGACTTACAAGGGAGGCAACACATTCCTGCTTTTTTGTATGTGTGTGAGTATGTGCGCGCGCGCGTGTGTGTGTGTGTGTGTGTGTGTGTGTGTGTGTGTGTGTGTGTGTGTGTGTGAAGGTAGATGAGTGCGTGTGTGCGCACACGAAGGGCGCCCTTCGTGCGGTGTGCAAATTCGTCACGCCCCTTCCACCTTCAGTCCCAAGTCCCGAACCCAGGCGGCCACTCGCACTCCCGAGGACGGCGGCCCCCTTCGGCCCCACAGTGGGCCAGAAGTCCGGTGGAGGCGGCCGAAACCCCAGACGCGTTTTGATCTCCAGAGTCGCTAGGCAGGACTCGAACCGAACGTGTGACCCCACCAATGGATTCCTCGTTTGAAGAGCAATCCATTGGTGGGTCACACGTTCGGTTCGGCCCCCATTTAGCGACTCTGGAGGTCGAAACGCGTCCGGAATTCCGCGACCGCCGCCACCGGTCTTCTGGCCCACTGTGAGGCGGTCGCAACGTTCGGCCCCCTTCGGCCGGCCTTCGAGTGGCCTTCGGCTTGTTTCTCGAAGCCGTCCACACCTCGGCCAGGCCTCGGCCGACCTTGACTTTTAAGGCCAGCCTGGGGTCGCCCCCCTGCGGACCGCCGCCCGCCACGCCGCCGCTCTCCGTTCGTTCCATGAATTTTGTGAAGTCGGAATGCCAGTGCCGCCAGTCGGCCGCCACACAGTGGGCCAGAAGACTGGTGGCGGCGGCCAAAACTCTAGACGCGTTTTAAGCTCCAGAGTCGCTAAATGGGACTCGAACCGAACGTGTGACCCCACCAATGGATTGCTCTCCGAACGAGGAATCCATTGGTGGGGTCACACGTTCGGTTCGAGTCCTGCCTAGCGACTCTGGAGCTCCAAAACGCGTCTCCGCCTCCACCGGTCTTCTGGCCCTCTGTGCGCCAGCGCGCTGCAGCGGTCGATGTGGAGTATTTTCTCGGAGGGGTACCCCCGGCGACCGTTAGCCCGCGCCAAGCTCGGGCCAAGGCGCCGAGGCCCGCCGCCGCGACGCAGATTGATTCGTCCGCATCTGTCTCTCTCGCACTCATGGGGCGTCGCGCACAGGTGCGAGCGAGAAGGAGCGACGAAAACGACTCTCGGAATCAGTCTGCAGGCCAGTGCACACGTTGGTTGCACGCACTTGCAATGCATGTCGATGTACGTTGTCCTTGCCGCTACAGGGGCCAGAAGCCACTGGAGGCGGCGAAAGGTACGTAGACGCGTTTTGAGCTCCAGAGTCGCTAAACAGGACCCGAACCGAACGTGTGACCCCACCAATGGATTGCTCTCCGAACGAGGGATCCATTGATGGGGTCACACGCTCTGTTTGAGTCTCATTCAGCGACTCTGGAGCTCAAAACGCGTCTAGAATTTGGGTCGCCTGCACCGGTCCTCTGGCCCACTGTGCGATGGATTACTCATTCTCTCTCGCGCTGTAAAGAATGTACCTTAAAAATGGGGGCCACCGCGCATGTTTCGCCCCTATCTGGGCGTTGGCACCCCGCGGTCGGCAAGCCCAAGGCCCCACAGTGTGGGCCCCGCACCCAAGGCCACAGGGTCCAGCCAAGGAAGTGAATTATTGTAATGGAGCCGGATCAAGTCCAAACAAGGGCCGACATGACATATATACACTGCGAGGTCCGACTGTACACACACACACACACACACACACAGCCGCTTCACGCAGGCAAGCACGCACGCACACACACACACACAACACACTTAGGGAAAAAAACTGTGGAGGGCTGAGGCATAAGCAGACGACAATCCCGTTAAACGCTTTCCTCTTTTATTCAAAACATTTTCACTTCACCCTTCTTTTTTTGGGGGGGGGAGGGGGAAGGGGTTCCCTTTCCCCTTCTCCCCTGCTCGCGTTCGGGAGGTTGGGCGCCGCCGCCAGCGCTGTTGTGCTGATGGCCAACACGTCAGGGAGGTTATGATTTTCTGCGCCTGTGTTATTGTGTGAAAATGAAGTTTACCTCGCGGGCGCACACACACACACACACACACACACACACTCAGACACTCACACTCACACACACACACACATACACACACACATACACACATACACACACACACGCACGCACGCACGCACTGCGCCACGTTACCGGCAAACTGATTAAACTTCACTAATAGGGTATGAAATAATGTGCTCTGCTCCGGGTACTGGGGGGACCGGCAAGTCTCGGGTGTAACTTGTTCGGTTCCTCCGCCGCAGCGCACGCGCCTTCGCGACTCTGTGCGCTTGTGTGTGTGTGTGTGTGTGTGTGTGTGTCTGCACGCTTGTATGAGTGTGAGTGTGAGTGTATGTGTGTGTATATTTGTGTGTCTCGGTGTATATGCGAGTGTGTGTGTGTGTGTGTGTGTGTGGTGTGGTTGTGTGTGTGCCCCCTCACGGGGCTCTTGAAAAATCCAGAGCCCTATCAATTATGTACGGGCATCCCTACGGTTCAACTATGTACTAACCTGTCATAGCTATTCCGGGGGAGGCTTGACATGGCAGGACTACCACTGTATACACCAATCATATCGGCTCGTCACTTCGGCAGGTACTGCTTAAGATTTTTTTTCCCCCTTGTGATTTTTTTTCTCTTTTTTTTTCGGTGAATTCGATAAGCGATAACCTCGTAACGTAAACCTCATGACTAAGTAACTGCAATCACATGCCTGGCTTGCCCCTGGCTTGCCCCTCCTCCGTCTCGAGTCCCGCTCTCCCAGTGTGTACGCAGCGCGACGCAGGGCGACGCAGGGCGAGCGTTTTATCACCAATTCATAAAGTGAGAGAGAGAGAGAGAGAGAGAGAGAGAGAGAGAGAGAGAGAGAGAGAGAGAGAGAGAGAGAGAGAGAGAGAGAGAAGAGGGCGGGGCGGAGGGTCGTTGGTTCCACCTTTCCGGGCAAGCCCCGTAAAATAAGGCCGGCGAGCAGGTGTGGAAGTAATTGACTCGGTGCTTGGGATATGAAGCGACAAAAGTTAATGAAATACTTTGGGGGAAATTATGTTGCCCGGGGGCTCGTTTTTCCCGCCAAAAAGGGGCCGCCCCACGGGGCGAAACCGGGGAGGGGCCAAAATTTTCCTTTTTT
>NW_023144627.1:5700636-5743825 GCF_012932325.1 Thrips palmi
GGAAACATTCGTCAATTTGGGTTTAGCTGCGTCTAAATGATTTAGAATCGGTTCAGCCGGGCTCAAACATTATTTATAGGCTGTAAAACGAATGAGTGTGGGAAAAAAAGTCCTGAAGGTTGGATTGGCAGGCCGAGAGCCAAGTTATTGCTTCGGCACACTATAAAAGAATGAATGATTTTTTTGTGGAATAACTTGCTTTTTTCTTTCTATTAAGACTCCTCTATTTTAGAGTTCAGTGCGGAATTCTCTAAAGGAGACTAGCCAATATTGAACTGCCAAAAGTAGAATTTTGTTTTTCCAACAAAACATTTTATGATTTTTTTTTTCTCACAGTGCCCTATTTTCTCGCATTGAAGCTTCCATTCAGTCAGGCATTCATTGCCCACAGCCATGATGGCCATCAGTCTCTCTCGATCTCTCATCTCACCCCATCCCCCCCTCTCTCTCTCTCTCTCTCTCTCTCTCTCTCTCTCTCTCTCTCTCTCTCTCTCTCTCTCTCTCTGTGTTTCACCCCCCATCCCTCTCTTTCTCTCTGTCTGTCTGTCTGTCTACCTATCTCGTCTGTTCGTCGTCCCCTCCCCTGCTCCCCTCCTGCCTTCGATCGCAGAAATTAAGGGCTCAAGAGAGTGGCGCTTGTTTGCACGATAGTGGCGCTTTGTGGCGGGGCTGGCGGGGCTGGCGGGGCTGGCGGGGCTGGCGGGGCTCAGAGGATTCCCCGAACAAGTAGTTGCTGAGCTCCGAAGCCCGATGATGCCCGGCGCCGTGACGCCCTTGCCGCGCCTCCGCCTCGGCCCAGGTGACATTCGCCGCCGCCTTTCCGAACGACGAGACGCGCACAGTGGGCCAGAAGACCGGTGGAGGCGGCCAATACCCTAGACGCGTTTTGAGCTCCAGAGTCGCTAAATGGAACTCGAACCGAACGTGTGACCCCACCAATGGATTGCTCTCCGAATGAGGAATCCATTGGTGGGGTCACACGTTCGGTTCGAGTCCCATTTAGCAACTCTGGAGCTCAAAACGCGTCTAGGGTATTGGCCGCCTCCACCGGTCTTCTGGCCCACTGTGCGTCTGGGACAGATCCCAGAGAATTGAACGAGTTCGCCCGCCCGGAAGTTTGGGCCGGCGATGCGGTCGGCCTGTGCATTACCATTACCATTACGGGCTAGACCACACACGCGCCGTCTGCACGTGGCGACCCGTCAGCCCGTCATCGCGGTGCACCGGGATGGACATACAGTGGAGGCGGCAAGAGAGGACCGAAAATAGCAACGGGACGGCCGACCGCACCAGACTCGGTGCAGACCACACTCACCTAGAGAGAGAGAGAGAGAGAGAGAGAGAGAGAGAGAGAGAGAGAGAGAGAGAGAGGAAAATCCTTTCTGTCCGCCCACGAGTTGTATCCCACACTGTGCGCCCCTCCTCCTGGTCGACCTTTCCCTGAGGCCGTCCGTCCCGCCGGTTACCTATGCTCTGCTGCGTGATTCCGAGAGTCGTCGCTCTGTCTCTCTCGCACTCACGGGGCGTGCCGTACAGGTGCGAGAGAGACAGAGCGACGACTCTCGGAATCAGTCCGCTGTGTGGCGTTGGCGGTGGCATTCCGTCAATCAGCCAGTGTGCCGCGCTGCCGACCTTTCATTGACACACTCCACACCAAAGAAAAAAACAACAAAAACAACAACACAAACCCAGACGCACTGAAAAACCAAACGTGGTCTAGACCACACTAACTGGTGTGGTGTTCATGTTCATAAAAGTTTCATTACAGTGAATTAAACGAATGTATGTCATATGACATTTCGGATATCCAGGATCCCATCTTCCTTGCCACGCTATAGAACTGCACCTCAACAGCCACAAAAGATACCAAGAGCAATGTCTTGTTTCTTTCCCTGACGGAAAGTTTGCGTCCCAAATTTGAATCGCTAACCGAGCTGGCCTGCAGCGACTCCGCCGGAGAACAATCTGAGATGTGTCAAGCCCAGGCATTCGCGGAGGTCAAAGCAATTTAATCCCGGACGGTCACGTGTCTCGGCTCGACTTGCTGCTCAAGTTCCTCCGCGGCACAGTGGGCCAGAAGACCGGTGGAGGCGGCCGAAACTCGAGACGCGTTTGGAGCTCCAGAGTCGCTAAATGGGACTCGAACCGAACGTGTGACCCCACCAATGGATTCCTCGTTCGGAGAGCAATCCATTGGTGGGGTCACACGTTCGGTTCGAGTCCCATTTAGCGACCCTGGAGCTCAACACGCGTCTAGAGTTTTGTCCGCCTCCACCGGTCTTCTGGCCCACTGAGCCCGGTCTTCTGACCCACTGTGCGCCAAGGCGCCCTTAATAATGTGTGTGCGGGCGTACGGCAGTCGGAAAGACCTTCACTGTCAGTCAGCAAGTTGGACGCGCCCCCACGTTGCCGGCTGCTGCCATCGGCTGCCAACGACACGTCGTCCGACACGTCAGCCGACCGGAGCCTGCAGACTGATTCCGAGAGTCGTCGCTCTGTCTCTCTCGCACTCATCGGTCGCCCCCTAAAGGTGCGAGAGAGACAGAGCGACGCAAACGACTGTCGGAATCAGTCTGCCGCCGGAGATCTGCCAAGGCCCCCGCCAAGGCCGCCTCACCTCGAAGGCCTGAAATCGTAACAACCTGACTTTGTTTCGGACGGCGCCTCATTCCTCTGCCGGCAATGAATAAAGAAAACGGAAAATGCCCCACTAACGTGTCGCGAGGACTTTGGCGACACTTGGACCCTGGCGGGGCGGGACAAAACCTGCCCCACGAACCCTCAGCAGCTGCCACGCTCCTCTCTCTCTCTCTCTCTCTCTCTCTCTCTCTCTCTCTCTCTCTCTGATCTTTCTTTGCTCAGCAGACAGATTCCGAGAGAGTCGTTTTCGTCGCTCTGTCTCTCTCGCACTCGCGGGGCATGCCGTACAGGTGCGAGAGAGACAGAGCGACGAAAGCGACCCTCGGAATGAGTCTGCTGCTGCTGCCGCCACACTGTCAGAAAACTCCGTAAAAATACGGAAATTTAACGGAGACTGTCCATTTTTTTTAACGGAGATCTCCGTTTTTATGAATTATGGATTTTCTCCGTAAAAATATGGAAGTTATGTATATAAATGAAATAGAAGCCCTACTTATCAAAAAGAACAGACTAATTCACGTTATCGATGGGTTGGGTGACCAACTGATTCGGTGTTCCAAGAGTGCACCTTCCCTAAAGGGACCTCGCCTTTGGGTTTCCGTCCATTTATCCGATCCTGGCATGTGGTCAAGTGGATCTTCAAACAGTTTTGGAGAATATCACTTTCGTATAAAAGGACACTGTTTGCATTAACATCGGAGGTAGAAGGAGGGAAGTAAACCGTTAAAATGCGTTTATTTCTGCAAAAATGCGGTTCATCTCCGTAAAAATACGGAAAATCTCCGTAAAAATATGGAAAATCTCCGTAAAAAGATGGAAAATTTACGAAGCCTCCATTCCCAAAATTAGAGTAACTTTCTCCGTAAATTTACGGACTTTTTTCTAACAGTGCACGTGACTCTCCCGTCTGGCAGTACGGGTGTTTTTCAACGCGAATCTGACATCTTCACGTGTCTAACCGTGTTTTTCCCCTCGCTGTGTTCGCAGGTGAGCATGTTAAGCAGTTGGACGGGCGTGCGACGGCGACGGTGCTGACGGTGTCGACAGATTCAGGTCAGGGCTTGTTAGTTAGGGATGCAGATCAGCCGGATCATGATGACAGCGAGCAAGAATCACTCATGCACTGTAACCTGGGAGGGGTCATTTTGTGACACCTTCGTGGTGTACCACCGTTTGCCACCCTACCTGAGTTTCACACCCATAATCGAGGGTGTGAAGTCTCATTCTGACCTTCTAAAGGTGCAAAAAAAGGTGGCAAAAGAAGCTGTTTGGCATTATGTGGGTGCACACTTATGCACCCATTCAAGGGCGCATACACACCCCATAAGGTGTAAGAACTCTCCCTCTAGGGGTGTGATTTGTCTACCCAAGAGGGTGTCTTTTCCCACCACGAAGGGTGTAAAAAGAAAGATTTGTTTGTGGTGGAAGGAGGTCTCCGCCCACCAGGACTCCGCCTTCCGTCCTCACCTTCCATGCCTCAATGACCGAAAGCGCCGAAGCGCCGGCAGCCATGAGGAATCGAACCACGATCCTGTGGAATCGTAGCGCGGACGCTTACCCCGAGACTACAGGACTTTCTGAGGGACAGGCCGTGCCGCAACGCACACATTCTGAGCGCGCCGCCGCAGCTCCAGGGTGCCCCTCTGTGGGGGCAAGGGCACACCCTTACAGGGATACATTTTACACCCACTCCAGGCAACAACTTACACCTCATGGGGTGCGTATTCACTCCGAGAAAGTGGCAATCTCCATTCAGTCCCTTTACACCCCTGCACACCTTTCCGCGGATGGATTTTACACCCCATCGCACCTCTAAAAAGTAAAAGAAACAGCACCCGTAGGAGGGCAAAACTTGGGGTGCGTAAGTGCACCAGGAAGGGTGTGAAGTCTTCTCCGGGCAGTGCGATCTCCCCCTATTGGGTGTAGAACAGCACCTTTATGGAGGCACTCTGTATTTTGACCCCTCCAACTTCATTCTAACCCCCAGAAGGTGTACTATGAGGGTGCGATGGGTGGCAAAATGACACTTTACACCTCCACGACTTACAGTGTGGACGCCGTGGGAGAATCCACGGAACCCGATTCCCGGATAAAATACGTTTCAGAGGGAACCGATGCAATGAAACCCAAATGCAAATCCGTCAGCATTTTCACTTTCTTTTCGCTTTATTCAAAGGTGAAGTTACGTTTCTCGGTGAATCAAATCCACGCGGGGTTTTAGCAGTGTAGGGATTGAAGGCGCGAAGTCGCTGTGGAGACCGAGTGACAGGAGAAAGGCACAAAGTGAGAGAGAGAGAGAGAGAGAGAGAGAGAGAGAGAGAGAGAGAGAGAGCTGCGACAAAGGCTATGCACTTTACAGGCCTTTCAATGCGCTGCGGGTTTTGCTGTCGTGTGCAATTGCCACTGGTAAAAGTGTCGTCGCTTAAAAATGCGTGGAGAGAAAAAAAAGCTGACTGCTCTGTCGGCTCCGTGCATCGTGGGGACAGCGCGCTAATAGTCGCGAAGATTCTCTTTGGTCGGTGAAAATTCTCTACATGATGTTGAAATTTCTCAATATTATGCTGAAATATTATGGCCAAAATTCTCTATATTATGGTCAAAATTCTCTATATTATGGTCAAAATTCTTTATATTATGGTGAAAATTCTCTGTCTTCAAATTTTTCTCTGTTATGATGAAAATTTTTTCTGTTATGGTGAAAATTCTCTTTAGTATGGAGGTGCAGCTGACTTCATAACATGCCTTACCAGATCTTTCACCATAAAATGTTAGTGCGGCCTTTCACCGTAAGTCATTTATAGTGTGCCTAACGCTCACGTCCGCGCACGGCCATGGCGAGGCGTTTCCAAAAGAGCCCAGCCAGTGCCGCAGCTGGGGAGAAACAAACAGATAACCACCCATCGTCATTCGCACGCTATCTTTCTCCATCCACCTGCCCCCCCACCCAACCGACCCATCCCATGACCCCGAACCCCCCACCCCCGCCCGTCCGCAATCTGGACCGCCTACCCGCCACCCCGCGCCGACCGCAGGCCCCACTCCAACCCTTTCGGTATCTACCTTCCGACCCGAAACTGCGACTTGCCAGCCCCCCCACCCTCTGGCCACGCCACTGACGCGGTCATACATAAGAGATGCAGCGCATTACCATGGCAAACGCTGCGGATGCGTCAACAAGTTCCTTTTGCGTCAGGTCATTGGCTGGCCGATGGGCCAATCAGAGCGGACGTTAAATTACGCCCGACCAGCGCGGCTTTTGCTTCCACTGTTAATTTTCTTATAGCGAAAATTCGCCCAAAACTGAGGATGTTATGGATTCTTACAGCATTGGTAGTTTAGAGTGGGACAGAAGACCGGTGGGGGCAGCCAAAATTTAAGACGCGTTTTGAGCTCCAGAGTCGCTAAATGGGACTCGAAACGAGCTTGCGGCCCCGCCAATGGATTCCTCGTTCGGAGAGCAATCCATTGGTGGGGTCACACGTTCGGTTTGAGTCCTATCTAGCGACTCTGGAGCTCAAAACGCGTCGAGAGTTTTTGTCGCACATTAACTGGTCATAATTGCCAGTGCAATGACTGAAAGTAAGTGCCTCGTCGTTTTTCGTGACCTTGGCAAGGACATTCCATTCTGTTCTTTCACTATCCGCGCGTGACCCATCACTTCCCCCAGTGTCCGTCCCCGAATAAACACCTCACCGAAAACAACGAGATCGCCCCGGCGTTCCGGACGGAATTGCTAATAGAGGCCCCGAAAGGCGACGGCGCCATTTTGCGGAAAGCAGCGGCAGGTCCCAAAGCGCGGCGTCGCAGTCAGGACCTTTCTCCATCCCCTCACGTTCCAGAGGGGGAGGGGGGGGGGAAGGCCCCAGGGCCGCCCCTGGGCCTTAGGGCCCCGACAGGCCTCTGCCCGGCTCAAGCCTTGGACGTGTTTCATACAGTTCTCTCTGTCAATAACCCGTTACGCTCTTCCGCCCCGCCTCGCCGTTGTATTGGACAGCCAAGGAGGCGTGTGCGGTAGGAACGCCGCACAGTGGGCCAGAAGACAGGTGGAGGCGGCCAAAACCCTAGACGCGTTTTGAGCTCCAGAGTCGCTAAACGGGACTCGAACCGAACGTGTGACCCCACCAATGGATTCCTCGTTGGGAGAGCGATCCATTGGTGGGGTCGCGCATTCGGTTCGAGTCCCATTTAACGACTCTGGAGCTCAAAACGCGTCTAGAGATTCGACCGCCTCCACCGGTCCTCTGGCCCACTGTGCGCTGCTGGAAAAATGCGCTGCATGTAGGTGGCCATACGGCCACAGCGCAGATTCGTGGCTGGACGCTCTTTACCTGCAGTGACACATTTCCACTGGCCGACAGCTCGGAAAAAAGTTTGGTCACTTTTCTACCTCTGCAAAGCGCAAAGGTCGTGTCAGTCGCTAGCATGGCGCATCACAGTGGGCCAGAAGACCGGTGGAGGCGCTCTAAATCCCGGACGTGTTTTGAGCTCCAGAGTCGCTAAATGGGACTCGAACCGAACGTGTAACCCCACCAATGGATTGCTCTTGAAATGAGGTATCCATTGGTGGGGTCAGTAGTTAGTTTCGAGTCCCATTTAGCGACTCTGGAGCTCAAAACGCGTCTGGAGTTTTGGCTGCCTCCACCGGTCTTCTGGCCCACTGTGTAGTGGCGGTGGAGCTGTGCCGGCATCCCAGCTATGCCGAGCACGACGCAATAATAACCGAGCAGGCACTACGATACCTGATGCGGCCCTGTTGGCCTTCCCGCTAGGAGTAAGACGAAACCGTCCCTCTTTTCAAACCGCCATTTTCTCGCTCATTTCAATCCACCTCTTTCCTTCCCCGCACCGACTCCCGTAGTAGCGACGCTGCCTGCTGCCTCCGTCGAGATAGGGATGCACGGACAGCTGCGGCGTGTTTTCGGTCTCTCTCTCTCTCTCTCTCTCTCTCTTTCTGGGCCATTCCTGTCCATCCCTCCTCAAAGTGTGCCGAACGCTTTTCCGGATATGAGAGGAGAGTGGTTGGTACTCAGTGAGAAACCCAGCGCCGGCTATATCCGAGATGAGATTCTTATATGGCATTGCAGACCCGTTCCGGCTCCCGACCGAAGCACCCAATCACTGAATCACGACTCTTTCAAGATTAAGCATGGGAACACGTGGATGTGGCGAGGACAGCTCTGCTCCACTGTGGGCCAGAAGACCGGCAAAGGCCGCGAAAACTCTAGCGACGCGTTTTGAGCTCCAGAGTCGCTAAATGGGACTCGAACCGAACTTGTGACCCCACCAATGGATTGCCCTCCGAACGAGGAATCCATTGGTGGGGTCACATGTTCGGTTCGAGTCCCATTTGACGACTCAGTTACTCCAAACACATCCGGACTTTCGACCGCCAAAAAGACGTCGTGCCAAAACATTTATCCGAAGCAAATCTTATTCCCGTCTTTACCTGCTGCTCTCCTCCTGATTGACATTCGAACCGAACTCAACTCGAAGGAGGAAATGACGTCACCTCGCCCAAACCCGCGCGGCACGCTGGCAAATGTTTTGGCACTCTGTGCATTAGCGGGAGCGGTGTGGCCGTATGGTAGTTGTCAGGCCTGCATTAAAGATAGGCCGCGGCCCCCCGGTCCGACGCCGTGACACAGTGGGCCAGAAGACCGGTGGAGGCGGACAAAACTCAAGACGCGTTTTGAGCTCCAGCGTCGCTAAATGGGACTCGAACCGATCGTGTGACCCCACCAATGGATTGCTCTCCGAACGAGGAATCCATTGGTGGGGTCACACGTCCAGTTCGAGGTCCTTTTAGCGCCTCTGGAGCTGAAAACGCGTCTAGAGTTTTGGCCGCCTCCACCGTACTTCTGGCCCACTGTGCGTGACAGGCGGTCGATACGCCCAGTCTGCCATGACACGATTCATTTCCAACGATTGTCTCGACAGTGCCGGTACGGTTCAAACAGATTCTCCAAGATACAGTCTATAAATCTACTTTATCAGCAAGCCACGTTCGAGTGGCGAGCGAAGTGGCTAGCAGTCCAATCCATGCGCCATGTTACAGACATAACTGACTGACACACAGTGGGCCAGAAGACCGGCGGAGGCGGCCAAAATTCTAGGCGCGTTTTGAGCTCCAGAGTCGCTAAACAGGACTCGTACCGAACGTTTGACCCACCAATGGATTGCGTTTCGAACGAGCAATCCATTGGTGGGGTCACAACGTTCGGTTCGAGTCCCATGAAGCGACTCTGGAGCTCAAAACACATCCACGAATTTGACCGCCTCCGCCGGTCGTCTGGCCCACTGTGCACTGTTACCATCGTGTTTGCGGCTACACCACACTGTTCTTGTGGTTGGCTTGAAAAAGTCCTTGAAAAGCTCCAATGCAATCAACTTGGTAAAACTTGGTGCCGTTCAAAGCTCTCTCATGTGGTGCACAGCAACTGAGCGTGCGTGCGTGTTCCAAATTTCTCCGCGCTACCGGTCGGTAGTGACGTCAGACTCGCGTAAATATTGAACGGCCCCCGAGCTCATTTTGGGTTCGCATTTTCCCTTGATCCAGGAAGCAGCTCTCCTTTTCATAGTAGGCGCCCCTTTCGCTACACGATCCTCCCGCCTTGATGCTTTCCTCTACGCCGTGATGACGGGGAGGGGGGGGGGTTGCTTTGACAAGTTTGTCCTTTGCACGACGGCGGTACTCGAGTTAAAAGTCGCTAAATGGGACTCGAATCGAAGGTGTGACCCGAGCGAGGACACATTACCGTTCTACCCTCTCCTTCGATCTCTGCCTCTCTGCCCCACTCTCACAGTGGACCAGAAGACCGGTGGTGGCGGTCAAAATTCTGGACGCGTTTTGAGCTCCAGAGTCGAACTGAACGTGTGACCCCCACCAATGGATTGCTCTTCCAACGGTGAATCCATTGGTGGGGTCACACGTTCGATTCGAGTCGTATTCAGCGACTCTGGAGCTCAAAACGCGTCTAGAGCTTTGGCCGCCTCCACCGGTCTTCTGGCCCACTGTGGGAGGGTCTTTCTGAAAGTTAGATTCGGCCGTCCGAGTGACTGGGAGGAAAGGCAGAGGCGGCCCACCTGGTGGAGCGTCCGGCGGCGTCTCCTTGGCAGCTTTGCCTGCTTTGCCTCGGCAAACAGACTGGCGGTGCGCGAAAGGGCCCCGTTTCAGTCATATTACCCCCTCCCCTTCCCCCAGACCGGATCTGACCGCCTGCCCGGCTCTCCGGACAGCATGGTAAAAGGGTTTTGTTGCCAAACGACATACCCTTGGAATAACAGCCGCAGGAAGGGACGGGCCCTAGGCCCTGGGCCCCACAGTGGGCCAGACGACCGGTGGAGGCGGCCAAAACTCTAGACACGTTTTGAGCTCCAGAGTCGCTAAATGGGACTCGAACCGAACGTGTGACCCCACCAATGGATTGCTCTTCGAGCGAGGAATCCATTGGTGGGGTCACACGTTTGTCTCGAGTCCCATTTAGCGACTCTGGAGCTCAAAACGCGTCTAGAGTTTTGGCCGCCTCCACCGGTCGTCTGGCCCACTGTGGGACGGACCCTAGGCCTGCAGGGATGGGCGGGCCGGCCTGGCCGGGTCGGGACGCGGCTACGCGGCAACGCGCGCCAGCCAAAGGCATTAATTTTGTGCCTCTTGCTTTTGTTGTTGTTTCTGTTGTGGCTGGCGGAGTGTTGCTGCCAGCCACGGCCGCAGCCAAAGGAAACTTGAGGGCCGGGTGGATACTGTGGCGAGTTAATATAAAGGTCTTGTCGTTTTATGGAGTCGGATGTCGTAGACTGGTCGAATACGCACCTTCTCTAAGAGAATGCTGACTCAGTATTTTAACCGCCATCCAAAGACAGCATTTAATCCGCGATTAAATTATAGGCACTTTTCTTCTCCTCTCAGAACTGCCGGAATCTCCAACTCTTCCCAAGTAATCCAAACACTGCTTGGAATGAGTGCTGCTTTTATTCTTGGGACCGGAAGAGGAAATTGCATTAATTGAGTGCCGTCTGCCTCGCCCTTTCGCTCGGGCCGGCGCATTGATGGCCGGCAGGGCCACTGTGGATTTGCCAGAAGACCGCGGTCAAAATCCCGGACGCGTTTTGAGCTCCAGCGTCGCTAAATGGGACTCGAACCGAACGTGTGACCCTATCAATGGACTCCCCGGTCGGAGAGCAATCCATTGGTGAGGTCACACGCTCGGTTCGAGTCCTGTTTAGCGACTCTGGAGCTCAAAACGCGTCCAGAGTTTCGGCCGCCCCCACCGGTCTTCTGGCCCACTGTGGGACGGGCCTTCGAGAAATCGCCTTGCACTCGCCGACAATCGCTCGAGAGCACTCATCGACGCGATGCTGCAGCATCATCGGCTCGGCCGGACGGAAGGCTGCCCGGTCCGGATGCACCGCCTTGGAAACAAAGCGAGGACGGCTAATTAATTAGCGGGCCGGGAACCGCTCGCCTGAGATCGGGGATAGACTTGTTTGGCCTGGCCAAGCCGCAGCAGCGCGGCGCATCTTGCCTAAACTAAACAGAAAAATGCTCCGGTCTCTGGCGGATCTAGCGCACAGTGGGCCAGAAGACCGGTGGATGCGGCCAAAACTCTGGACGCGTTTCGAGCTCCAGAGTCGCTAAGCAGGACTCGAACCGAACGTGTGAACCCATTAATGGATTCCTCGTTCGGAGAGCAATCCACGAGCAATCACACGTTCGGTTCGAGGCCTGTTTAGCGACTCTGTAGCTCAAAACGCGTCCAGAGTTTTGGCCGCCTCCACCGGTCTTCTGGCCCACTGTGGTGCGGCAGATCTAGCAGAGAGACCGGCCCGGAATACAGAGCGGAAGAACGCGCTGCCGCGACCTGCTCACCGCCAGCTGCTCCTCGGCGAGTGAATGCCGCCACTGCACTGCACAGCCACTGCAGTGAGCGGCGCGGCGGGCGCGGCGAGGCCATGACTTATGGATCGCGGATTGCAAATGGGATGTCGCGCTGCGGAACCGCCGCCGCCTTGCGAGCACACAGTGTGCCCACGCCGCTGACGCGCCAGGACGCCAACAGAGACACGCACAGTGGACCAGAAGACCGGTGGAGGCGGCCCAAATCTAATCTCGGACGCGTTTTGAGCTCCAGAGGCGCTAAACAGGGCTCGTACCGGGCGTGTGACCCCACCAATGGATTCCTCGTTCCGAGAGCAATCCATTGGTGGGGTCACACGTTCGATTGGAGTCCCATTTAGCGACTCTGGAGCTCAAAACGCGTCCGGGATTTCGACCGCCTCCACCGGTCTTCTGGCCCACTGTGGCGTGTTCCTGATGCAACTTTTGCTTCGATGCCCTGCCGGCATGTCGTTCTCCCGCTACACTGGATTTGGTTTCGTTTAATGAATGCGAAAACTGATAGGTTAATAGGTTCTTGTTTTCACTGAATGTTGTTTTTTTCCCTTCGCTGGCTGGCTTTCCCTTCGCGGTGATAATGATCGAAGTTAAGGACCCTTGCCCCGGGCTGCGAAATTCGTGCGCTCGTAATTTTGTTCGGACAATTTATGTATCCCTGCCGGCCATCTGGCCCGTCTAGCCCGAATGAGTTAGGTCAAAATACGAACGGTGCATTAAATTCTCAATTTACATATGAATGGCATTGAGGAACGCCGGGGGGCTGAGCGTTTTCCATCGAGTGTTTGCAGCGAGCCACGTGATACGCCATTGCAAGTAACTTTGACAAAGAGGGGCATGTTGAACAAGAGTCTCAAACTTGTTTCAAACGGGCGTCTTCTCCGGCTGAATGAGTCGGGCTTTCTTTTGCCCGCGCAGTGGACCAGAGGACCGGTGGACGCGGTTTGAGCTCCAGAGTCGCTAAATGGGACTCGAACCGAACGTGTGACCCCACCAATGGATTGCTCTCCGAACGAGGAATCCATTGGTGGGGTCACACGTTCTGTTCGAGTCCCATTTAGCAACTCTGGAGCTCAAAACGCGTCTAGAGTTTTGGCCAACTCCACCGGTCTTCCGGCCCACTGTGGCCCGTCAGCGGATACCGAAGCCGTTCCTTGCGGAACAAAACCGGTCTGAAGGGAGGCGAAAAAGAAGGAACCCGAGAGGGGGAGGGGGTGGGGGAGGTAGTTAGTGGCGGCGGCAGCTGCTTGCTGGAGTTTCACTTGATGGCAAACAACAAGTAAATAGCAGGTCTAATTATTTAAGTCCTGGCTGGCTTCCGCTGTCCGGATAGTCTCCTTCCCCCCCCCCCCCTCTCCTGCCCGTCGCCCGTCAGCCCATAGGGCCAGCCCCCAACAGGTAGGGCGGGTTTTCGCTCTGCTACCCAGCATGCGTTAAGCGGGCTTCCTCGTCCGACTGCCTCTGCCGGCTGCACAGTGGGCCAGAAGGCCGTCGCCGGCGGCCAAGATCCCAGACGCGTTTTGAGCAGGGATCCTTAACTTAACTTAACATTTAACTAACACTACTTTCATAACGTAACATAAGTCAATGTTCGCTAAAGGTTAAGGGTACGGACTTATGAAAGTACTTGCAAAAGTATGTCCACACAAATTCGAGACATAAAAAAATAACCTACCCTTTTGAAAAGATGTTAGAAGTTAAGGGTAATAACTTTAACGCTTATGATAACGTTATGATGCCCTTATGAGGTAAGTTAAGGATCCCTGGTTTTGAGCTCCAGAGTCACTAAACGTGACTGTAACAGGACGTGTGACCCCACCAATGGATTTGCTGTCCGAACGAGCAATCCATTGGCGGGGTCACACGTTCGGTTCCAGTCCCATTTAGTGACTCAGGAGCTCAAAACGCGTCGGGGATTTTGACCGCCTCCACCGGTGTTCTGGCTCACTGTGCCTCGGCTGGCTGGCTGCTGTCAGGGGCGTGCACAGCTCGCCTCCTCGGGAGGGGCGGTGGCCCTTTTTTTTGAGGGACTTTGCCTAACTTCCAGGGGTTGGACGCCAGAACCTGCCTCAAAACTCGGGGTCTCGGGGGGCGATGCCTCCGCCCCCCCCTTGTGCACGCCTGCTGCCTGTCTGTGCGGCTCTCAATATTTCACCCAGCGTTTATTAGCGCTTGCTTACCCCTAAGGCCGTCGTTGGGTGAAGCCGAGGCGTAGCCGCGCTGGCTGCAGCCGGGACCTGTAATCGCTCTCAGCCATCTTAATCTTTTACTCCTTATGAGCATGTGCCGTGAGGGAGCCAAAGGGGGGCGACACCCCCTCCCACTCTGCCCCTCTCCCCTCTCTCTCCCTCCACCCGACCGTTCCTTCTTGCTCCCTCCTTCGTCCTCGTCCCTTTTCCAATCCACGCCATTCGTTCAAGGAGCGATTTGGTCGTTTTGCAGTCACGCTATGCCACGCCACTGCCACGCCACGCTACCGCACTGCGTCCGACTCCACGCAGCAGCAGTCGTGTCACACAGCAAATCGATGTTCCTCCGGCATGCCAGAAATTCCGCCAAATAGCATCTAAACCCTCGAACATGTTATAAAAATAACAATAACAATGATTTTGAGATGATGATGATGGTGATGATGATGATGATGACGATCATGGTCATCATGATCATCATGATCATCATGATCATCATGATCATGATCCTGATGATGATGATGAGGTATCCTCCACTTCTTACGCAAAGTTCTTCATCATGGCTCTGTGAGTCCGAGAGAGGCAGAAGACGGTTTACCATGCAGTTGGAATTCCTCATAAGCATGGAGGGAGCAAGCCGTAATAAGATGAACGAAACCTGACAAAGAACACGATCATTGTTCGATGACCATGATTTTACGAAGTAAAGGCTTGTCTTGTTGACAAAATTCAACTTGAAACACTTATAAAAATCCATTGAATTTAATTTGTATTAAAACTGAATTCGATGTAGCGTGCTGCTTCCAATGTTTTCCTCGATTAATTTTCCCCATTCATTGTACTCATGAGCCTGATGTTACAGTGCCCCGCCCTTTCATCCTCCGGGCAGACGCCAGTCGTGCAAGAGAGACAAGAAATCAGAGAGGAAGCGACGAATGAGGGAATTTAGCCGGCTAAGCAGAAGGGGCTGGACGGACGCAGCGCCACACACACACAAATATTCTTCTATCTCTCTCTCTCTCTCTCTCTCTCTCTCTCTCTCTCTCTCTCTCTCTCTCTCTCTCTCTCTCTCTCTCTCTCCCCCTCTCGGCGGCGTTCTGCCTGCCGTGTTGTCCCGTCCCTGAAATCCCTCGGGAGGGTTCCCCGGAATGCGTGCCGCTAACATGCCTTTTTGGCGTCCATATTTTTAGCTCTTTCTGTGCGGCGCTGCCTTGGGTGGCAGCCTCTCTGTGTGTGTTTGTGTGTGTGTGTGTGTGTGTGTGTGAGAGAGAGAGAGAGAGTATGTGTGTGTGTGTGTGTGTGTGTGTGTGTGCGTGTGTGCGTGAGCGCGCTTGTACGTACGTGCATTGCCACTGTGTGTATGTGAGTATAATTTAGCATATCCCGGCCGGGGAATGCGATTTGAAAGCGGTTGCTGTTGTGGCAGCATCGATTGACGCCTAGCGTGCACTGCACACCCCGCCGCACCCCGCCGCACCCCACCCCGCCCCGCCCCGCCTCACCCCGCCTCACCCCGCCCCACCCCGCCCCGCAGGCCACGCCACGCCGAAACATGAAATGCGGCCCTCCGAGTGTCACTTTGCTGCGCCGAATGAATTATGAGAGAATGCGCTTGGCTCGTTCAAGTTTCAAAGGTAGCCGCTCGCCCGTCTATTGGGTCCGGGAAAGGCGGGCGCCCCGCCCCGCCTCGGCGTTGCCCCTTATTTCACAGGCTTCATCGCTGCCGTGCCTTTCAAACGGGAAGGCGCGTTTACACTGTCGCTGCAGCACAGTGGGCCAGAAGACCGGTGGAGACGGTCAAAACTCTACACGCGTTTTGAGCCCCAGAGTCGCTAAATGGGACTCGAACCGAACGTGTGACCCCACCAATGAATTGCTTTCCAAACGAGTAATCCATTGGTGGGGTCACACGTTCGTTTCGAGTCCCATTTAGCGACTCTGGAGCTCATAACGCGTCTAGTATTTTGGCTGCCTCCACCGGTCTTCTGGTCCACTGTGTGTAGGACGTTTATAATGTATTTCCAGTTTTTTTTTGGTTGTTTTTGTTTTTAAGTGTGTTGAGTTCAACCTTGGGGAGGTTCACTGTTTGGCGGTTACGTGGTTTACGAACACACGGGGCGATGCTACGTCTGCCTGGGCACGTCCACCCAATTCATCTAGACTCCCACCACCGCCACCGTTTCCCACACTCCGCCCCGCCGCCCCCTCCCACTCCCCCTCCCCCTCCCCCTCCCCCTCCTCTTCCGCACCTTTCCTCGGCCAGGGTCACGAGAGGACATAACAGTTTTGTGGCCAGGGCGATAACAACTAGAAAAGCCCTTATAAAGGGGAGAAAATCGCCTCCTGATGCCCCCTCCCCCACCCCCTCCTCGGAAAGGGTTCCTTCCCCCCACCCCTTCGCCATCGGGGGCTCCGAAGCCCCGCCGGGCCATTCGGCTACTCGCACGAACCTGTAATGAGCAGTGTAGCCAACTTAGTGCGTCGGTGACAGTGATTTAGTCGCACGGAAATGCGTTTGTTTAGTTTTTTTTCGACTGAATTCGGCGCCGCGAGGTTGGTATTTTTATTTTTTCGCTTGGCGCGCGTGACCTGCAAGCGACGCGCCGAGGTGAAGCCACGGCGGAGGTGCACAGGCCACAAAGCATCGTGCAGTGTGTACAACTTGACAACTCCCCTCCAGAAAGTGTTGCCACTACTAGCGAAAAATTTCACAATGCACCAGGTTTGCCAACACCACCCTGGCTCTACAATGTCTGAGATCTCCTTGAGCCGTCGCACAGTGGGGCAGTAGACTGGCGGAGGTGGTTAAAATCCCGGACGCGTTTTGAGCTCCTGAGTCGCTAAACAGTACTCGAACCGAACGTGTGACCCCACCAATGGATTCCCCGTTCGGAGAGCATTCCATTGATGGGGTCACACGTTCGGTTCGAGTCCCATTTAGCGACTCTGGAGCTCAAAACGCGTCCGGGATTTTGACCGCCTCCACCGGTCTTCTGTCCCACTGTGCGGTGCCTAGTAGGCACGCTGACTGCGCAATGGTGCAACGTGGGAATGTTCGATCCTACGTAGTCGGCAACACTTTTTTACGGACTTGGCTGAGGGTACCATCGCCACTGCGCGGCGCGGCACAGCCAGGGCCTTTCTGGACGAAAACTGAAACTGGCGGCTCAACGGAGTCGTTGACCGTTGCCGTAACAAAGGCAGTGGTCTTGATGAAACTGGCTCCTCGAGGTGGAAAGTGCGAGAGAGAGAAAAAGAGAGAGAGAGAGAGAGAGAGAGAGAGAGGAGAGAGAGAGAGAGAGAGAGAGAAAAGAGAGAGAGATGAAAGAGAGAGAGAGAGGAGAGAAGAGGAGAGAGAGAGAGAGAGAGAGAGAGAGAGAGAGAGAGAGAGAGAGAGAGAGAGAGAAGGCGTGCGACGCAGAAGGACTTTGCCCCTCGGGCGCCAAAGAAAAGGCGGCTCTAAAATCGTTATGCATTACAAGTTCCTCGAAGCGCGCAGCCAAAGGAGGGAGGGGCGGGGGAACGGCCGTCGGCGGAACCAGTCGGAGTTTTGGAAAGTGTGTTTTGGAAAGTGGAAACTGTCTGCAGGGTCGGAATCTCACCCGTTGTACCACCCGAAAATGATCTCGCGAACCAAAGCAGTGCCTTCGCACAGTGCGCCAGAAGACCGGTGCGGAAGCGGCTAAAACTCTCGAGGCGTTTTGAGCTCCAGAGTCGCTACACTGAAGTAGAACCAAACGTGTGACCCCATCAGTGGATTGCTCTCTGGACGAGGAATCCATTGGTGGTGTCACACGTTCGGTTCGAGTCCCATTTAGAGACTCTGGAGCTCGAAACGCGTCTAGAGTTCTCGCGGCTGGCGCCGGTCTTCGGGCGCACTGTGCTGCGCCTAAATGCCTCTGTTGTGAAATAAAAATTATTGCAAGTAACAGGAAGAATCCGTGCTTTCAACATCTCATTCTTCGGTCTGGTACCTTCCGGGAATGGTTAAGTGAATAGTTAAAACAAAAGCGCGGATGCGAGTGTGGAAAATGAAAAAAGGAGAAGCTAAGAAAAGGAGAGCCAGGCGGCCGTGGAACAACCGCGGCGGAACTAGGCAGTGAGGAATGGGCGAAAGCAAAGTGTTAAAGGCGAGAGCGCGAGAGCCGCGGAGCAGCGAAGCAGAGAATGAGGGAATCAGAAAGTTGAAGCACGGCAATCCCCAGGTGCCTTGCAACGTCCGTGCTGTGTGCCCCGCCCTCCCCCCCCCCCTCCCCTGCCGCCCCCGCGCGAGACTAGAGGGTGTCGCTTCGAACCTCTGACCCGTGACGGAGCGCGGGGCGTGCCGGGGCGTGCCGGGGCGTGCCTGCATGCACACTGGCGGAGGACTTAACCCACATTGCGTAAGGGCGTCATGCCGCGTAGCGTCAATTCTTTTCATCTTCACTTTTTTTTTCTAATTATATTTTTTTGCTGTGGAGACACTTGGGCGCGGCAGCGCAAACGGCAATTGTGAAGAAAGCCTCGACAGGCCAGTCTTCTCCCTTGACCGCCTTGCGTAGTCTTCAGCGTTTCAAAAAAAAAAAATAAACAAGAAAACATCCCTCAAAGAATGTTTTAAAAGATTTTAAAATCTACAAAATTTAGATGGAATGGAAACACTTAACATTTAAAACTTAGATTAAAACACAAACATACTTAAAATTTGAAAAAAAACTTGAAAATTTAAAAAAGAACTTAAATTTTTTAAAAAAAAAAAAAAAAAACTTGAAAGTTTGAGAGGACGATAGTGAAAATATCATGCAGTGGAGGTGGAAAGAACGACGCCTTCGAATAACTCAGCGACAAATAAATCGCAAGAAAACAGGTGTAGCTGCAACGGCAACGGGACAGACGTGAAAAAGGACCCGGTGAGAGAGAGATGGAGAGAGAGAGAGAGAGAGAGCGAGAGAGAGAGAGAGAGAGAGAGAGAGAGAGAGAGAGAGAGAGAGAGAGAGAGGGTTGGGGCGGTGCGCGGCGCGCATGGCTCTGCGTCCCGGTCTGGGTTCGCAGACGTACAGTGCAGCAGCGTGTAGGGTCAATGCCACCTGGCCGTCTGTCTTTGCCGCACGAGCCCCGGCAAAGCCCGACGGAGCCCGCAGGTGCGACAAGAACAGGTAGCACAAGTCGCGCGGCGCCACATTAAAATGGCCGCGTGATTGCTTGCCCTCTATCCCTCTATCCTGGTCACACCTGCGTACCAGCTCTATCCTCTATCTATCCCCGTCTCGCTCTTTTTGCGGGTTATTGCCGCACCGCGTTTTTAAACCCCCCGTTCGTTACACCGAGTCTCTCTCTCTCTCTCTCTCTCTCTCTCTCTCTCTCTCTCTCTCTCTCTCTCTCTCTCTCTCTCTCTCTAAGCTCACATTCTGTGCAGTTACAAAAAAAAATAGAGTGGAACCTGAGAGCACGGGGAATTTCACAATGGTCAATCTGCGTCGAGAAATCGAAGTGGTCTTCGACAGGCTCGAAAAAAAAGTGGGAAGGGGGTGAGGGGGAGAAAAATGGTGGAAAACGAAAGGCAAGCTCGGCAGGTGGCGTGGCAGGGCTTGCGATAACGCCGATGCCAGAGGGAAGGGGAAAGATGTGGCACGAGAAAGGGGGGAGGGGAGGGGGTGATGTATGGCACATGATTATCCGGGGTTACACCGGCTGGGCGGAGCGCTCCGGGCCCTGACGTGGAGAAGCTGTGAGCTTCGGCATTTCAACGGCAGGTGGCGCCGGTATCGGCCGATACGTCGCGGCGCTGTCGTTTGCGACGCAGAGGGAACAACCGTTCATTGGCGTGACGCAGTGGGCCGGGCTGGAACTCCAGACGCGTTTTGAGCTCCAGAGTCGCTAAATGGGACTCGAACCGAACGAATTACCCCACCAATGTAGGGATGTAAAGGCCGGTAATATTACCGGTAAAGAACGGTATAATACGGTAAAATACCGTATTTTACGGAGACCCCGGTAAAATTGGTATTTTTCGGTAATTTTGAAATATTGACTTATTTGAACTTCTTTAGCTTCCATACGATTAGACAGGACGTGCGGACTGAAAATAGCGCTTCTTTTGAACTCTTGGTTTGTATCTGCTTCTAGTGCCACCCCGTGTACGTGTAAGACGTCTAGCCACTTAAAATTAATGTGAAGTTAATGTTCTCTTCTTTTGCAAAACTTGTGGAAATCAAAATCCATTTACGCGACCCAAATCTCCGAAAGGCAAATCAAAAACCTTTTTTTGTTGCCAAGGTTCATATAATTTTAACTAACTTAAAATTGAAAAGAGGTAAATCTAGGGGTAGATATTTGTTGGCTGAGCGATAGCGAAGCCCGTTACTCAGGTGGGGTTGAAAAGTTTTGTCTGTCTGTCTGTGTGTCTGTCTGTCAGCACTACTCCTCCTGAACGGCTCGGCACACGCGAAATTTCACTATCCTAGCTCAACTGGTTCAGTTTTTTATAGCCGAAAAACACCTGAAAACGGCGAAAAATCGAGTTTTCTGCAGGCAAATGCCTTCCGCCTTGAAAAAGAGGGGGTCAGAGGGCAGAGCCCCCCAGCCCCGACAAGTTGAAAAGTAACAAGGGTCAAGATCTTGTTATCTGTAGATGCAGCATTCCTATCTGGAATAATGGGGGCCTGGGGGCGGAGCCCCCCAGTATGCAACAATTTAGAAGTAACCGACAATGGGCAAGCCATGGCCTGCCGAGAAGGCAGGCTAGCGCCGCAGGCCAAGGTAGGTACGCCAGGCGCGTATTGGAGGAACAGGCAGCGAGACATCGCGAAGCCTGTTACGACAAGACGCGGTCTGGCGTAAACCTACCTTGTTAGAAATTTGAGCTGAAAAGTGTAATGAACATTGGTATGGTTGTTGGACACCTTGCAGCCTTTAAGGAAAAAAGTTTCTTCATGGAATTGAGACAACTTACTTGGATTACGAGAAAAACGGCGCCCGTTTTGTTAATTCTTAAGTATATTTGGGCTGTTAACTTTGCTGCTCTACGCATTTCTTAATCCAGCCCAGTAGGAATAAGTGAAAAGCAGTCAGATTCGAAATTAATTTAGGAGGGTCTAGTGGGAGAATAGTTCATATTTTTGACCCACAGGGTCTTTCGTCCTTGTCTATTTCAAATATGCGACATTGTCCTTGAGTCATGATGGTTTGCAACCATGTTTGGAACGATGCGGCCGATAATTAATGATACACCCTCACCCAAATGAACCTCTTTTCCCCCTATTTCCTAAGAAGAACCACAGTTACTTCTTTGAGTCAAGAAAAATCAATTTTACCCAATTTTACCGTATAATACGGTAAAATACCGTATTTTACCGTAATTTACGTAACTTTGAATCTTACCGGTATTTTTGCATCCCTACACCAATGGATTGCTCTTCGAACGAGCAATCGATTGGTGGGGTCACACGGTCGGTTCGAGTCCCATTTAGCGACTCTGGAGCTCAAAACGCATGTAGAGTTTCGGCCGCCTCCACCAGTCTTCTGGCCCACTGTGCGTGTTTTCTTCAGGCGGCCCGCTTTAAAGTGGAGGGGGAGCGCTGCCACGGATCCCTTCCGCCGGGCGAGGAATCCGAACCGAAAGAACCGCGCCCTGCGCCCTTCCGCAGATGGGGCCTCGGAACACAGAAGCGACCTCCGTTCTCCCTTCCACCACACTGCGGCCAAACGCCAAACAGCACTCGAATCCGACAACAGTGGAGCGAACTACTCGTCGATTGGTGCCGTGGTGCTGTTTCTCCCTCTAGAAACGTCCAAAGTGTCGGCTGGAACAGGCCTTCTCGCAAAAGCTTGCTTTCGGCCACTCCACTGCCACCCTATGCATGTATGCCGTTTGCCTGATTCTCCGAATCGTTTTGCTGCGCGCGGTCCGCAGAGACCGACCAGCACTACGGATGCCCTTTGAGAGCCGCCTGGCGCCCCAAATCTACGCTATCGAGGATGAATGCATCAAAGCCTCATGTTTATTTATAATTCCGGAGCGTAATGTGATAGATTTCTATCCGGAATGCCCGTTTCGGTTCCGGGCAGACATTGTCGCGCGCTGACTTTTACTGCTTCGTTTCGATGGTTTCCAGCCGGGTGACTGACCTCGCGGTCTCTGCCGGGCCACAGTGGGCCGGAAGACCGGTGGAGGGGGCCAAATCTCCAAACGCGTTTTGAGCTCCAGAGTCGCTAAGCAGGACTCGAACCGAACGTTTGACCCCGCCAATGGATTCCTCGTTCGAAGAGCAATCCATTGGTGGGGTCACACGTTGAGTTCGAGTCCCATTTGGCAACGCTGGAGCTCGAAACGCGTCTAGAGTTCGGCCGCCTCCACCGGTCTTCTGGCCCACTGTGTGGTCAATTTACACCGAAATTGAATTTGGAAGCCCGCATCGGAAAATTCCTAAACGGAAAATTTAGAATTGACCTGCCGGCTGGCTTATGAGAAGTATCGTTGTTTTTTCCCGCACGGTTTTCCGGACGCCAGTTTCCTGTTAAACAAGGGCACGCTTGGACGAGAAGTACATTTATTCTCCAACAGGCCGGCGCTGCGACACAGCTGTGTGGGCGGACGGGTGTGGAAGGGGCTGAAACGGCGTGAGAGGAGGCAACATCCAACACACCCTCACAGTAAAGTTACGAGTGCGCCCAACTTCCGAATCACCGTTCTTCCGGTCCGAGCAACACTTCCGGTTTCCGGCCTCACTCCTTGTCTGTCACGTGACGCCAGAGACGAGTGTCTGTCCTGGAGGATGAATTAAATTGTTGTAATTCATGATTCGATAACCAACCCATTATCAAACTTTCCTGCGTAGTTTGTGATTTATGATCCGACAACCACAGAAAAAGCACACTGATCAGATCAAACTTGCCTGCACCCTCACTTGTGAAGTCAAATCAAGTGGATTCTTTTGTTGGAAGGGTGAATTCACCTTAGAGAATTCGCATCACCAGGTATTTGGAAAGTTTACGTGCGAATTCAAGCCCCTCTTGCTTTTCCACGCACCTTTTTAGCACTGTGGGGGCGACTAGCGAATACACACCAACAAGGCCTCCCCCTCCCCCCCCTAACCTCCCAGCACCCTGTCACTGCCTTCCTGATTATGGCGCGATGTGCTTTTATAGCCCGGTGTAAAACTAGCAAGGCCCACTTCAGTACGTGTAAAACGAACACTGCCGAGAAAGGGCGCCGGATTTGCCCCACGTGCTGAAATGGGTCAACGCAAGATAGCGGGATACACGCCACTGTAATCGCTCGGCAAGTAAGACAATATTTTAAAATAAAAGCTGAAAATCAAGCTAAGTTTTCAACGTTTTCAAGGTAAATAAACTGAACCAGAGTAAATTACTATCACGTCGTACCTGCTTCCTTTTTTTTTTTTCAAGGAAAAAAAAAATTAAAATGAAAGTGAGTGCTTGCTTGGATGCATTTGTTGCGTTTCGCAGGGCAGTTTGCGCGGTTGGCAGCGGTGGGGGTTTGCTGCAGGCCGGTCTTATGGGGCGCGCGTGCCAATGGGGCCCCTTTTCGCTCTGTCCGCTTGCCGCGGCCCCGGCCTGGTCCCGGCCAGGCCCGCCGCAAAGGACGTGATTCCACCGACAAACATGGACACGACGAGGCGCACACTGCAAACGTCGCCACAGTGCACCAGAAGACCCGTGGAGGCGGCCAAAACTCTGGACGCGTTTTGAGCTCCAGAGTCGCTAAATGGGACTCGAACCGAACGTGTGACCCACCAATGGATTGCTCTCCGAACGAGGAATCCATTGGTGGGGTCACACGTTCGGTCCGAGTCCTATTTAGCGACTCTGGAGCTCAAAACGCGTCTAGAGTTTTGGCCGCCTCCACCGGTCTTCTGGCCCACTGTGCGTCGTTCTGCTTAACAAACGTTTGCCTTCCCTTTTCCTTTTCGCCGTTTGCATTCTTCCTTCCCGCTGCGCGACAAACACCAAAAAAGAAAAGCCTGCAGACACATGACGCAAGGCGTCGCATCGCGTCTGACACTCGGAGAATCGAACGAAGCAGAGATTGGTCTTAAAAAAAAGGGCCACGCTGTGAAGTTTTTGCACAATCTGGTACGTGTCTCACACAATTTTAAACATGCGGAGTTCTTTCGCACCTCGTGCCAAAATTGCATACCAACTTTGATGAAAAATTGCGTGAGACCTCGGACAAAAATTGTACAAAGGAATTTAGAGTGTGAAACGACGACACTGTTAAAAAAAATCTGAAAATTCAGACCACTTTTGTCAGACTTGGTGGTCTGAATCTATTTTTCAGACTTGTTTCAGACTGCTTGTCTGAAAATTTTGCCTTCCGGTATGAAAATTGCGACCTGATCGTCTCAGAACCTGAATTCAGACCAGCGCAGTCTGAAAATTTAGATGGTTAAGTCTGAAAATTCAGACCAACCCAAGATTTCGTTTGTCCGCTAGATGGCGCGCATGTTGTGGAACATACCTACTTCTGTTTAAAAGGCTTCTAATGTGAAAATATATTGGTTCAAAAGTTCCGAATTGATAGGACTTAATCGGCCATATGAGAACCATTCTCTGCAGCAAGATTTATCTCCCTAATATGGGTGGAAGTTGAACAATTCACATTCTAATTTACCTCTCGCGGGTGGCTCCGTGTCGCCATTTCCTTGGGTGCCACAGGCCGGCCTCTCGAGAGTCAGGGAAAAGGACAGAGGACCTTCTCCCTCATCACAATTTTTACTCAATGTTGTCCTCTCTGGAGGTTCACACACACCTGAGATTCTTTCTATGTCATATTGAATATGTCACGAACCTTAAAGTTCACAATCTTCGTACAGGACTGAATTTTCAGACCACCAAACTCTTAAATGTAAGACTCTCGAGTTCTGAATTTTCAGACCATCTAAATGGTCTGAATTTTCAGACCTCAAGTCTGTTAATAACTTCTTACCAATTTGGTCTGAATTTTCAGACTTTTTTTTAACAGTGGAGTAACAAAGGGGGCCCTATGCTGAGATGAGTTTGACCATAAGCAGAGCGCGTGTTGCTCATTAAAATGCATTTAAAGATGATTGGAAGTTAAGCGTAGAAATTGTCTTTTCCTTTTTTTGCGGATGAGGCCCTCCGCTACAAAATTGTTTCCCATAAGTGGGATAGGGGGATAAAGAAAGGAAACAGAAATAGAGAGGAGACGGGGCAGGAATATGAGGTAAGTAAGGAGGGGGGGAGGGGGGGGGGGAGAGCCCCTTGGCCTGCCGCTCGGCCTTGACGTAGTCTGCAGGGAGGGTCGAGGTTGGGGCGCGGGGTTTGGCCCGTGGTTTTCTCCGAGATCGTGACGTGCCTTGAAGAGCGAGGTGCTGAGCGGCAAATGAGACTCGATGTGTGTCGGCCTCTCGGAGGGGCGTGGCGAGGGGGAGAGAGGGGGGGGGGGACGCTTCCGATGAAGTATACCAGTGTGTTGGGAGCCACACCAGAAGCCCTTTCACCGACACACAGTGGGCCAGAAGACCGGTGGAGGCGGTCGAAATCCCGGACGCGTTTTGAGCTCCAGAGTCGCTAAATGGGACTCGAACCGGACGTGTGACCCCACCATTGGATTGCTCTCCGAACGAGGAATCCATTGGTGGGGTCACACGCTCGGTTCGAGTCCTGTTCAGCGACTCTGGAGCTCAAAACGCGTCTAGAGATAAAGCGCCTCCACCGTTCTCCTGGCCCACTGTAAACTGGGTCGCGTTTCGCCCGGATGATTGGCCTCCCGAACCAAACGGCCCCAAAAACCGCGACCGCTTGTTAAAGTCCGCCTTGCTGGTCCCTCGCTTCCTGAATATTGCCCCAGCATCGTCTCGAAGCCTGGCCAGGCCCTGGCCACACGGTGCCGCATGAGAAATTGCTCTGTCCTTGTCAGGCGCCATACTTTCCGTTCAGCCCCCACCCCCTTCCCGCCCTGACCCTGGTCCCCACCACCTTGTGCATAATAAATACTCATTTGCTGGGCCATGCTGCCGGCCTGGAGCCTGGTCCAAGCCTGGTCGCCGGGTCCCGGTACAAAGCCATTTTTATGCTTGTTCCTCTTGGTTAGGTCACCGCCCATGCCTCCGCCAGGCTGCTCGGGACCCTTCCACTTTTTTTGTGTGTGACAAAAAGCCTCCTTTTCTCTCTCGTCTTTTTTCCCCTTGCCTCTACTTGCGTCAGGCCCTTCTTATAGCCCCCACCTAATTAAACTAATAGTCGGGCGTTAGGCCAAGTGCCGCGGGCCGCGCCGCCTCGGCCCCGCCAATCACGCTGCAGACTTATTGGTGGCTGGGAGGCGGGTTCATCTCGCTCTCACCTTGAAAGGGCGACTCGCCGCCGCACAGTGGGCCAGAAGACCGGTGGAGGCGGCCAAAACTCTAGACGCGTTTTGAGCTCCAGAGTCGCTAAATGGGACTCGAACCGAGCGTGTGATCCCACCAATGGATTGCACTCCGGACGAGGAATCCATTGGTGGGGTCACACGCTCGGTTCGAGTCCTGTTTAGCGACTCTGGAGCCCAAAACGCGTCCGCCTCCTCTGGTCTTCTGGCCCACTGTGCGCCCGTGAGGCAGCCTTCTTTTTAGTGGACTTGACTAACACGGCGACGCCACCTGAAAATCTCGTTAGTCGGCCGCTTTTCCTGCTTTTCCGCGCATCGCGCCGAGCATCGCGCCCTGCCGCGCGACGCAGCGACTTGAATTGAATTCCATTCCTCTTCCCGAAAGTTTGTTCCCGTGCAGCAGGCTGGCAGGAGGCTGGCTGGCGGCACACAGTGGGCCAGAAGCCGGTGGAGGCGGCCAAAACTCAAGACGCGTTTTGAGCTCCAGAGTCGCTAAGTGGGACGCAATTCGAACGTGTGACCCCACCAATGGGTTCCTCGCTCGGAGGGCAATCCATTGGTGGGGTCACACGTTCGGTTCGAGTCCCATTTACCGACTCTAGCGCTCAAAACGCGTCCAGAGTTTTGGCCGCCTCCACCGGTCTTCTGGCCCACTGTGCCCCGCCCGGCCAGGCCTCCTCAAACTTGAACTTGTCAACGCCGAGCCAGTGACGTCACTCCGGAAATCGCTCCGCGCCGCCAAGTTTGATTTTAACAATAACAGCGACTTGCCTTGCGCCGAGTGCAGCGAGCAGACCCGAGCCGAGCGCCAAACGATAATTAATCGAATCGAGAATCGATAATACTTCACCGCTTTGCTCCTCTCTAAACTGGAAGCAGAGCACACTGCGAAATGTTCAAGTGGCCTGCCAATTCGTGCACTCGTTGTACGCGTCCGGCCTACACTACACTGAGAATCCAAACGCTATAAGTATTGCGCCAATTGGTGCAATGCATTTGAAGACGTTTTCATTGCACTTCACGTGCAAAGCCTTCCCATGCATAAGCATAGGGCATTTTCGAGACGCATTGCACTTCAGGTGCAATATGGCCATGGCATCCCACGCATGGTGCAATATCTCAATGCATTGCACCACACGTGCTATAATCATAGCTTTTGGAATCTCAAGTAAATCCCACGCACTTGGATTCACTGTGTTCACAATGAACGCCAACGTTTACTCATTCACAAACTATGCATGTTATGACCGTCACCGATTTAACACAACAAAACGTGGGAAGACTTCCAGCTTCCCCCTCCATTTATTTTTATGCGCACCCGTCATGTGAAGCGCTGTTCACTGTTTTCAGCTCACACGCCACTCGCGCCTCTTTAGCTGCATTTGCATTGCTGTGTGCAAACAATTCGGCCAACTGTGTCCGCCCGTTTTCCGACGTTCGCCGCGCAAAGTAATGGCTTTTATCATGCTGTCTTGTGTTTTCATTTTTCATTTTTGTTTTAAAGAACGAATCCCGCGTGTTCAGCTGCCCGATGCGGCGTGGCCGCGTCGCACAGTGGGCCAGAAGACCAGTGGAGGTGGACAAAACTCTGGACGCGTTTTGAGCTCCAGAGTCGCTAAATGGGGCTAGAAACGAACGTGTGACCCAGCCAATGGATTCCTCGTACGGAGAGCAATCCGTTGGTGGGGTCACACGTTCGGTTCGAGTCCCATTTAGCGACTCCGGAGCTCAAAACGCGTCCAGCGTTTCGTCCGGCTCCACCGGCCTTCTGGCCCACTGTGCGTCGCCCGCTTAATTTGAATGTCTTTTGGCGCGCGGGGTGTTGACCCATTCGACGCCCTTATCGCTGTGCGTGCGAGCGAGACGGACATATAGAGAGAGCGCGACAATGCTTGCTTTGTCCCCTTTGTTTTCGCCATTGTTTCGTCGCCTGTTTGCGTCTCGCTTGGTCTGTCGCAATCAGTAAATAACGGAGAAAGAAGGGGTGGCGAAAAACAGACGGACAAACAGTCTGCTATCCAACCTGGAGGGAGGGGGAAAGTTGACTTTCTTTCTCATTTTGTTTTTTTGTTTTTTCGGAACTGCTTTTCTTTTTTCTTATCACCTAAACTTTTTCTAAAATTTAGTATGGGTGGCACTCTTTAATGAGACATCTGAAAATACTCTTTCATCGTAAATATTTCCAATTGTTTTCTGGATCAATTCTCCAATCAAAACCTTTTGGACAAACACAAACACGCACACACACAGACACACTCACAGGGACGAAACATTCCCCGCCCGTGACTGCCAGAGAGAGATTCAATCTGGCCTGCGACGCAGAGCGCACAGTCTCTCGGACGCGACACGGCACCCGGTGGGCCAGACGACCGGTGGAGGCGGTCGACATCCCGGACGGGTTTTGAGCTCCAGAGTCGCTAAATGGGACTCGAACCGAACGTGTTACCCCACCAATGGATTGCTCTCCGAACGAGGGATCCATTGGTGGGGTCACACGTTCGGTTCGAGTCCTGTTTGGCGACTCTGGAGCTCAAAACGCGCGAAGAGCTTTGGCCGCCTGCACCGGTCTTCTGGCCCACTGTGGGCAGGGACCCTGGCAGGTAGGCCGCGGCGCGACACTGCTGCTTGGCGGGCCGGCCTACGCTCGGCTTGGCGGGCGCTCCGTGACGTAGTCGGACGGAACTCGGAGAGTGGAAGGAAGCCGCTGCCTTCTGACAGTGCTCTCGGCGTGCTCTTGGCCACGATCCTCGACTCGGCAGCCGACTCTCCTTCGTCGCTCTGTCTCTCTCGCACCCGGACGGCACGCCCCACGAGTGCGAGAGAGACAGAGCGACTCTCAGTCTGCAGGCCGGCGCTACTCGTTGCGTCATCGCAAACGGCTTGCGCTCCGCCGGCGACTCGGCGAGGAACGAGCGTGGGTTTCCGGATTTCCAGGAATGTCGGCCGATTCCCGAGAGGTGGTTTTATTATGCACCTGACAGGGTGCGACACAGCGGCACACTGTGAGTGGATTGGTGCGCACCTTCAGTCTCAGGCAGATAATTGAAACAACTGATCAATTTTTTTCTCCTGCACATTTCGATAAAGTTCATTATTACCATCAACTTTGACCTCTTTCGTTAAGTGCCTTTTGGAAAACTATCTCAAAGAATCAAGTAAAACTTGAAACAGAAAATTTTAGAAACTAGGAAAACTTGTTTATTTACGTCAGAAAGTCTCCGACGATAATACGACGCAACAACGGGGAGTGTAAGTAGGACTTAAGGATTGTTCTGCGAGTATTTTCTTTCCATCTCGTGGCGCCTAACAAAACAGTTGAGGATTCTGCTGCTGGCTCAGCTGGCGTGCAGGTGAGTGGTGAGTCGGTGGAGTCGGGCAACCTCCGACCCACAGTGGGCCAGAAGACCGGCGCAGGCGGCCAAAACTCTAGACGCGTTTTGAGCTCCAGCGTCGCTAAGTGGGACGCAATTCGAACGTGTGACCCCACCAATGGGTTCCTCGCTCGGAGGGCAATCCATTGGTGGGGTCACACGTTCGGTTCGAGTCCCATTTACCGACTCTAGCGCTCAAAACGCGTCCAGAGTTTTGGCCGCCCGCGCCGGTCTTCTGGCCCACTGTACAACCCCCTCCCCGAACCCGCTCTTTCCACGCATCCCCTTCCCCCTCCCCTCTCCGTCCCGACCCGGTTGACCTCTGCAGTCTAGGGCGACCCATATCTGCTCTCGCACTCGGGAAAAAGTTGGGTGTCCGCAGGGGCCGCCATGCAGTGCAGGTCCAGAAGATAAAGCAGTGTGGAGCGGCACCCTGGTGGCATGCACTCAAATAACTAACGCGAAAATGGGGAAGCATGGCGACAGGCCGGGCCCTCCTCGCGATGCCAAGTCGTCACACTGAGAATGAAAAAGTCATGATCAATACCCTATTTTGGGCAAGGCAAATTTTGGGCGAGGAATTTTCAGGAAAAGGGTGATTCCCCGCACCATGGACCTTTAGGTGAGGAAACTTTTCTCACCCAAATTTGGGCGAGGAAAATTTCCTCACCCAAATTTGGGTAATAAAGAATTCCTCACCCAAAATTTTAGTCATGATCATGACTCTTTCATTCTCAGTGCACAGCGGACTCAAAACGCATCCAAAATCTTAGTCGCGTTTTGAGCTCCAGAGTCGCTAAATGGGACTAAAATCGAACGTGTGATCCCACCAATGGATTCCTCGTGCGGAGAGCAATCCATTGGTGGGATCACACGTTCGGTTTGAGCCCCATTTAGCGACTCTGGAGCTCAAAAGGCGTTTCGAGTTTTGGCCGTCTCCACCGGTCATCTGGCCCACTGTGCATCATGTGTTTAAATCGATCCCAACACGATGAATTTCGAGTCCGAATGAGGTCCTGCCTGGCTGGGCTGGCCTTCCGGCATGGCCGCTGCGGGCGTCTCTTGACAGTGTCGCGGTTCGGAGTGCCCTTGTAGTTCCGACCGGGCGGTGAATAAATGCATCGGCAAAACGCTGTCATCAATATTCAACGCCGGTGCACGGCAGCCGATGAGCCCACGAGATAAAACACACAAACACAACGACACAGCCGCGGCGGCCGCGTTATCTGCCGCGCTGGACCCGGAAGCCACGCTGGCAGCCGAAAACTCCCACGTGGTTTGAGCTCCAGACTTGCCAAATGGAACTCGAACCAAACGTCTGACCCCACCAATAGATTCCTCGTTCGGCGAGCAATCCACACGCTCGGTTCGAGTCCTGTTTAGCGACTCTGGAGCTCAAAACGCGTCTGGCATTTTGACCGCACCCAGCGGTCTTCTGGCCCACTGCGATGCACGATTCACCAGTGTCGAAAGGATTTTCGAACCTTAGCCTTCCTACTTACCAGGCACTTGGTTGAGAGCCCAAACTTCACCTGATGCAGGCTGAGATTGTCAACCTAATTGACACTGGTGCTTAGAGAAAAGCCTTCGACATATTGTGGCAACTCTGACCGGACATGCCCCTCACGGCGTTACCCTACCGACAATCCCCGGCTTGCTCACAAATTCTACTTACCTCACATTTAAAGTTTCATTCAAAGTCGTCGCCAAAAGCGACTGCTTTTAAATTATTTTCCCAGCGGCTGCCTGACCCTTAACTAGTTGCCAGCGTTTTCCGCAAAGCTCGTCCCTTGAGTCCTCTATTAAAGTCGTAACCCATTTTCAATCCTCGGTCCCCTTGGCGTTTCTCACTGCAGGGGAGGCCTTTGTTTTGTTTGCATCGCTCCTTGCCACACACTTTTGTTTCTCCCTTCTTTCCCTCCGTGTCACGCGCACAGTCCGCACTCCCTGCAACACTTTAAGCCCAAAGCCCCGCGCACCGCGTGGCCCCGCGTGGCCCCGCGCAGCGCAGCGCGAGTTGTGTTTATTTTGGGCGTGCCGGCCGGACCCTTCAACGAGGCGGCAAAACTTTGGCTCTTCGCTGGCGGTGGCGCCGGAGGCTGCCGGAGCACAGTGGGCCGGAAGACCGGTGGGGGCGGCCAAAATCCCGGACGCGTTTTGATCTCCAGAGTCGCTAAATGGGACTCGAACCGAACGTGTGACCCCACCCATGGATTGCCCTCCGAACGAGCAATCCATTGGTGGGGTCACACGTCCGGTTCGAGTCCCATTCAGCGACTCTGGAGCTCAAAACCTGTCCGGGATCTCGTCCGCCTCCACCGGCCTTCCGGCCCACTGTGCGGAGGTGGCTGGACCTGTAGACCGATTCCGAGATTCTCTGTCTCTCTCGCACCTGTACGGGACGCCCCGTGAGTGCGAGAGAGACAGAGCGACGCCTCCCGGAATCAGCCTGCAGGCGCACTGTGGGAATACGCGGGCCGGCAGTAACTGAGGAGGTCAGCTGTTCCCGCGGCGTCCAAACAGGCGCGCCAAAAAGGAAGAAGGGAAAGACGAGGTAAGAAATGAGGCAGAATGGCGCTAATGGTGGCAGGCAGCGATGGCGTGGAGGGGGGGGGGGGGGGGCTCGTTGGCGAGGCGGGGTGGAAGCGAAGCGCTGGATTTTCATTTTTATTTTTGTTCACGGCGCCGGGATAGAGCGCGTATAAGCGTGAGGACCAGGTACGCTGCGGCGGTGCGTACACCGCTGCGGAGAGTGGTGGAAGTTTTTATATAGAATTGGCTGAAACTTCTCGCACACCAGGGTTAAGATTATCTTAACTCTGGTGAAAATTCTCTTTTAGGGTGTGCACCTGACATTATAACTTACCTTTAAAAATTAATCGTACCTTACAGATATATTTTGTTCCCCGTCTTTTTTAATTATTTTCAAAAGATGCCCTTCCTAATATTTTGATGCAGCTGTTAACCATAAGACACTTACCCAACTCGAAGTTTTAAACCTATTTTTTGACAAAATCAAAAGGAAAGAGCAGCTCAACGATTAAACGGGCCTGGCTATTTTCCTCTCTTTGGTGAGAAAAGTGCCGGCCCATTTAGGTCGCACGTTGGTGAGAGGCGACGCCTTTTCCAGCTCTCTCTCTCTCTCTCTCTCTCTCTCTCTCTCTCTCTCTCTCTCTCTCTCTCTCTCTCTCTCTCTCTCTCTCTCTCTCTCTGTAACCCTTTAAATAATAAACAAATTCTTCAGGCGCCGGACCTTGGCCGGTGGCTCAACCACCTTTTCTTATTATCTTTGCACAAACCTGCTTTCTTTTTCCACGACCCGCCGTCGAATGCAGTTCCGATACTCGCTTCTGAGTTCACTCGTCAGATGAAAACCCGCACAGTGGGCCAGAAGACCGGTGGAGGCGGGCAAAACTCTAGGCGGGTTTTGGGCTGCAGAGTCGATACACAAGACTCGAACCGAACGTGTGACCTCGTTCAGAGAGCAATCCATTGGTGGGGTCACACGTCGGTTCGAGTCCTGTTTAGTGACTCTGGAGCTCAAAACGGGTCAGGGATTTTGACCGCCTCCACCGGTCTTCTGGCCCACTGTGCCCCGCTATCATAGCTTTCCGCCGATATCTTTGCTCTCCCAAACCTCGTGCCAGTTATAGTGACCTATTGTGGATTGGCTTCGGTCAAAGTCGTTTCCGGGTAAGCACCGCCACCGATAAACGACCAGTGCCCTGGACAGTGTGCCACCGTAAACGGGTATCGGTGTTCAAACGCTCTCAAACATGGGAGAAACTCGGCACAGCAAAGAATGTAGTGCTCCTGAGAGAAAAATAACGCGTTTTTTGTTTTTGTTTGGAGTTGTTAGTGTTGGACGATGTTTTTCACGTGCTGTGTTCCACACCACAATGTCATGTTGCTGCGACATACGTGTAGCTTTCGTTTCAAAGAAATGGTCCACGCGCTGGTTCGAGGAACGGAGAGAATTTGCCCAGCTTCCTCTCTGCGCTCTCTCTCTCTCTCTCTCTCTCTCTCTCTCTCTCTCTCTCTCTCTCTCTCTCTCTCTCTCTCTCTCTCTCTCTCTCTCTCCATTCCTCCCTCACACACACACACACACTCACAAACTCTGCAAACTTGCGTTATTAAAAGCCAAGATTCATGTTAACACGGCTGCTGCGAGCTACACGACCACCGTGCGCAGTACAAAGAGACAGATCCTCGCAGACTTGGCGCGTTACGGAATTTCGCTGCATTTTCGTTGAATCAAAAACGCGATTTCATCATATGCTCCCCTCGCAGGAACCCTTTCTCCTTTTTGCAGTGCAGTCTCGCCTTTCCAGGTGAGAATAAATAAAAGAGTTGGTCCGACGGCAATCAGAGTCTTTAATGCGGGAAAGTGGAATAAATTTGAAAACATTATGATTGTAGATTGCCGCATAAGCTGCGACGCGAGCGAAGCGCAAGTCGATGGCCTAATAGGAGTTTAAAGAGGAACGTTTGTACGATCCGTGCGGGGGGCGTCGTGGGGTGATTGACACGAGAGAGAGAGAGAGAGAGAGAGAGAGAGAGAGAGAGAGAGAGGAGGGAGAGAGAGAGAGAGAGAGAGAGAGAGAGAGAGAGGAGAGAGAGAGAGAGAGAGCGGAATGTTCCAGCGCCACGCGATGCGGTGAGCGTAATCGCTCTCCTCGTTTCTCAGTGGTGTGGCTTTTTGCAGTGTCCCGTGTAATGAAACGGCATTCTCTGGAACGATCGGTTCGATCGAACGGGCAAATCAATTCAAAAATGTAACTGGTTCAAAAATTTCTGCCAGAAAATATGCAACACATTTTTCACAACCTTCCAGTTTTGCATAATTTCCTATACTGTGAAAATGTGAGGTGTCCCTTGGTGACAATATCAAGGATAATTTTTATGACCAGGATGTCATCAACACAATTGATGTCATTGTGGTCACGCCCAGAGGAGCTTTCAATAAGAAAATGTCATCAATTTGTGATGAGACTGTCGAGATTTGAAAGTGATGAAAATATCATCCACGATCTCGTCCTAAAATGACTACAAATTTTCACGGTCTATAAAGTGTGCGGAACTTGCAACAAAGTGAACAAATTCATAATAAATGGAAAGATACACTGAAAATTGAATGGCGAGACTGCTGGCCAAAATTTGGTGAGACATAAGTCTCGGCATTCTGTGGCGAGAAACAAAAGTCTCACCATTTATTTTTTTTTGCGAGAAACATATGTCTCATCAAAATATGGCAATAATTGACTGGGATATATTCCCCGGTATCCAATAGAGTGGGGTTGCAATTATTGCCATATTTTGGCAAGACATTTGTTTCTCGCCAAAAAATGGTGAGACTTCTGTTTCTCGCCAAAAAAATGGTGAGACTTTTGTTTCTCGCCACAGAATGGCAAGACTTTGTTTCTTTCCCCTAGGATGGAATGAATTCCGTCCTTTGACTTTTCAGTGTAGAGGCGGTGGCGTTCAGCGAGCCGCAAAGGTGGAAAAGGCGGTTTGCGGTGAGGGAAAATCAACAGCCTAACACCGCTCTTCTCTGTGTCATTCAATTCGATCGCGCTTACCCGCGCGCTGCCGCGGCATGGCGTGCCCCGGCCAGTTGGCATTGATTCCAGAGCGGCCGGCCGGTCCGACTGCAGGGCCTGCAGGCGTGCACTCCTCACTTTATTTTGGGAAGAGTATGCAAATGCGAGCTAATAGAGGCCTGTGGCTCCGTCCTGGCCGGCTCTAGGTCTCTCTCTCTCTCTCTCTCTCTCTCTCTCTCTCTCTCTCTCTCTCTCTCTCTCTCTCTCTCTCTCTCTCTCTCTCTCTCTCTCTCTCCCTCTCTCTCTCTCCCCCTCTCCCCCTCCCCCTCGGGGTGTCCAGGTGCTCCGTGGGGGCTCCGTTCCACGCGGTGTGCCGGCTGTCCCCCGCGGCGGGGCCGCTCGGAACGCGGGGCGCGTCTAGTCAGGAGGGGCCGGCGGGGCCGTTGTCGTGCTGGTAATGGTGGTCACCAGATAATTTGTTCTCGCCGCGCCCTCTGACCACCGTGTTCATCCTTACAGCGCCTCTCCCGGCCCACAGTGGGCCAGACGACCGGTGGAGGCGGCCGAAACCCTGGACGCGTTTTGAGCTCTTGAGTCGCCAAATGGGGCTCGAACCGAACGTGTGCCCCCACCAATGGATTGCTCTCCGAACGAGGAATCCATTGGTGGGGTCACTCGTACGGTTCGAGTCCTGCTTAGCGACTCTGGAGCTCAAAACGCGTGTAGAGTTCACTGGTAGAACTCAAGCGTAGTTTTACGCCTTTCTTCAAGCGTAGTAGAACTACGCTCGGTTTCAAGCATAGTTCTCCATTTTGCCCCTCTCCCGCCTATCTAAATGCATGGGAGAATTTCTTCTCTACGCTTGACGTCAAGCGTAAAGTCTTCAAGCGTAGTTGTATGCTTGAACCAAGCATACAACTACGCTTCAGTTTTACCGGTGTTTTGGCCGCCTCCACCGGTCTTCTGGCCCACCGTGCCCAGCGCCTCTCCTCCAGTGTCCTGCATTGTGTTTTTAGTCGAATCGATACGATGAATGCGAGGCCAAGGAAATGGACTGCCTCTTATTTGCGAATCGCTGTTGCCGAACAAAAGGGCGGTGGTATCGGACGCGGCGATGGCGATCCAGGATAAACGGACGTCGGAATGAGACTATCATTCATCAGTTTACAAAGCGCGCTGTTTCCTGCTGTGTGCCCAGTGGCCAGTTGTGTAATGTTTTGTTGTTTTCTTTTGTTCACAGGTAAGGAGATATGGAATTTTGGATCGGAACGGGGGCGGTTGGAGAGTCGTAAGTAGACGCTCCTGACGGAAATTGTTGATCGACATAGTCTGGCTATGTAAACACCGGTAAAATTTGTGACGACTTCAATCGTCTATTTTTTTTGAACAGCACTTGTTACCCTCTATCACATTTTTTTGGGACGCGCCTTTGTCAAGTTTAACCTCACTTCATTTTTTCGAGTGAACTTGAACAGGAGTTTGGTTCGAAAGCGAATTCGGGGACCTCGATGGCGGTCGATTGAATGTGGGTCATCGCGCGAATGAGTTTGGGGCAGTCGAGTGGCACGACCGCAGGGCTTTCTCTTGCTTCCAGGACTTCATTTTCGTCGCTCTGTCTCTCTCGCACTCATGGGGCGTCCCGTACAGGTACAGAGTGACGAAAACGACTTTCGGATTCAGTCTGCAGGCCGCGCCGGCCGATCATGTCAATTAATATTAATCGTCTAATATTCTAAACAAAAGCAGAACGAGGTGGCGGTGCTGCCAAGAGAGAGAGAGAGAGAGAGAGAGAGAGAGAGTGAGAGAGAGAGAGAGACAGACAGACAGACAGAGGCAGGCACAGCCACGGAGAAAAAAAGTTAGTTGTGACAACGAAAAAGTTAGTTAATTTTTCCGGAGCAAAATAAGTTGGTTATGACAACAAACTTTTTTCTTGCCGTCGCAACGTTACGAAGATTACTAGTTGAAACAAATTTGTAGCTTCAAGGAACGAGAAACACTTGCTGCTGTAACTAGTTTCTTGACTTCAAGAGCGATTGAGTTTTAGTTCTGAGAACGAAGCCAATATTGTTCTGAAAGCAAATATATTGGCTCATGTAGGCAAAGCTACAAGTAATGAGTTCGACGAGGGACGGAACTGAGTCACGTGATATGCAGGTTCTCTACAGATGTGATTATATCTGAAGGTGCGCGTCCCCGGGGAGACCAAGCATATAAAAGTTGATCAGTACAACCAACTTACAAAATTTAAACGGGCGGAGGTGAATGGAAACATCCGACCCATCAAAGGATGCAGCGAAGTCATTTACTACTTCAGCTACACATCAACGTGAAGTGGGTCCGTGCCCAACCAGATTCACGCTGTGAGCTGCCCGCGCGAGCGCCGGACCGCTGGACGATCGCAGCTTCTGCAAAGTGTTCAAGTGGCTGCGACGGACCGTGACAGCACAGGCAGATCGGCAGCGCAGTGGCTTGCGATGTCGCGTCTCAACACGAAGAGTGCGGGTTCAAATCCCCATCCGGGGACATAGATTTGCTCGATTCTTTTCTCCGAGCTTGCAGCTCTGATGCTGACGTCACAGGGAGATCGTGCCATTGAGCACAGTTGCAACCCCTTTTAGGCGAGAACCTCACAATTTCGTCGTTACAACAAAAGAGGCGTGAAGCAGTTGTAACGCGCTGGGGTAAACAGGTGTTTCGTACAGGCTCCCAAAACTGTGTCACTGATGACAAAAAATTTTTTGCCGCCCTAGCAAATTTTTGTGAGTGCCAGGAACTAAGTTTATGCATTCGTTGAACGAGGTTTTATGATGATCATAACAAAATTGATGACGTTAAGTCTACGTTCATAGTTTTGTTGCATCAACTAATAGAAATCGTAGAGAGAGCAATGCTGTTTGTTGAGACAAGCGAATGATTAGTTCGATCAGCTAAGCGTCTTGGTTTCGGAAAAAGTAACTAATCTCTTAGTTGTCCCAACGAAGTGTTTGTTGCCACAGCAAAGTCTTTTTCTCCGTGAGGGAGAGAGAGACTCCCACTGGAATTCGCGACATGTCGTCATACTTCTAAATTATTTAAAGCTTCACTCGTTTGACACTCCGAATTTTCTTTTCTTCTCCTTGCGCCCGTATTCTGAAGCGTGGGATTCTAGACAAGAAACTAAGGCTCTCATCCGTGAACAAGTTGGACATTAACTGTCGCCCTCATTGCGACGAAAATACATCTTATGACCAATTTCATTCAAGAAGTCGGTTTCTGGGTTAAGAATTAGGATTATTTCCGCTTCCTTTTATTTCGTTTGCTTTTAGCCACTCCCCCCAACTCGACTGTGTCTTATTTGTTCACGTGGGCCGGTTCTCGGCTTCCTCTCAGACTGTTGATACTTGAGAGTGTTCGCTTGCTACGCCCACGCCCGTTCCGCAGTGGACCACCACAAGACCGACGCATGCGCATGCAAAACTCTAGACGCGTTTTGAGCTCCAGAGTCGCGAAATGGGACTCGAGCCGAACGTGTGACCCCACCAATGGATTCCTCGTTCGGAGAGCAATCCATTGGTGGGGTCACACGTTGGGTTCGGGTCCCCTTTAGCGACTCAGCAGCTCAAAACGCGTTCTAGAGTTTGACCGCCTCCACCGGTGTTCTGGCCCACTGTGCGGAACGCACCCCGATCGGCCCCATATAAAACTCGCGCCGTGTAAGATTGGGCAGGTGGGAGGGGAAAGCTCTGCGGTCGAGAGAGAGAGGGGCCGGCCGGAGGGGCCCCCCAGGGGGTCAGGGCGAACGCGGTCCCCCTTCGACGCTTCTTTTATTACCCCCCACCACTCCCACTAGGCCTGCCGGCCTGCCGGGGCGCGCGTACTTAACGCAGCGGGCGCGCCTCTTAACTCTGAAAAAACAGAGGTTATTTGCATTATAAATCGCTGCGTGGCCGTTTACCGCGTATCGCCGGCAATGATTGCCTCGTCATGAGGATAATCCAGTTTACTGCGTTAGGATAATCTGGGCAACAAATGCCGTGCATCGCGGAACGCTGCTCTCTTGAAAGCCCTTTTTTAAGGAGCGAGCTTCAGCAAAAAGGAACGCAAGCTGGCCACAGGTCGCTCAAAGTGCAAGGCCTGTTAAAATGTTGTTCCGTCGTGTACGGGAACGAGACTTAACTAGCGGAATGCTCTGAATAGTTTCAATAAAAGCACACTTAAAGTAAGTTTTTTGCCAAATTGTTATTAAGAAATTTTGATGGTAAAAAGTTTGATAGTGATACAAAGTTTTGATCGTAAAAAATGTTGATATTTAAAACTTTTGATGGTAAGAAATGTTTCTATTAAAAATGTTTAGCTGAACGTGTTGATAGCAAACAATATTGATAATAAAAAAATTGACAGCAAAAAATTTTGATACTAAAAAGTTTTGATGGTAAAAAAATTCGATGTGAAAAAATTTAGATGGTAAAAAATTTGGATAGTAAAATTTGATTTTATAATTGCTTTGCTTCCCGTTTCGCCACAAAGCTTACGCTGAATGCCAAGCGATGCAGGGCGTCACAGCACGGCCCCCGTCAGTCAGCCTAAGTGCAGGCGGCGTCATCGGCGTGTCCACTCGGGTCCGTTTCTGGATGATATGTGCCACCCACAAAAGTGAACGCAGAGCGGCGCAGAGCGCAGCCTAGGCCGCGGCTAGACCTAGGCCCGGCTAGGCCGCAGCGTGCCCGCCATGTCTGACGGAAAATCGATACCTGAGAGACTCTGGCGGGCCGGTGCCTGCCCACGTTCGCGCTCACTGTCGGAACGAAGCAAAAGAAAATCATGGAAAGATTTGATGACGTACAATGGAGTTTTCATTTTTTTCAAACACAGCCTTTTTTTTTACGATGTAAACTTTTCAATGTGACGAATCACATCATCACAGCATGTGCCGGCCTGTGACTTCTGTCGAAATGCTTCCGAATAGTAGTTTGTGTTTGTCACCCACGCGCGAGTTACTTTGGCAACTTCGCACTGTTGCTGGCCGCGGCCTGCCCGCCTGCCTGCCTGCCTGCCTGCCTGCCTGCCTGCCTGCCTGCCCGCCTGCCTGCCTGCCTGCCTGCCTGCCCGCCTGCCTGCCTGCCTGCCTGCCTGCCCGCCTGCCTGCCTGCCTGCCTGCCTGCCCGCCTGCCTGCCTGCCTGCCTGCCTGCCTGCCTGCCTGCCTGCCTGCCTGCCCGCCTGCCTGCCAGGCCCATTGCATCGGTTTATGGCCACCTTTCCGGTTCCACTCCGCCGCCATTCTAAGACCAAGTTTTCCCGGACTTTCTTTTGTCGCTTTCTTCGAGAAAAGTAGGTCTGCAGTAGCTCGGCCAGACAGACTAAGCCGAGCGTTCTCTATCGACAACCTTGGTTCCTTGGCCCTGGTTTGACCTTCATAACAGTGGCTTTCGAATACAAGTCAGGCAGCTTTGACAAATAAGGGGGGAAAATCGTAAAATTAAAAAGTTTTTGCGCTTTCCCGGGTACGTTTTGGCGCAGCTGGTACAGAGACAGGGTCTCGCCATCCCATTTTTGCTTTGCTCGTCCCTTTTTTGTTTTTGTTTTGGTTGCCGCGCTGCAGTCCCTTTTGATTCGAGCTGCCGGCACCCGGACCACTCGGAACGTCGCCCCAAGTCGCGGGTCCCGGGTTCAAATACCGGCTCCTTTTGGCGGCTCTTTGTGGTGGTGCACGGCGCTCGGCTCACCGCCTGCTACGGCCTGCTCAGGGCGGGGAGATGACTCAGCAGCGCCCTTTCAACTCATTCTCTCTCTCTCTCTCTCTCTCTCTCTCTCTCTCTCTCTCTCTTTCTCTCTCTCTCTTCCCCAATAAAAAGCTTTTAAAATTTCAACTTCACTCATCCCCATAAATTTAGCGCTTTTGTTGTTTCTGTCCTTGGAGAGACGGTCGCTACGCGTTTAGGGCATCTAATGCAGCGCTTTGCGGTCATCGCTCGGGGCGACGAACGCTGCCGGTTGGTTTCGAGAGGGAGGTCTCTCTCTCTCTCTCTCTCTCTCTCTCTCTCTCTCTCTCTCTCTCCCTCCTCTCTCTCTCTCTCTCTCTCTCTCTCTTTCTCTCTCTCTCTCTCTCTCTCTCTCTCTCCCTCTCTGATGGCGCGTCCCCGATAGGTGCGAGAGAGACAGAGCGCTCCGTGGCCTGGCCTGCAGCCAATCATCAGCAGCCCCAACTTTGGAGAGGTGACGGCCGGTGGAAGCGAAAGGCGATCCGCCGCAGCCGGGCGATGCACAGCCGCCTCGAGGCCGACGTCAAATTCGGTCCAAAGTGACGCGGACGCCTGCGGCCCGTGTAAAAACGAATTGTTCCGAAATCTTGCCGCCAGCCGTCCGAAAGAGCCCCCGCCACCTCGGGCTGTCCCCAGAAGCGTCCGATTGCCCTCGGACGATTCCGTGGTTAGCCCGCGAAGGGGCCGCTGTTCGGGCGGGCCAACCGATATGTGTCCGGGACTCCCTGGAAAGTCCGGGTCGGTCCGCCGGGAGTCCGGGGGCGGACTTACCCGAATACGTCCGAGGAAAGTCTCCCCTCCGGACGTTTTCGGAACTCTGTACCGTTTTCCCCCCTCGCTTGGGACTTAGAAAATTGTCCTTTAGCGGACTACAGTTGAGGTGTGTCGAAGTGATTCCGCATGTTCAATCTCAAACATTCGCCTTTCGTAAGGAATTTAGAATTAAAAAATTATTGGAAATACAGCAATTTTTTTGTCGTTGCTGAGTATGTGCCGAAACAAATACCACAAACGTGGTTTAAATTGCAAGAATGCATTCAGTCATAATTTAAATTGTTTCGTACAACCGGAGAAACATGAAACTTTAAATACAGGTATGCATAAGAAAACGTGTTGACGTTAATATTTTAAGTTCAAGGTCCCTTGAGAAATCCCAAACTTCTATCTTGAAAATCGCGCCTCCCAGCGCCCAGAGGAGGAGCGAGCGGAGAGCGCAGCGCAGAGTCAGTGAAGAGGCTCACCGGAGCCCCAGTCCTCATCTGTCGGTTAGCTCAGTTGGCTCGACTCAGCACTGTGTGTGCAAAGACAGAGAGGAAGGCGGGAACCGAAGGTTCGAATACGGCTTGCCTCTGGCTCACCGCCGTCGGATTTTATTCGGAACCGAGACTCGGACAGTCCGAAACCAGCCCGGATTTCGGTTCTCGGACACATCCGTAAAGTTGCCGATTTGGGAACATTCTGGAGCTTCGTCGGACTAGCCCGACGGACCTCTTTCGGGCTGGAACCCCGCTCGGACAGATCTCGGAGCAAATAATTTTTATAAGGGGGGCTCGCTCCCTCCTGGACCTGCAAGAGGAGTGACGCACAGTGGGCCAGAAGACCGGTGGATGCGGTCAAAATTCCGGACGCTTTTTGAGCTCGAGAGTCGCTAAACAGGACTCGAACCGAACGTGTGACCCCACCAATGGATTGCTCTCCGAACGAGGAATCCATTGGTGTGGTCACACGCTCGGTTCGGGTCCTGTTTAGCGACTCTGGAGCTCAAAATGCGTCTAGAGTTTTTGCCGCCGGCGCCGGCCTTCTGGCCCACTGAGCAACGCTGCGGTAAAAACCCGACTGGCTTCGTTACAGCGTATTGTGACTGCTCATCAGACCTTTAGCGTTCAAGTGAAATGGGAAGACCATTCCTGAAGTGTTAAGCTTTAGATGACTTCTTTTTGGTTGAAATTTGCTTCAAGTGTGCTTGCTCCATATCAAAGGTCTGAGGGATAGACTCCTACTCCAGGTCCACTGACTGCGCGGGGACCGTTTTTCCGAGCTGTTTGTGATGGGCCTGACAGACGTGGCAGACGTAGGTAGGCGAGGCCGAGTCGGAATGGGGGGAGGGGTGGATGCCGGGGGAATGGTCCCCGAAGGCGTTTTGCCCGTTTTGGCTCGGCAAAATGCCAAATTGGACCTGAGTGACACCACTGTGATGCCCTTGCCAAAGCGACCAGAGCACAGTGGGCCAGAAGACCGGTGGAGGCGGTCAAAATTCCGGGCGCGTTTTGAGCTCCAGAGTCGATAAATGGGACTTGAACCGAACGAGTGACCCCACCAATGGATTGCTCTTCGAACAAGGAATCCATTGGTGGAATCACACGTTCGGTTCGAGGCCTGTTAAGCGACTCTGGAGCTCAAAACGCATCTAGAGTTTTGGCCGCCTCCACCGGTCTTCTGGCCCACTGTGCAGAGGTGACCCTGTGAGAATGACAATTTGAAAATTTGAC
>NW_023144627.1:5744325-5789929 GCF_012932325.1 Thrips palmi
GACCCCCCCCCAAATGATTCCTCGTTCGGAGCGCAATCCATTGGTGGGGTCACACGATCGGTTCGAGGCCTATTTAGCGACTCTGGAGCTCAACACGCGTCCGGGATTTTGACCGTATCCACCGGTCTTGACGTCATGTTGAAATGCCGTGTATCACAGTGCACGCGACCCACATTCACTTGATGACTTACAGACACACCGCGTTTCTGCGGCCATGACGGCCAACTCAATATTCCGTTTGAACTGCGCTGCCCTTTTGGGATAGGGCGCCTTTTCCTGTTTCGCTCATTCTCTAGTCTGTCCGCCGCGCTGACGTAGCCTTGTGACGCACAGTGGGCCAGAAGACCGGTGGAGGCGGACAAAACTCTCGACGCATTTTGAGCTGCAAAGTTGCCAAACGGGACTCGGACGACCGTTTGACCCCACCAATCGATTGCTCTCGTAGCTAGGAATCCATTGGTGGGGTCGCACGCTCGGTTCGAGTCCCATTTAGCGACTCTGGAGCTCAAAACGCGTCTAGAGTTTTGGCCCCCTCCACCGGTCTTCTGGCCCACTGTGTGACGTCATTCGTGGACTCGTCGCTGCAGACTGATTCCGAGAGTCGTTTTTATCTCTCTGTCTCTCTCGCACTCGTGGGGCATCGCCTTAATTTTTAAACGACAAAAGTCCCAGTTTGAATTTGAAACAAACTAAAGTTCCTCCTCACCTACCTTCACGGCTCGCACAGTAAAAACTCTACGAAGGATCGCTTTGTAATACGAAGAAAATGAAGGCTTTGTAAAATCTACAAAGAAATGCTTCGTATTACGAAGCAAAATCCTTCGTAATACGAAGCATTTCTTCATAATACAAAGCAATTCTACAATGCCTTCATTTTCTTTGTAGTTATGAAGGAAATGCTTCGTAGGCTTTTAAGAGTGCGGGCTTCCGGTCCCAAGCAACAGCTGGTCCACCTCCCAAACTTTTCACCCCGTTTCAACACGCCGCCCGCCACACAACTTTGGATTGCATCGAAGTTGTGTCTGTTTTTGCAGTGCAGCGGTGCAATTTGCATGACGAAATGAGAGTTCTGAGGAGAGCAAAGGGGCTCTATTTTCATACACCTGATGCAAATGAGATTCAAATCAACGAGTGTACACGATGGTTGATGCCGCAGTGGTTGGCCGCTGCTGTCTCTCTCGCACGTATACGGGACGCCCCGTGAGTGCGAGAGAGACGCGCTGGCGTTGCCTTCTCACGTTTTTCGTGGACACGAAGCTGAAGACTGATTCACAGAGTCGTTTTAGTCAGGGATCCTTAACTTAACTTAACATTTAACTAACACTACTTTCATAACGTAACATAAGTCAATGTTCGCTAAAGGTTAAGGGTACGGACTTATGAAAGTACTTGCAAAAGTATGTCCACACAAATTCGAGACATAAAAAAATAACCTACCCTTTTGAAAAGATGTTAGAAGTTAAGGGTAATAACTTTAACGCTTATGATAACGTTATGATGCCCTTATGAGGTAAGTTAAGGATCCCTGGTTTTCGTCGCTCTGTGTCTCTCGCTCCTATACGGCGGCCATAATATTCTAGATGCTAGTTTTAAAACCAAACCAAGCGTGTGACCCCACCAATGGATTCCTCGTTCGGAGAGCAATCCATTGGTGGTGTCACAAGTTCGGTTCGAGTCCCATTTAGCGACTGTGGAGCTCAAAACGCAACCGGGGTTTTGACCGCCTCCACCGGTCTTCTGGCCCACTGAAAGGCGTCCGCCTGTCGCTTCAGAAACGAAAGTTTACCAGCAGACTGATTCCGAGAGTCGTTTCCGTCGCTCTGTCTCTCTCGCAACCGTGGGGCGTCCTGCGTAGGTGCGAGAGAGACAGAGCGACGGAAACGACTTTTGGAGTCAGTCCGCTGACACTGTCTTGATGAACCGCCTTGAAAGGCGTGCCCTCTCACCGCTGTGAGTACGTCACCCAGCTCCGTTCCAGGAAAACAAAACAGAAAAAGTGTTTGCTCCGAGACTCCCAGATTTGAGGCAATTGTAGAAGTAGACGGTCAACACCATCAGCCGAATCAAGTAGGCTTCCTGCTGGGAGAGGGTGGGGGAAGGGTGGAGGGGGAGGCGTTTTGGTGCACCGAGGCATAAAGCTCCAAAGTTCCCGGGAAGGTTTGAAACTTGGCGGGGCCCAGCCGTAAAGCACGTCTGGCACTACTTAAAGGCGGAGGGACTGCGAGGCACAGTGGGCCAGAAGACCGGTGGAGGCGGCCAAAACTCTAGACGCGTTTTGAGCTCCAGAGTCGCTAAATGGGACTCGAACCGAACGTGTGACCCCACCAATGGATTCCTCGTTCGCAGAGCAATCCATTGGTGGGGTCTCACATTCGGTTCGAGCCCCAGTTAGCGACTCTGGAGCTCAAAACGCGTCTAGGGTTTTGGCCGCCTCCACCGGCCTTCTGGCCCACTGTGCGAGGGAGGGACGGCGGCGGGATGCAGTCAAGTTTGGCCGTCTGCGGACTGATTCCGAGAGTCGTTTTCGTCGCTCTGTCTCCCTCGCACTCGTCGGTGCGCGGAATGGGTGCGAGAGAGACGGAGCGACAAAACGACTCTCGGAATCCGTCTGCTGGACCGCGGGACCCACAGATGGGATGGATTCCCGAACCTAACGCGTCAAGCACACCGCAAGGAGAGGTTAATTTCGTTAAAGGCTCCATTCGACCAAATCAAGGAAAAAAATAATAAGAATACTCTCAATTAAATTACGTTTAGCAAAGTACCCTTTAAAAAAAAAATTTAATGTTGCTATGAAATTGTATTTCCGACTCACTGTGGGCGTCCTCTTTCTTAAACGGGTAGAAGAGGGAAGTAAATAGTAAAAAAGTGAAAAGGGTCGCAGCTGCCTCGCGTTGGTTGCCTCCGGTTATCCTGCAGACTGATTCCGAGAGTCGTTTTCGTCGCTCTGCCTCTCTCTCTCTCGCACCTGTACGGAGCGCCCATGAGTGGGAGAGAGACAGAGCGACGAAAACGACTCTCGGATTCAGTCTGGATCCGCCAGCGGCCCAGCCTACGGGTATGCCCGTTAATTACGTATTTCTCGTCCCTTTCTTGGCCCCGAGAAAGCCGGGGCAATTAATTCTGCGTTTGTTTCGTGTGTGCCCGATCCTTGCTTGCGTTCTTCCTCCACGGTGAAAAAAGAAGAAACAGGGGGGAAAAGTAACGTTGACCCATATCTGTAGTTGACTATTTTTTCCTGTCTTTTACACTTTCACCGCTAGAACATGGATGTCTGTGTCGTCCGCTCGAAAAAACAAAAACTGATAGCCACCGTTCTGTTAGCTATACCGCAGATTCCGAGAATCGTTTTCGTCGCTCTGTCTCGCTCGCACTCATAGAGCGTCCCGCGTAGGTGCGAGAGAGACAGAGCGACGAAAACGATTCTCGGAATCAGTCTGCTGGTTTTGGCGCGCATGCAGTATCAGGCAAGCTCTGCTTTTCAATTGACGAAGTGGGGGAAAGCGCTAGGTTTCTCATCAACCTCTAGTCTCTCTCTCTCTCTCTCTCTCTCTCTCTCTCTCTCTCTCTCTCTCTCTCTCTCTCTCTCTCTGTCTCTCTCTCTCTCTCTCTCTCTCTCGCTCTCTCTCTCGCTCTCTCTCTCTCTCTCTCTCGACACCTCCGCTGTGTTGTCTTGCGGAAATGACTGCTAAGTCTCCCTGAGATTGACTCGCCAGCCGGTCGATTCCGAAGCGGCGCCCCGTCGCTCTCTCTCTCTCTCTCTCTCTCTCTCTCTCTCTCTCTCTCTCTCTCCCTCTCTCTCTCTCCCTCTCTCTCTCTCCCTCTCTCCCGCACTGCCATGCGGGACGCCCCGCGAGTGCGACAGAGACGGCGCCACGACTCCAGTCGGCAGCCTCTTTGGGATGTAAACAGGAAGGCGGGGCGGCTTCGTCTGCCTCGCACCCGGTCTCGACCGTCACACCGTCATTCCTTGGATCATTCCGGGATAATTCCAGGATGTGACGAAATTCAAAATTTGATGTATTCCTTGACCGTTCAAGGATGCGTGTACAGAGAGGGGGAAGAGAGAGAGAGAGTGGGAGAGAGGGGGGGGGATGAGTGAGTGCGAGTAAGAGTGAGTGAGAGAGAGAGAGAGGAGAGAGAGAGAGAGAGAGAGAGAGAGAGAGAGTAGGAGAGGCAGCGAGGCTGTCCACCTTTCCGCCGAATGTTTTCCCTGTGTTTACACGTGTTGTCGCGTGACTGACACTCAATTTTACCCGGGCTAATTTGCATGCGTGTTCCCTTATTGATGTATTGGCTGAGGTGTGGGGCGGGCGCGGCTCGGCACGGCACGGCTCGGCTGGGTAGCGCCCGCCCCTACGGCACGGCACCGCCCTGACCATTGAATTATTGAATCGGGTCGGTGACACTGCAGTGGCCTTCTCGCCCCGCAACACACCTCAATATTACTCTCTCTCTCTCTCTCTCTCTCTCTCTCTCTCTCTCTCTCTCTCTCTCTCTCTCTCTCGCAGCGCCTTCCTCCCCGTTTCCCTCTTGACTTTCTTCCTTCTCGCTGACCAATCCCAGCGTCCCGTTTTAGGCCCGGCGTTGTTTCCGGCCAATAGGAATGCCCACTGATTCCGAGAGTCGTTTCCGTCGCTCTGTCTCTCTCGCACTCATGGGGCGTCGCGTGTAGGTGCGAGGGAGACAGAGCGACGGAAACGACTCTCGGATTCAGTCTATAGGCCTTTGAACGTAACGGGGCGGAACAGTTTATTTTGTATAAATTTGCCTTGTTGTTGTTTTGACGTGCTGACAGGCCGTGCTGTTAATTTGGTTCGGTGCAGTGCGGCATGGCGGAGCGCAGCAGAGGCCCGGCGGACTGATTCCGAGAATCGTCGCTCTGTCTCTCTCGCACTCATGGGGCGTCCCGTGTAGGTGCGGGAGAGACAGAGCGACGAAGACGACTCTCGGAATCAGTCGGCAGCGCAACGGCAATGGGCCCCAGGGGCCCCAGGGGGTCGCATTAGTCGCCAGAGACCCTCTGCCTCGGACCAATCGGAAGGGACTGGCAGCCAGTGGGGTGACGCGTCGTGAGGCACTGTGAAAACAATTATTTTGTCCTGAAGCGACAACAAGTTTTCACAGTGTGTCTGAACCATCTGTACGAAACAGTGCGTCAAACGAGGTGCTGAGAAAGTGGCGTCTCGCTTGATTATGCAAGTCACGGTAGGCAAGCATTACCTGGTTGGTTGGACCGCCGCGCGGTGTGCCGCGCTGTGCCCGGGTGCATAATGGGGGCCGTTGTACGCAACGCAGCGAGGGGAGCATTATGTCCGATGACGCTACCCGCACTGCGGCTGCCCCCCCCCCCCCCCCCCCCCCCTCTCCCTCCCTTTCCAGAACCCTCACTCCTTACCCGCCCCTACGCGCCCGCCCTCCAAGTACCTCGGGACCTCAGCCTGTGCCTTGTCGATATCCTCCCGCACAGTGGGCCAGAAGACCGATGGAGGCGGTCGAAATCCCGGGCGCGTTTTTTAGCTCCAGAGTCGCTGAGCAGGGCTCGAACCGAACGTGTGACCCCACCAATGGATTGCTCCCCGAACGAGGAAGCCATTGGTGGGGGCACGCGTTCGGTTCGAGTCTCCTTTAGCGACTCTGGAGCTCAAAACGCGTCTAGAGTTTTTGCCCCAACGGTCTTCTGCCCTCTGCGCAACCCTCTCGGTCCTCTTCCTCGCACTCGCAGGGGGTGCGAGAGGAGGCAAGCGCGACATAGCCCACTTTTTCAGATGTCGCGTTAAACAAATAAAAAAGCGTGGCAATCCGCGATGTGCCGCGAGCGACTCTTGATCCTTTTAGGGGCCAATATAATGGCGCTTCACACAGAGTGTGTCCGCGCGGCCGCGCCCTGCATGACGGCCGCACCTGTTGACACGCATGCGCTCTCTCTCTCTCTCTCTCTCTCTCTCTCTCTCTCTCTCTCTCTCTCTCTCTCTCTCTCTCTCTCGATGTGCGCTGAGTGCGCTCCATGTCGCCACTTGGGTCGCTCCGCCAATTCGTTTCCATGTTTGCGAGGCCGACGAATCGTCCGGCAATGAAAGGCCGTCGGGCAATCGGCAGAAACGGCTGCGGTTTTGAGCGTGTGTGTGTGTGTGTAGGTGTGAATGTGTGTGTGTGTGCAGGTATGTAGGTGTGTGTGTGTAGGTGTGTAGGTGTGAATGTGTATGGGTGTGGTGTGTGTAGATGTGTAGGTATGTGTGTGTGTCTGTCTGTCTCTGTCTCTCTCTCTCTCTCTCTCCTCTCTCTCTCTCTCTCTCTCTCTCTCTCTCCTCTCTCTCTCTCTCTCTCTCTCCCCCTCTGTGTGTGTGTGTGTGTGTGTGTGGTGTGTGTGTGTGTGTGTGTGTGTGTGTGTGTGTGGCACTGAGGAACGGGGCCATCGAAACCGCAAAAACCGCGGAATCGACTTTCGATTCACAGACTTTGGGTCACGCGAACCGGGAAGCCAAACTACTATTTGTTTTCCAGCCACCGCATAGGACTGTCGGTTTAGCCTAGGACCGCAAATTTCGGAAGAAACGAATCCTCTTTCAGACTCTGGGAAACCATGTGACATGTTACAAGAGAGGAGAGAGAGAGAGAGAGAGAGAGAGAGAGAGAGAGAGAGAGAGAGGAGAAACCAATGCGAATCATCGCCTGTTTCATTTCTTGCTGTATTTTGGGACCTGCACACAGGTATTTCGCCTACTGCTGCGCTGTTTCGCAAAATAATATCCGTTCAGTAAGTCGGAGTAGTCTAGCCGAACTGCAGGGCACCCCGACCGCTTTGTAATGAGCTCCGTACATTTTTAATTGGGCCGGTCCCGTGTTGCAGACTCCGGTCAGACACCTTTGCCCCTCCCGATCCCCGTTGTAGCTCTCTCCGTACACTGTAAGAAAAGTTCACAGAAAACAGCGCGCTGCTATGGGCTTTTGTGGGAAGCACTCTGTATTTTTAAGAGCGGGTTTTCTGTCCAAAGTACGGTGTGGAAAGTGAGCCTTTTTCAACATATTCTTCGGATGCAGTCGAGACCAGTTGTCGCCTCTCTCTCTCTCTCTCTCTCTCTCTCTCTCTCTCTCTCTCTCTCTCTCTCTCTTTCTCTCTCCTCTCTCTCTCTCTCTCTCTCTCTCTCTTTCTCTTCTCTCTCTCTCTCTCTCTCTCTCTCTCTCTCTCTCTCTCTCTCTCTCTCTCTCTCTCTCTCTCTCTCTCCCTCTCTCTCTCTCTCCCGGTCTGTCCCACTTCTGTCCTCTTCTTTCCACTTTCGTTCTGCCTCCCTTCATCTCACGCCCGTTCCACTGCGGTCCGACTGACCTAATTTCTGCCCGGCCAAGCTAACTCAACATTAGGCGGGATTTTAGTGGATTAGTTGGCTTCTCCGCCGCGCCACTTTTAAAACCATCACACAATATTATTATTTTAATTTTTTTAAGAATATGAGCGTATGCTTTATTTCTTCCTCCTACCCTACCTTTTTAATTCATTGGCTGTACCACTATCGCTTACAATACTCATTATAAATGACCTGTTTGTATTTTTTAAAAAAATCAACTTTCCGGGTTTTTGTTTTTTAAGAAAAGATTTGAAGATCCAATTTTGTTTTCTTGGACCAAGAAAACATCTCGCGTGTCACGACTTTCTTTCCTAAAAACTCCAAGAAAATATTGAAAAAATCAAGAAACAATTTTTTTGGGGCGTTTGTGACAATTATTGCGAGCCGTGAAATTGGTTTCCCTCGGCAATTCCTTTCCTCTGGCTCGATTTGGCTAGGCGGCTCGCCACGCACAGTGGGCCAGAAGACCGGTGGAGGCGGCCAAAACTGTAGACGCGCTTTGAGCTCCAGAGTCGCTAAATGGGACTCGAACCGAACGTGTGACCCCACCAATGGATTGCTCTCCGGACGAGGAATCCATTGGTGGGGTCACACGTTCGGTTCGAGTCCCATTTAGCGATTCTGGAGCTCAAAACGCGTCTAGAGTTTTGGCCGCCTCCACCAGTCTTCTGGCCCACTGTGCGGCCCCGCGGCCCTTGGATGAATTATAGACTGGCCTGCACTCCACTCGGCGCCGCCGGCTCAGCCAGCCCGGCAGCCCCGCCCGGAAATATGATTAATCTGCAACAATAACCTTCGAAGGCTGATAATGGAATGCTAATGAATAATGACTTGCTGCCCATTCATCGCGGGACTGCACCGCCAACTTAGCGCTACCAACAGTACCAACACTACCACTGCCAACGTAGCACCACGAACAGTACTAATACTCTAGACGTGTTTTGAGCTCCAGAGTCGCAAACACAAACCGAGCGTGTGACCCCACCAAGGATTGCTCTCCGAACGAGGAATCCATTGGTGGGGTCACACGTTCGATTCGAGTCCTGTTCAGCGATTCTGACCGCCTCCACCGGCCTTCTGGCCCACCGTGCGACACAAATGCCTACGCCACAGCTAAAACTACCAAACTCTAGAACGCACCATTTCTACCAACACTGCCGTCGTAAACTAAACCGCGGTGCTTTTGCGACCACTGCCACTGCGCAACACAGCCGAGAGGGACGGCGGAGCAGCGGCTTTCGGCCGGGCCTTCAGACTGACTCCGAGAGTCGTTCTCGTCGCTCTGTCTCTTTCGCACCTTTGCGGGACGCCCCGTGAGTGCGAGAGAGACAGAGCGACGAACGCGACTCTCAGTCTGCTGGGCCGGGCGCCCCACAGTGGGCCAGAAGACCGGTAGAGGCGGACAAAACTCTAGACGCGTTTTGAGCTCCAGAGCCGCGAAGCTGGACTCGAAGCGAACGTGTGACCCCACCAATGGATTCCTCGTTCGGAGAGCAATCCATTGGTGGTGTCACACGTTCGTTTCGAGTCCCATTTAGCGACTCTGGAGCTCAAAACGCGTCTAGAGTTTTGTCCGCCTCCACCGGTCTTCTGGCCCACTGTGCGGTGCAGCGCCGACCCTATCGGGAACCATGCCAAATTGGTGTCTTCCCCGGGTCGACTTGGCTCGGAAAGTCTTAAAACAAGGGTGGTTGCCGGAGGGTGGGCTGGGATCGACGTTACGGCAAAGGTGCCCTGCGAAGAAACTGGAGGTGCGACCGCTATCGAAGTGAGAGAGAAAAATGGGGCATTTGCGAGCGGGTCCGGCGCAGAGATAGGCAAAATTATTGGTCATCTTGAACTGCTGGCGCAGGATCCCGTGAGATTGATACGAATCTAAAAATGCATCGACCAGTTGGAATCTATGCGCCGTGCGTTTGCCTAAAGCATGAAAAAGTTAGTTTGGGAAATGATTATGTGGGGGAGGGGTGGGTAGAAAACTCCACAAAAAGGTGATTACTTGGACTGCTTGAGACAAGATAAGTCTCTAGCCGGAAGCGAGGGAACTTCATTGTCACCAGAGTGTCCTCTAGCGGCGAAAACTTCATTTTTAGTTGGTGGGCACAGTGGGCCAGAAGACCGGTGGAGGCGGCCAAAACTTAAGACGCGTTTTGATCTCAAGAGTCGCTAAACAGGACTTGAACCTAGCACGTGACCCCACCAATGGATTCCTCGTTCGGAGAGCAACCCATTGGTGGGGTCACCTGTTCATTTCGTGTTCCATTTAGCGACTCTTGAGCTCAAAACGCTTCTAGAGTTTTGGCCGCCTCCACCGGTCTTCTGGCCCACTGCGTGCCGTGCGTGCCCGTGGAATCGCATGGTTTGACAAGACCGCGAAACATGTGCGTTAGGGACCAGCAAGGGCGAGCTAGCCGCGCGAGTGAAAGTGGACTTGGTGTAAAGTGGAGGCGAAAGTGGTCTGGGGGCGAGGGGGTGGCCTGGCCGCCTAGCCTCGCCGCCTAGCCTCGCCACAGGGCCTGCTCGAATGGCCCGAGTCTGCCAAGAGAGGCTGGGAAGGGCCGGCACGTCTTTGAAAGAGTAGGAGGAGCAGGAGGACAACCAAGACGTGTTTTGATTCTTCTGCCACTGTTAAAAATACATTCACTCGTACTAATTTACGTACAAAGCACGCCGATTACATTTTACGCAGATGCACAGTGGGCCAGGAGACCGGTGGAGGCGGTCAAAACCCCGGACCGTTTTGAGCTCCAGAGTCGCTAAATGGGACTCGAGCCGAACGTGTGGCCCCACGAATGGATTGCTCGCCGAGCGAGGAATCCATTGGTGGGGTCACACGCTCAGTTTGAGTCGTATTTAGCCACTCGAGCGCAAAATGCGTCTAGATTTTGGCCGCCTCCACCGGTCTTCTGGCCTACGTCAGCCTGCGGTGACGAGGGTAGGCAACACGCTGCACTTGTTTGTCTCGCGGGCTGGCCCAGCCTCGCATTACCATTACCATTAAGGCACTGGCAAAACTGAATCGTAGTTGTATGCTTCATTCAAGCATACAACTTCGCTTGAAGACTTTACGCTTGAAGTCAAGCGTAGAGAAGAAATTCCATCATGCATTTGGATAGGCGGAAGAGAGGCGAAATGGAGAACTACGCTTGAAGCCGAGCGTAGTTCTACTGCGCTTGAAGAAAGGCGTAAAAGTACGCTTCAGTTCTACCAGTGGGGCTAGACCACACATGATCGTATGCTCGCAGGCGCTCACTTCAAAACCAATCAACATTTTTCCCCCTTGCTACTAGTTACTAAACCCGCGACGCCTGTCTCTCTCTGTTTCAGAACTCGACCTGTACCCAGTGGAGGCCCTCACGACGTGCAACCACGCCCTAGCAGTGTGCAACTCAGAGCCCAAGTGCATCGCCCTGTTCGACCAGTTCAAGGCCGACTGTAAAGTGAGGGACAAGAAATGCCGCATGGACAGCCGGTATGTTCCAATTCATTTTATACAGTTTTTTTAATGGTGACGACAGTGTGTCAGATGGAGGACAGGGGTAGTGGTCAGTCACAGTGGGCCAGGAGACCGGTGGACGCGTGCAGAGCTCCAGAGTCGGTTAGCAGGGCTCAAACTGAACGTGTGACCCCACCAATGGAGTCCTCGTTCGGAGAGCAATCCATTGGTGGGGTCACACGTTCAGTTCGACGCCCATTTAGCGACTCTGGAGCTGCTCAAAACGCGTCCAGAATTTTGACTGCCGCCACCGGTCTTCTGGCCCACTGTGAGAGTGGGGCAGAGAGGCAGAGATCGAAGGAGAGGGTAGAACGGAAATGTGTCCTCGCTCGGGGCCTGGCCATTCCGAATAAGTGGCGTGCAGTTCGGTGGCGTGGCGTGGCGTCGTAGCCTGTAAGGCATTTGACGCGTCACCGCCGGGGGCTTTGGCTCGGACTGTACCCGAGGGGCGGCTCTGCAGCCAACGCCAGCTGGGGCGTACAGTGTACTGCACAGGGGCGGTGATGCAGACGCGGCCCCACATGCCGATGCGTTGGAAAACCATTTTCAAGCCGTTTTGGTGGTGACCTTCTCACCGCTCCGGCGCACAGTGGGCCAGAAGACCGGTGGAGGCGGTCAAAAATCCCGGACGCGTTTTTGAATTCCAGAATCGCTAAATAGAACTCGAACCGAGCGTGTGACCCCACCAATGGATTCCTCGTTCGGAGAGCAATCCACTGGTGGGGTCACACGTTCGGTTCGAGTCCCATTTAGCGACTCTGGAGCTCAAAACGCGTCCGGCACTTTTACCGCCTGTACCGGTCTTCTAGCCCACTGTGCACTGGCGGCCTCACGGCTAAAGTACCGCCTGGGATTCCCAGGCGCATCATGGGGAATAGGGCCTATTTTCCAGGCACCGCCTGGGAATCCCAGGCGGTACTTTTGCCGTGCTCGGCTGTCAAAATTAGTCCCGGGATAGGGCAGTCGCCACGGCGCTTCCACACTCGTCACGTGACACATGCATGATTCAGACGCGGCCGTCTAGACGTCAGCCGTCGCCGCGACACTTCTCGGCACATCTCCTCGTTCCACGAGCCTCCTTGACCTACTTGTATCAACCGGCCGTCACCAAACTATACATAGCGCCCTTGGTCGAAGATTCTGCGCCGCAAATCCTCAAGAAAAGGCAAAAAAGTTTGATTTATTAAAAAAATGCAGAAATAGAGTGTAAAATGTTGTTTTTACAACTCTCTACGTGTTTGGAAGACAGTGTGATGTGCTATAATCATTCCTTATCATTGCTCTGAGTTGAAATGAAATTATTTTACCTCTGTCGTATGATGTTAGTTTTTCACCCAGAAAAGTGGTTTCTTTTAATTCAATTTGCATTGGAAGGCGAAAAAATCTTGGCTCAAGCAAAAAAAATTTATGCAAGAAAAAAAAAGTTTGGATCAAGAAAAAGTCTCTTAAAAATAAAACTAATGAAAGGTTTTTTGGTTTTTAGTAGATCCAAGAAGTCAGTTTTTTTTGTTTTAGTTGTTGGTAATGATTGTTGGAAGAGAAGTCGGTGCGAGACTCGCCAATCAATCCCCGGACTGAGTCCGGCCGGAAGGATAACAGAGTAGGACGGGCGGCGCGGTAAAAGTGCCAATGGAATGGCTGCCCCTCGCCTGGCGCGCCTCGCTCGCCTCGCTCGCCCCGGCCGACTTGGTCAGTGTCCCTCCCCCTGCCCCATAAACGCCACTCACAGTTTGCAATGAGATTACCGAGACGGCAGTGCCGTGGCGGTGGCGGTGCGTCCGGTCGGGGCGGTCCCCGGGCCTCGCCGCGCTCGAGCGTCGGCAGCATGGAGAGCGTTGCCAGTATTGACAGCGGTGGCAGCATTGACTGCAGCATTGACTGCAGCCTTGGCAGCAATATTGACACTCCCGCGAGGCACTCCAGATCTCGTGCCGGTGTTGCTTGCTGCCTTAGAAGGCAAGAACCCCCCGCACGCTGGAAACCTAACGAACTAGCTTGAGCATACATAATACAAGCTAATTTACTTTGTTATACGAAGAAATAGTTCGTAAATTACGACGTATTTTCTATGTAAGCGTATGTACGTTCTAGATATTTAACAAGCTGCTCTTCTTTGTAAGGGCCAAAATAGTTGTTGAGGTTTTCAGAGTGTAGAAAATGGTTTGTCAGCCTAAGGGGAACCAACTCGAGATAGTCAGTGTACGCCTAGGTAATCAGAGACATAACGTACTCCGACATAATCACAGAATACTTTTTTAATCGCCTTTTGCTAAACTTTGTTACCTTTTGACCACATTTCGGAGGCGGCTCCTCCCAAACTAGCTGCGGTCAAAGCCTGCCCGAGGCAGGGCATGAAAGAGTAGGGTCTTAAGAACACTGGGGCGTTGAGGGAGGCCTTTGACCGCAGCTAGACTGGTCGCAATGGCAACCCAAAGACAGCAGTATTTGATTTTCGACATGTTGACAGCTTTTTAAGGCCGGCCCTCAAATATTCTCCAAAAATCCCTAAAAATCAACAAGGTCATTTACCTTTGCTTGCAGGGAGCGGTGCTTCCAGTCATGGAAAAACATGAGGAAGACCCCCATCTTCGGCTGCATCTGCCCCACCAATCACATGAAGCGGCGGTGCGACCGGATCTTTAGCACACTCAACTACAACAGATGTGTCGGTGAGTCATTCATCCTGTTCGCGCCTTTTTTGTGACATCGCCGCCGCGTACCTCACACTAAAACACAAGGGAATATCATTGTGAATTTCTGTGTACAAACCGGTACAAACCCAATGAATTTCAGTCGAATGTCGGTGAATTCCAGACAAATTTCGATGAATTTCAGTCGAATTTCACTGAATTTCAGTCAAATTTTCATGAATGTTGATGAATTTTAATAAATTTTACATATTTTATGAATTTTGGTGTGCAAATTTGGCGGGAGTTATTTCCCCTTGCAAAAACATAAAAATGACCCGAGAGAAAATTATTGGCTGCAGATTGGCTGCAGGTTGGCTTCCTCCGGGTGCCTGACAGCGCTCGGATGGATCTCGGATGGCTGCAGACATTGGCTGGCTGTATTCGGACATACGTCAGCCAAAATCCAGCCATCTACAGCCGCTGCAGCCTCTCTGGCTGCACCTGCCAGCCACTGAAGTGTCCCTTTGGAGCCGAGTCAGCCCTGCCCCCGCTGCTCTAGGCTGCACCCCGCAGCCTACGGGATGCTCCAGGCAGCCTTCCTTCGCGGACCACGCTGCCCCCAGCAGCCACGAGGCTGCGAGGCGCTGCTCTAAGCTGCACCCCGCAGCCTTCAGGATGCCCCAGTCAGCTTTCCTTCGCCCGGGCCACGCTGCCCCCGGAAGCCCAGAGGCTGTGAGGCGCTGCTGTAGGCTGCACCCCGCAGCCTTCAGGATGCTCCAGGCAGCCTTCTTTCGCCCGGGCCACGCTGCCCCTGGCAGCTATGAAGCTGCGGGTCACAGCCACATCTCGGCTGCATCCTGCAGCTTCGTGGATGCCATCGGCAGCACCCATATCGCTACTAGGCTTCACTCCTTAGTACATGAAGGTCCCCATGACGACCTTTGAGGGTGCCTGTTACGCCCTTTAAAATTCTATGGATCCGTTCCATATCCAAATCTGCCAAGTAATTTCATCTAGGACTTTCCGTTCCCGAGATATCAAAGATAACAAAAAAGTGTCCCGATTTTTACGAAACTTGCATGGCTTATGTATGTTAACGTATTCCACTCAAATATCAGCATACCACGCACCCATTCTATTTTTTCTATTTTTTATAACCCTTTAATCAAGGAGTGCGCCTGAATACCGCCAGCATCCACCATGCTGCATCCGTAGCCTACAGCCTTTGCAGCCTATACACTGAGGGAAATGTTTTGGGGCCACACCTAAACTTACAGCTGTGACAACCAATCTGTTTGGTCGCTGGGGGTTCAATTAAACGTTCGATGGCCACATTTAAATCGTTTATCGCACTACTTTAGTTGTGAGATGTACTCTTTTTCCAACATGTCGTCTGTCTATTTTAGCCACTGCCACTGAATCAAATCTTGTTACAGTGACTGAATGCGATAAGGTCTGACGATTGACTGTTTAGTCCTGACACATAAACGTAAACCGATGAAAAAACGACTCCAAAACGAGTGTTCGAACCACGGACCTACGTGTTACGAGTCCGTCGCTCTACTAACTCGCCCACCTGGCTGACTGAGAGAGGTCGGCATTGATGGGCCTCTTGGACTGACGAATGTGTGCGGACGCACCGAGAAAATGATAGCTCGCTCCCTTTCCTGGGGTCCCAAGTGTCCCACAGTCCATCTCCTGACAGCACAATAGTATACAAAGATACTAAGCCAGGAGAAACTGGTTGCGCTACGGGGAGTTGAACCCCCGAACCCGGCTTCTTATCCAGCCTCCAGGCACGGAGACCACTGAGCTACCGCACTGTTGAGAATATGGCGGAGCGCTGGGCGATGGCAACGCGACTTCCGTGTTGAGTGTCGCATCGCCAGTGTTTCGGTGCCACACCTAAACGCTTTAGTCGCGACTACTGGCCATCGATCAAGCCTATGACTAAAGCCAGTTTAATCGAGTCCTTTCATGCTGACTATTATTGGCGGTTCAGTCACTCTCACTATTTAGCAGTCTTATTGTGATCATCGGCTGAACAGTTGCAAGGATTGAACTCGTGTAACTGTCGCCATTGGGGGGTTCCACAAAACACAGTTTTATCGTGAGGCACCGACCCCTTCTCTCAGTGTATGGCTGTATAGTCCTGCCGTAGCCCGGCTGCATCCGGCAGCCATTACGCTGCGACGCGCAGCCTACAGCCATTGCAGCCCGCCTGGCTGCGAAGTCCAGCCGCGGCCTGGCTGCCGCCAGCAGCCAACACGCTGCGACGCGCAGCCTACAGCCACTGCAGCTAAGTTGGCTGTGCGTGGCAGCGTTTATAGGCTGCTTCGGGCAGCCAAAAGGCTTCTGTGCGCAGCTTCTGAAGCGTTCCACAGCCAAAGCGCTCCGTGAAACAGCCAGACCAGCCACTGCAGCGTGTATGGCTGCAAGTCCAGGACGTCGCTATGGCTGCGACATGGCTGCAACGCAGCCACGGCAGCCATGCATACAGCCAAAAAACGGTCCATACAGCCATGCGTCAGCCAAGCGTCAGCCTATCTCCAGCCTTCTATTTTTACTCGGGGAAGGCAGCAGCAGAAGCACCTGGGACTCATGGATCCGTATCTCTTGAAACAAGTAGACTGTCCCGGATTCTCGCAGTTCGAGGCCACGGAACGCTTGCTTCATTTCCCGCAGCAGAAATAAAAACAAGAGTCAAACCGGAAAAGATGACGACGAGATATGAATCAGACGCCGTCATCCTCTCTTGACGCGCGCGGCCGAGGGGGTAACCACTCGCGTAATACCCTGAACACAAATACCGTGTATTACGCGTAATACACGTGATCGTAATACCATTTTTGGGTCAAATGTGCCAAATTTGGGCATTTTAGGGCCGTAATACACGTGTAATACACCCGTAATACAGCGTAATACCGAGTAGTCTGTACACGATTTCTTGAAGTGTTTACCCCCTCGCGCGCGGCGGTGCGACTGCATAGACACGGAAAGCAGGGATTCGTTTCTCTCTCGTTACTTGCACTGAGCCGCGCGGCTCGGAGAAGTACCTCCCGCCTCTCCACGCCCCTCCCTCCCACAGTGGGTCAGAAGACCGGTAGAGGCGGCCAAAACTTCAGACGCGATTTGTGCTCCTGAGTCGCTAAACGGGACTGGAACCGAACGTGTGACCCGAGGGGGAAATCACTCTTAAAACCTGTGACCCGACTACTCCCTATTACGTTCTATTACGCTATTACAGAAAGCTTATTACGCTCGAAAATATCCAGATTTAGGCTAAAATCGGACCATTATAGGGAAAATTCTAAGAAATTTGGCTATTGGGTGATTCCGTGCGTAGAGGGCGTTTTCGTGTCCACACCCTCCCCAGAGCGAACTTATTCGAGTGCAGTCCATTTATACACTTAAGAATCTTGTTTGGCACTAGAATAGCTTGTTCCCTTTGTAAACGGACTTTCAAAGCTAACATGTGACGCGGGAGAGGGGCCAAAAGGGTCGATTTTGTAAGTTCCGTCATGTCCATTCGCACCTTACACCAACTTTGCGGCTCTATAACCCTGCGTTCCATTCAAATCTTCGAATTCCACACACACCCATCAAATCTTTAACTAAGAGTGACTATCTTGCTTGAATTTGAAGATCGTATATTGATTGGAACTGTACTTTCAGAACGCGTACTAAATGTCCACCGTACTCCGACTTTTACCTTAGCGGTTTCAAAGTAAGCACCAAAAAAACTACTAGGAGTGCTTCCTGCTCAAAACCACCGCCGTATTCAGAATCAGCACGGTCTGTTTACCATGTGAACGAATTTCGGTGGCGAAAAAGTGAGGGGGGTGAGTGTGAGAGTGGAAGTAGTGTGTGAAATCGGTGGGTTGTAACAATTGGTGTAATTTCCGTATGCCCCTCTCGCTCCTCGTCTATTGGGTTTTGAAAGACATCCTACACTTGAAAAGATGTGTCTTGACGTCGAACTAGTGTGCCAAACTTATGGCATATTTCTGTGGCGATATGCAGTTGCAGTGAGCCAGAAACACCTGTTTGTAATTTCCGTCAAGCGTAATTTCCGTCATATTTTCAGTTAATTTCGTCATATTTCATAGGGGGAGAAAACGAAAGTCAAATTTTAGCTCGCCCACGCTCAGAGTGTCTTCCTGGGGTTCAATTGATGCCATCTAGGCCTAATTCCGGCCGAACAAGCAAGATTGATTACTTGACTTTCTTAGGTGGCTAAAACGGCCCCTACGCACGGAATCACCCTATTACGCTATTACTATTACGCGTAATACTAGGAATCGGTGACCCGACTATTACGCGAGTGATTTCCCCCTCGGTGTGACCCCACCAATGGATTGCTCTCCGTAAGACGAATCCATTGGTGGGGTCACACGTCGGGTTTGAGTATCGTTTACTGACCCTGTAGCTCAAAACGCGTCTAGAATTTTGGCCTCCTCCATCGGTCTTCTGGCCCACTGTGCGCCCTCCCCCACCCACCGCGCCCACTCACTGCCCCAACCGTTTTCCCTTATTCCCCCACCCGCTCACCTAGACAGCAATTTCTCCCGCCGCTCCCCTTTGCTGCAAACCGAATTTACCGGCAACGGCACAACGCGGGCCTGCCCGGCCTCCGCGCGCGGTGCGATGTAAGTTTCGCCCGCAAAATGGCCCATTTACGGACCCCGCGACTCTCAAAGGACGTCCCGCCAAAAAAAAAAAAAGATGACAGGAACACAAGGACTTTTTGCACCTTGTCTAAGATCCAGAAACAACAGACCGGTGCAGGCGGCTGAAATTCCAGACGCGTTTTGAGCTCCAGAGTCGCTAGACAGGACTCAAGCCGATCGTGTGACCCCACCAATGGACTCCTCGTTCGGAGAGCAATCCATTGGTAGGGTCACACGTTCTGTTCGAGTCTCGTTTGCGACTCTGGTGCTCAAAACGCGTCTCGCGTTTTGGCCGCTTCCGGTCTTCTGGCCCACTGTGCGGCGCGCTGTGCCTGGGCAACCAGTAAACTGCCGGCCGAGCGCGCCACTCCGCCACCTCATCATCGAGAGGCACTTGTTGTGCCGCTTCGCGTCAACAGCGCGTTTAAATTTTGGGGTCGTCCAATTATTTGGAGCACGCGTTTCTGCGTTTTTTTTTCTGCCAATGGGGCAACGTGACCCGATTGCCGAGCCACGGCCGCCCCGCCATGGCTGGCAGACGGCTCGGCACGGCACGGCTCGGCTGGACACGGTTCGGCATGGCTCGGCATGGCTCGGCACTGCTCGGCACGGCTCGGCACGGCTCGGCACGGCTCGGCACGGCTCGGCTCCCGGGCGCTGACCGCTGAGTTTTTCATCCCGCGTGCCGGATAACTCGTTACTGGTGTGGTTTGCTGCGCGGGCGGCCGCGCCTCCGACGCTCTAAACTGTTTTGCGTGCGTTTAGTTTGGTCCGCCAATGGGGCGTGCACTCTCAGCCGTTTACTGACTATTTCTCATTAGCAGACGTATTTCTGTAAGCAACTTTAATACTTAGTATTAAGTTCTTAAATACTTAAAAATTTCTTTGTAATTTACTAAGAAAACGGTTATATCAGTACAGTACTTAGCAATTGCTAAGTAATACTGACAAAAAATACTAAGTATTATGGTTGCTTACAGAAATGCGTAAGCCAATGAGAAAAAGTCAGTAAAAGGCTGAGAGTGTGCGGTTTGGCCGTTCGTCCGCTGCACTCGGCAGCGGCGGAAATGAAAATAAAATGAATCCTCGCGCAAGTTATTATCAACTGATACTGCTCTTATTTTTTTAAAAAATTTTTGTTTGTTTTTTAAATGCAGTCATGTAACCACCTTTTCCAACGGGTAAATTACTATGAAGTTCGGTGTACAATTGAAATGAATTTCATTCGAATTAAAATTAATCTCAGGCGAAAAACTGCAGATTTTTAATAATATTTTCAATATATTCGAACAAATTTAAGTATTATCAAATCTTTTGTGAATTTTGGTGTTTAATGTGGCTGGAGTTCTTTCCCTTTGGCCTTTTTCTGGTCATTTTTCTGGCTGATTCCGTAAGGACGCCGTGTTCTCGCCCCGCTGCGCGTGAAATTGAAATCAATGAAAGTGACTCTGAAGAGGGGACTGCCTGACTTCGCCCGAGTTGGAGCGCCTCCTCCGTCCAATCGGACCCGACAATGCGACGAAATGACGGTCATCTCCGGGACGAGCATGCAGAAAGTGACTGACCAGGGGCACGGCCCTCGGGACGGGGAGAGGGAGGGAGAGAGAGAGGGAGAGAGAGAGAGGGGGGGGAGAGAGAGAGAGAAGGGAGAGAGAGAGAGAAGGGAGAGAGAGAGAGAGAGAGAGAGAGAGAGTACGGGGCCCACGTCCAGGGGATGGGGTGGTGGGAAAGGTTGGGGGTGAGAACGGACGGAGGTTGTGGATAGATAGGGGGTGACCTGGGAAAAAGTGGGAGGGGGCGTGACCAGAAAAATGGGAGGGGGGGGGGGACGGAGTCGCCTGATGTGAAACGAATCCCACACGTTCCTCGCGGTGGAATAATACGCTCCCACAATGAGTCACGCAGACGGGCTGGCAAACATCGCGAAAAAAAATGATGCTCCCGCTGACTGTTTTTCGTTGACTGCGCTCACGGCGCTACTACACCGTAAGCTGGGGTAGTTTCACCAAATTCCGAGGTAAAATGACAAAATTTTTGAGGTAATATGATAAAAGTTCCTGGTTATTTACGACGATTTGGGTGAACCTGAACCGCCATTTTCGTCACCAAGAAAGCTGCAGTCCCTTTTTTTGACGAGACCATTTTTCGGCGTGATTGTTGACAGGGAACAGTCTTCCAATTCAACTGGATTTATAATTGTAAAGATTAACTAGGGGTACGCGCCGTTTTGTTTGGGCGCGTAGTAGGCGAGCGATGCGTCTGTATTCTTGTAGAAGATGGTGAAGAATATATGCAAAGTAAGGCCAATACAGGGTCAATGTGAAACTTAATTTTAAAAGTTTGGTCACAAATTGGTAAATTTTGGGGAAAGTAAAGGTCTGGGATGAAATTGGAAGTCATTTTCATTTTCGTGATCAGCACACCAAAAACTGCAGGAAACTATGTAAAACTCGATGTAAAAATTTTGGTCCGAAATTGGTAAATATTTGGAAAAGTAAAGGTCTGAGATGAAATTGGAAGTCATTTTCGTGATCAGCGCACCAAAAACTGCAGGAAACTATGTAAAACTCAATGTAAAAATTTTGGTCCGAAATTGGTAAATATTTGGAAAAGAAAAGGTCTGAGATGAAATTGGAAGTCATTTTCGTGATCAGCACACCAAAAACTGCAGGAAACTATGTAAAGCTCAATGTAAAAATTTTGGTCCGAAATTGGTAAATATTTGGAAAAGTAAAGGTCTGAGATGAAATTGGAAGTCATTTTCGTGATCAGCACACCAAAAACTGCAGGAAACTATGTAAAACTCGATGTAAAAATTTTGGTCCAAAATTGGTAAATATTTGGAAAAGTAAAGGTCTGGGATGACATTGGAAGTCATTTTTGTGATCAGCACACCAAATACTGCAGAAAGCAATGAAACACCGAGGAAATTTTGGTCGCAAATCATGTAATTCTAGTTGAAAGTATGGGTCTTCAGTTGTTAGGTTTCTTAAGAGCGTTTCCTGTTCATAGTGTCATGCCACGAACCCTGACCCTGTTACTCAGTCGAGTAACATTTAACAGCCAGCATTGAATTGCTTAATACGATTCACAAATACTTCAATTACCATTCGATATCTCCTTGTTACTGAACTTATGAATACGCAATGTTATTAGTAATACCTAAATAGCCTTTCTCCCTTTTAGTTTAAACTAGTGGATTTAACTATATTGATTTATCTGCATTAATTAAAAAGAGACATATTTACAGGCAGGCTGATTTCAACTACTTTACGGAGAAGACCTTCTGTCAGATCCAATGAATCGTGTCATAGAATCCAATGTCGAGGCCACTTATTGCTAAATGCAAGTTTATCTTAGGGGCCGTACCCATATTACGTGACCGATTTAGGGGGGGGAGGGGGTTCGGCCAAATCCTACGGACGGTCACGAGGGGGGAGGGGGGGTTAATTCAAAAGTCACGTAGTCACGAATTTGGAAATTATGATAGCAAAACACACGAGGTAGCGGCGCGGTCAGGCAACAGATATCTGTTCCTGCTGCATCCAAGCGGACAGAAACCAAGTTTCCCGAAATATGACAAGTTTTAGCGGTCGTTTTATGAATTCAAAGTGGCCATTTGATGTAAAATTGCTTAAATTTTACTTCCTCTGACCTTCAGGGTTCCAAAAAAAGACCCCTTCTGTGAGCTAATAGACTATTCTAGTCGTCGACTGAAGAACAAGAAGAACAAAACCGAAAATGAAGTGGATTAGGAGCAGGTAGCGAGCCCAGTTTAAGGGAGAAATGTTGAGAAATATGTTTCTTTCCTTTACCAATAAGTATTAGAAACAGGCCTAATAGCATATCAACGCGAGAGGATTCGGGAACCTCTAAAATTATTGCCCTCGAACGGGTGGACGGCGCCATTTCCGGTTTTGTGCGGCTTCTTGTTCTTCACTCACCAACGACTGGAATGGCTTCATCGATGATCTTTGTCTTTCTTCACATCAGGAAACATCAAATTAGACGAAAAACAGCTTTTGAGAAAATCCTACGTGACATCGGTAGGGGGGAGGGGGGGGGTTCGCGAAGATCCTACGGTGTGTCACGATGGGGGGGGAGGGGGTCCAAAAGTGGCCTAAAACCGGTCACGTAATATGGGTACGGCCCCTTATTGATAATGATAGTCATGGTGTGTTATTTAATCTTTGAAACAGTTTAGCAAAAGTATTTACCTAACATTCTGAGTAAATTAAAAAAAAAAGCAAACTCAAACCATGACCAACACAAATTACCAGTTGTCGCAGACAATGTATGATTAAGTTAAAAGAATCGTCTCATGAAATCATATGACCAAGTCAGTGAATCGTCTCATTGAATCTGATGTCAATGTCAAACCTTGAATGTGCTACACTCACTCATCATATGGTTTTCTTTAAGGTTAGTACTATAGTAAACTCACAGCATTGCAATGAAGCCTTTTCCCAGAATCAGTGCCAAGAGTCAGCAAAGACTATTTATTTTGGCAAGATTAGCATCTGGTTTGTACTCATAGAATGTATTAATATATTTTCTAACTGTTATTGAGCAAAGCAAACAACTGAAAAATATAGTGTCTGAGAATATAAATGGAAATACACTCACAAAGTTCAAAAGACCAAATCATTCTTGCAATTATCAAACACACTCCACTGACTAAAACATTTCCCCTGTAGTGGGGGATGGGAGAGGGTGGACGGACGGACGAAACGCGTAATAATTGTCACTTTCATTTTCCGTATTTCACTGAGTTGACTCTCCGGAGGGGTTTCAATCATTCTAAATTATCGAAAAACTATGACCGTACTCACTTCTAAGCCCTTCTGTTCTTTAGTTTGTTTTATTTGACAATGTTTTGACAGGTCCCGTATTTAAGAGTCGCGGCCGCAAGTATGAAAAATTGCTACGAGCTGCCAAGCACTGCCAACCTAACCACGCTAAGAACCTAATTCAAAAAGATGTTTTGAATATTTCAAACAATAGTAATCGTGAATATAAGATAAACTCCCCCTGGGGGAGATTTAGGAGCCTTCCGGTGCGAAATTTTGAAACTATTTGTGCGGTAGTTGCTGAGAAACGTGAGTGAGTTACGGACACACAGACAGACAGACGCACGACCAGTCACTTTTTGGTACCCCCAAACACGGCATGGGCTCGCTATCGCTCGCCAAAAAGTGCGTCTCAAATCACCCCGGAAGTGTCTTATATTACCCCACGGTTACGGTAGGCCATCGCGGAGAAACCGTCCTCCAACCAAACTGCACGCAGGGGAGCCAAAACTCTCCCATCAATACGTTTAGTTGTCGCAAATATCCAATAGTCTTTTTTTTTTTTTCGGGTAAGTTGGCGGCAAGCAGGTCGAGAGGAGGAGGGCAACTTTCCGGTCCAAAAAGTACCCAGGGGTCCGGGAGTCCGGGCCGAGCCGCCGCGGCTAGGCGTGGCTAGGCGTGGCCCGCCGGGAAGGAAGGAGCGCGGTGGGGTTTTAGCGAGTTTGTAATTAAAGCGACAAAGGGAGACCGCCTGCTGCCTGCCATGACTAACGCCCCGACACTGCTAGAAGCGGCTAGGAGTGATTGCCGACGCAGTGGTGACGCGTGCAGAGCTCCAGAGTCGCTAAATGGGACTCGAACCGAACGTGTGACCCCACCAATGGATTCCTCGTTCGGAGGAGCAATCCATTGGTGGGGTCACACGTTCGGCTCGAGTCGTATTTGGCGACGCTGGGGCTCGAAACGCGTCCGGGATTTTGACCGCCTCCGCCGGCCTTCTGGCCCACTGTGCGAGCGGTCGTGTAGCGCGGCTGGGTTTGCATTGTCCTGTTGGGGCCGCATTGCAAATACACGTCGGCGCGGCCGGACCCCCCCCCCCCCCCCCCCACACACACACACACACCACCACTTCGCTCCCTTTTGATTACCTGGCAGCGGCGCCACCTCGCCGCGACAAACACGGCCCGTGTTCCAGCAGACGGATTCCGAGAGTCGTTTCCGTCGCGCTGTCTCTCTCGCACTCACGGGGCGCCCCGTAGAGGTGCGAGAGAGACGGAGCGACGCAAACGACTCTCAGTCTGCAGTGTGCCAACGTCACGGCGTCCGCCGGGATTTCGGGCCGCCTCGCCTTCGTTATAGTTTGCCAGCGCGGTTCCCGAATCACGCGTCGCTGCACTTCGCATTGCCTCGCGGACTCTGTCTCGCGCTCACGACCTATGGAGAGAGAGAGAGAGAGAGAGAGAGAGAGAGAGAGAGAGAGAGAGAGAGAGAGGGAGAGGGAGAGAGAGGGGGGGGGAGAGAGAGAGGGAGAGAAAGAGGGAGAGAGAGAGAGAGAGAGAGTGCGTGTCTGTCTCTCCTCTCTCTGTCTCTCTCTCTCTCTCTCTGTCTCTCTCTCTCTCTCTCTCTCTCTCTGTCTCTCTCTGTCTCTCTCTCTCTGTCTCTCTCTCTCTCTCTCTGTGTCCTGTGGTCCCTGTTTTGATTCGCGTTTGAAAGCGTCACCGCACGCACCCGGCGTCAGCGAGGATGCTGCGTCGGAAAAATAAAATTGGCTTCCTCCTCGCCTCGAGTAATGAGGTTATGTAACTGTAAACGAAATCCAATCGAATCGACGAAAATTCATTTGCCTTCCCAAGTTTATGTGACGCCGAATATAAAAGAACCGTACCGGCAATTAACTAGGACTGCACTCTAAAAGTTGTGAAGTGAAGAAACGCTACATTGTAGTGGAAATATCTCCACAGTGTGGAAGTGCAGCTTACTTCAAAACATGCTTTAAAAATTCAGTGCACCTTCTAAGTACCATTTTGACAAATTTCGTTTGCATCATGGAGAGAAAGCCTTCACCATAATATGTTGGTGCGGCTTTTCGTCATAACACATTTAGAGCGTGTAGTGTGTACTGTTCTAGTCGAGGGGGCAACAGCTCCCCACATTCGTTGGACAAAATTTGAACACATTCCACATTCACTAGGCAAAAAACTGACGAAAACGCCTGTAAATAGGCAACATGTGCGGCAAACACACCAAAAATCTCTCACACATTCTCACAATCATTGTACACAGAGTTTTACACTGGATGCCCCCTCGGTTCTAGTCGTTTCCACCGAGCAATTTTAACAGTGCGTAGGCGTCACGCGTGACGCGACGCAAATTGTTTCCATGGAGGCGGTTTCGCGAATTTCGGCGTCCGCCGCGCGCGCCTCTGAAACCCACTCTCTGCGGCGCGCGGTGCGGCGGCTCGACCCGGTCCCGGTTTTCCAGGCTCCAAAAACAGCGCACCAACCTGCTTTCCTTAAACTGGGTTTGGCTTTATTCGAGGTGCAAGCCAAGGGACCGTCGGTGGGAGAGAGGGGACGGGGGGCCTTGGCAAGGTGCGCCACAGGGAGGGCGAGCCAGGCCATGAAAGGCGTTTTGTCTCGCCGTGAGAGGCGACTGGTGCGGCCTGCACTCGCCTGCACTGCAAGCTTTGAGCGCCGCAGCCCGCCGCCTCCGCCGCCTCCACCGCCTCCGAGGCGGTCCTGGCTCCGCTGCACTCGGGACAATCGCCCAAGGCCGGGGTCGCCTTTATCGGCACAGTGGGCCAGAAGACCGGTGGAGGCGGCCGAAACCTCCGACGCGTTTTGAGCTCCAGAGTCGCTAAATGGGACTCGAACCGAACGTGTGACCCCACCAATGGATTGCTCTCCGGACGAGGAATCCATTGGTGGGGTCACACGTTCGGTTCGAGTCCCATTTAGCGACTCTGGAGCTCAAAACGCGTCCGGGATTATGACAGCCTGCACCAATCCTCCGGCCCACTGTGCGACGTCAGCCTGCGGCGGCGAGGGTAGGCAACACGCGGCACATGCGTGTCGCGCGGGCTGGCCCAGCCTCGCATTACCATTACCATTACGGGCGCTCGCAGGCGCTCACTTCAAAACCGATCAACCTTTTTCTCTTCCTACTATTTACTCGCACGATTTCTGTTGTGGTCGCGTCACTCGCGGATGTACGTTGCTTCTGTTATTCTTTTCGGTGGTCGCGGGTTCGAATCCCGGCAGGTGCTTGCCACGTCGCCTCCCCGCGGTGCCATCCGGAGAGGCGAGCCTCCAATCGGCATCGGGGACCGCGAGGAGCAAACACGCAGACAGCAGCGTGCCGCACAGTGGGCCAGAAGACCGGTGGAGGCGGCCAAAACTCTAGACGCGTTTTGAGCTCCAGAGTCGTTAAACAGGGCTCGAACCGAACGTGTGACCCCACCAATGGACTCCTCGTTCGGAGAGCAATCCATTGGTGGGGTCACACGTTCGGTTCGAGTCCCCCAAGCGACTCTGGAGCTAAAAAGGCGTCTAGAATTTTGGCCGCTCCACCGGTCTTCTGGCCCACTGTGTGCCGTGCCGTGCCGCACCGTACCGTGCAGAGCCTCACGGAAGAGTGCCGTGGCGGGAATTGAATTTTGACACCCGACGGAGCACTCGCGCGACAAGTACCAACCAATCTGGAGGCGAGGCCAGGCGAGGCCTTGGGAAGCGAAGCGGGTTGCCGCAGTCCGAGGTAAAGCGGGCACGCTCCGACACTGCTTTCGCCGCTCTGTCTCTCTCGCACTCGCGCGGAGCGTCCCGCGGGGGAACGGAGCGAGATTCGGAGAGAGAGAGAGAGAGAGAGAGAGAGAGAGAGAGAGAGAGAGAGAGAGGGAGAGAGAGAGAGAGGGAGAGAGAGAGAGAGAGAGAGAGGCGGAGCGACAGTTCGGATTCCAGGAGAGCGAACATTCGGCCGGCACAGCACGCGCACCAACACGCGCGCAGACACACACACGCACAAAAGCACGCGCGCTCCACGCCTGCTACCCGTGTTGTCGTACTCTGCCACTTTGTACACACACACACACACACAGAGAGAGAGAGAGAGAGAGAGAGGCGAGATATGCTATGCGTTCCCCTTCTGGGGCTGGTCTGGGCCTTTCGCACGGAATCCCTTTTTTTTTACATGTTTTCGTTGCTGTTTTGCGTTGTCAAAAACTAGCAGTGGTGGAAGTTGCGTCCCAATGACACGGCTTTTAGTTCCTCTTTCCTGTCGATTCCCGAAATTCTATCGCGTGGAGGCCCCCCAAGGGATGGGGATGGCTTTAAGGGCCTAAAATTTAGGCCTCTGTCGCGAATGCATGACAGGAAGCGAGTGACCTGTCTGGCCCCCGCGACTCCCCGTCATCTCTCTCTCTCTCTCTCTCTCTCTCTCTCTCTCTCTCTCTCTCTCTCTCTCTCTCTCTCTTGAGGCGGGAACAGTACGACGTGACCTAGGCGAGCTCTTAGTTTAAACCTATTTATAAGTGGTTCAAATCCCAGTGGACCCCCAATAACTTCAAGACTGTTTTATTAGTGACTAGTGAACAATATGTGAAAAGAATTTCAAAAATCCCCCCGTCGGATCGGGCGGAATCTTCTTTGAAACTTCCGCCTAACCAACGCGGCTTCACCGACCATCAACATAACCTCTACAAACCAAAACAACTTCAAGATTCAACCTGTTTCAAGATGGATTACTCCCCTGAAACCTTTGCTTCGATCCTTCAAAAACCCCAAACATCATCATCATCACCAATCAGCAGGCCTTCAGTTTCTGCAAGTACACCAAGAATGACTCCATCAACATCCAGTGTTCAAAGTGGCATTCCCTCCCAAAACCATGAAAACACTTCTTCAACATACACCCCGAAGAGAACCAACGCTATTATCCTCGAGAATACTCAACAGTTTTCACAGACTGAATGCCTCCGAGCCACTGCTGACATCATCGGTGGCCGCAATATTCATTATTGTACTCGCCTGAGTGGAGGTAGAATCTGCATGTACCTAACCAATCAAACTTTTGTTGACCAATTGTGTGCTGAAGGAGGTCTCCTCATTAGATCAGCCTACATTCCAATCAGACGTTATGTCACTGACGCAACAAAATTCATCATCTCTAACTGTCCACCTGAACTACCCGATGAAGACCTCAAGAAAATCCTCGAGCCCTATGGTAGGATAGTATCAGCACAAACCCGTCTCAAAGTGTCAACAACTGATGAAGATCTTAAACACATTATGACTTGGCGCAGATCCGTCTTCATTATGATTCCTCAAAATGCTCCAGAAATGCCCAAGAAGATTCTCCTCAACGGTCCCAACAGCACAAAGTTTACCCTATACATTGAGAGAGACGAAGTGGTATGTAATTTCTGTTGTCTCCCAGGTCACGTCGAAGAAAAGTGCAAAAAGAAACTAAGTCATCAACAACAATTCCCCACCATCAGTGCACCTGTTTCCAATCGTCTTTATGTGAGGAACCAGACTTTAACTGCAAGTATTTCGAGAGAACCCCCTGTCTCTGTTGGCTTACTCACCCCCACTTTTGTTCATGCTTCCAAGCCTGATCAGAACTCCATGACAAGCCACCTGTTTGAAGATCTCAGGAGTGATGATGATTTTCAAATTTCCAACAACCATAACCCTCTCAACGCCACTGGGATCCCAGTGCAACAACAAGATCAACAACATCAACAACAAGATCAACAACAACTAGATCAACAAGAAAAAGATGAGCAAGAAAACAACAACCTTATTACCATGGACCAAGAACTTCAATCCATCAACCAATTTTCTCAGCCAGCATTTCAGTCTGACACCACCAAGAGAGTCCACTCGCCTACAGATGATGATGATGACCACAGTTCCCTTTTTGATCGTGATTCATCAGCATCCTCCTCAGCTCCCAGCTCCCACCCTCGCCCCAAGAAGAAACACAAGAAAAAAGAAAAAGAAAAAGAAAAAGAAGCCCTTGAAGCTGTGGTTAATTCCATGAAATACGAAGAAAACTTTTTATCTCCAGCCCAATTTAAACTCTTTATGCAAGACTGTAGAGGGAAACAAAATTCAAAACAGATAGCTTCAAGATACACGAGTAACTTCGGTGCTGTTATTGTACAATTACATCAAGCTGAAAACTTATGTTTGGACTTCAATCTCAAACGAAGGTTCCAAAGGGCTGCAGAGGCTTTAATAGTTCCAAACAGTAACAATGAAGAAATGGAAAATTAAAAAGTGCTGCTATTACAGACATTTTCAATTTTATTGTGTCACTAATCACCAAAGCATAATTCGCACAAACTTTCATCATGTTGTGTGTTAAAATATGCCTTGTGATGCTAAGTTTTCTTAGCTTAAATGTTAAAGGACTCGTGAGTGAAAACAAACAACTTTGTCTACAACAGTACGCCCAAAATTTAAATAGTTCCATTCTATTTCTACAAGAAACCAATTTATCAACATTTTCTCCAATTTCAAGAGGTCTAGATTATGATTTCTTCATAAATCCACCAGTACAGCCAGCTTCTGGAGTTGCTATTGCATTTAAAAAAAGCTTACTTCATGATACAAAAATCATCCAGCAGTCATCACTAGTCCAAGGCTATCTCCAAGTATTACAAGTTAAAATCAACAATCACCAGTATCATTTAATAAATGTTTACATGCCTCATGATAAAACTGTGGCAGTGTCAGTTGTAAACAGAATTCATCAATATTTATCTACAACCGATGAAAGCGCTATAGTAGTTATAGCAGGAGACTGGAACACCACTCTCACTAAAGAAGACAGAAGAAATTGCATAGAACAAAGAAGCCAACTTGCCAACCAGTTGCAAGTTTTGTTTCATCAGTACAACCTCACAGATGTCTGGAGAGAATTTCATCCTCATCAACTTCAGTTCACCTTCCGAGGCCTACAAAATAATTTCCCGATGGCAAGACTGGATAGGTTCTATGTTCAAAACAAAGACATGCATCTGGTGCATAGTACAAAAATTGTTCCTTCCTTTTCCGATCATGATGGAGTAACTGTCAACTTTGCGGTGTCTGCAAGCAGCTACAAAGCTCCATACTGGAAGCTTGATGTAACACTACTCCAATCAAGCGAATACCAATATTTTATCAAAAATGTAATTTCCCACTATAATGAAAAGTCTCAACAAGAAGACATTTGCCAAATATGGGATGAACTCAAAGAAGAAGTGTCTGCAGTTTCCCAAAGATTCTCTAAGAAGATAAAAGAAGAAACAAATGAAAAAATCAAGACTTTAACATCAACTCTTGACCACATTGATAAAAAACAAGAATTAACAAGAAGTGATAGTCAACTTATGCTTCAAATTCGTCAAGAAATCTCTGCAATCTACAAGATGACAGCTTCTCAAAAACTCAATTTTCTTCATTCTCAAGTAATTCAAGAAGCCAACATTCAGTCAAAGTTCTTCTTAAGACTGAATAAGCAAAGCAAGCCTTCAGCTATAATTAATCAACTGACAGTAGATGGAGAAATAACAAGTGATAAAAATAAAATTTATCCAGAAGTACAACAATTCTTCCAGAGTGAATTCAGTCAAGACAGCGGTCCGCAAGAAATAAATACTGACAGTATTCTTTTTCAAGATTTACCCTCCTTGAGCCAGAGTGACTCTGATAAATGTGAACAAACCATCACTCAAGAAGAAATTCTAGACTCCATCAAAGGTGCCAAGTTAAACCGAGCACCTGGATTTGATGGTCTACCCATAGAATTTTATAAATTCTTTTGGGATGATATCAAGTTTCTCCTTACTAAACTAATTCAGAATTTCCAACAAACAGGAGCTCTACCTGCATCAATGAAGAAAATAGTCTTGACACCAATTCCAAAAAGTGGAGATAGAACAAATTTAAAAAATTGGCGCCCAATTGCATTAATGAATAGTGACTATAAAATCATTACAAGAATTTTTGGGAGAAGAATGGCAGAAGTTATTTCTACACTTCTGAGTTCTGATCAGAGTTACTGTGTGCCTGGCAAAACTATTTACAATAATCTTCACCTTATAAGAAATGTTATTCGACATGCCAACAGGAACAATACTGCCTTGGCAATCCTAGCTCTAGACCAAACTGGAGCTTTCAACAAAGTGTCTCATAAATATTTACATCACCTTCTAAAACTTCATGGATTTGGACCTACTATGATAAAGTCTATCACATCTCTCCTAGATCAATGTAAAGGTTTTGTCAAGATTGGATCTACTTTGCTCGCCCCTTTTTTCTTCCAAATTGGTGTCAGACAGGGCGATCCCATTGCAGGACCGCTCTATGTACTGTCTATTGAACCATTTCTTCGACTCGCTTCAAGAATGATGGCTTCAAGTGGTTATATAATTCCCAACTCCAGTTTAAAAATCACTGCCACTGGATTTGCTGATGATGTTCACTTCTTCATATCTGAAAATGAAGATTTCAAAATAATTACAGAAGCTTTCAACATTTACAGTAAACAGTCAGGAGCACAACTCAACACCAAGAAATCAAAAGGACTTTTCTGTGGCTCATGGAAGAAAAGACAAGACAAACCATTGGAATGCCACTGGAACTCTGAGGGACTGAAAGTACTTGGAGTTTTCCTAGGCAATACTTCTCAATGGGAATATGAAAATTGGAAATCCTTAATAATAAAACTGAAAGGCACACTCAACAACTGGTCCAGATTTTTAAAAATGACTTCTTATCTAGGAAGAAAAATCATCTGTAACCAACTGGCTGGCTCTCAACTTATCCACACCTTAAATGTGCTTCAACCACCCAAAGAATTCCTTGAAGAAGCCCAAAAAGCCATGATCAATTTTGTGTGGCAGGGCAAGCACTGGCTCCACCCAAATTTTTTATTTGCTGCTATTGAAATGGGTGGCATTGGACTTACTCATTTAGAAGCAAAAGTAAAATCTCTCAGACTGAAATTAGTGCAAGATATTCAAAGTAATTATGGCAGTCAAGAACCAGTCTTTCTGTATCACCACTATAATATGTCTCTATATGGCATGTCATCACCACAACATTTCTTCATGAAAGAAAAAGATGCAATTCAAATGGCAAATCTTGACTATTTCTATTTGAGTCTACTGAATGCATGGAATGACATAAGACCAACTTTAATTACTTCAAATTTCTGTCTGCAAGTTTTACGAGAAACTCCACTCACTGGCAGTCTCATTGTCGATACGAATCAAATCATGATTTTACCTGAATGGAAAGAAATCGGTTTCACTAAGCTTGGAGAACTTTTAACCCTACAAGGTACTTGGATTGAATTACAGCTCCAAAATTTTTCTTTATCAATTCAAAGAAGACTTACCAATAATTATAATAACATCAAGAATTTTTTTGGAAGAAAAGTCATATCAGAAGAAGAACAGATTCCACCAATCCTTTTTAAATTCTCAATACCCAACTCTGAAGAACCAAGAATTTTCCCTGGAACAAGAAAACATCATTATACTGCAAGCTTACAGCACTATCTGGACAAACCACAAGTGACAGGAAAAACTACCTGGCTCAACAAAAAAATCTCCTGGAACCCACTGTACTGCTACCCTTCGGACAGAAGACACTCCAACACCGCTTGGAGGCTACTTCATAATGCACTTGTAACACCCAGAAGACTATACCAGTGGAAGATAATACCATCCAGCCTGTGTAAATGGTGTAACCAAGAGGGTAACCTTTCACACATGTTCTTCCAATGTAAAGAAGTTAAACCACTTTGGGATTTCATATCCCAAAAAATTGCTGACATCAATCAGACGGAACTTCCAAGTTACGAGCAACTGTTGGTTGGATTCCCAGTTGATACTCCTGCAGCAAGACTATCCAATTTTCTCCTAGTGCTAGCAAAAGATACAATCTACAAAAGCTACATGAACATCATAAAAGAAGAAAATCCACCTAACCCTCAATATTTGATATTTTTCAAACGAAGACTGAATTATCGTCTCACCTTGCAAGAGCATTATTCTCAACTCACAAAATCTCAAGAAGGCTTTGCAACGACATTCCTCATCAATGGTGCTCTTGAAAGCATCTAAATTATTTCATTTTTGTCAGTACAAATCAACACCAAAACTTAAGATGAAGAAAAAGAAGAAAAAATTGTAAACACTTGTCGCTGCCAACTTCAAATCAAAACAAGAGAGGACCAACTACCAACCTCCAATTAAAAACTATCAATCTACAATTAAATGAACTTTAATTCTTCAAAGAATTATTAGCTAAACCCAGAAAGAAGAAGAAGAAAATGAAGATGATGACGTCTCCCTGACCCCACCGCAGCGAGTCACCCCTTCGTGACTCTGACGGCTGCTGTCCTGTCAACCGGCCCCCTGGCCCCCTGCTACCCTGAGGATAGGCCACCATCCTCACACCGAAGAGAGCCACCGTGCTGTTGCCTACCCGCACGGCGCCATAAAGAAAACTTTAGTTATGTATCCTTTAAAATGCTATCATGCTCCTATAATCTCTTCCTTTTTTTCAAATCATTTTATTTTCTAAAAAAAAAATGTTTAAAGTAAAAAAAAAAAAAACTAACAAATTGTAAAACACTGCATCATGCACCAAAGATACCTCAAGAGACAACAAAACAGCATGATTTTTTTGTGACAAATTTTTACACTTCCCCGTTTTGGCCCGTATTGTGAACTAAAAAAAACCCCAATAAATCCTGTTATAAACTAAAAAAAAACTCTCTCTCTCTCTCTCTCTCTCTCTCTCTCTGTGTCTCTCTCTCTCTCTGTCTCTCTCTGTCTCTCTCTCTCTCTCTCTCTCTCTCTCTCTCAGCCCTGGGCCTTTGGCATCCTTTGGCCCTTCGCTCTGCCCGGTTAATCGTCCGTCAAAAGGGACTCTAATTGTCCCAGCAAATTATCGAGCCTTGTTCTCACCGGCCTGCCAGGTCGGCCCGGTGCACTGTACAGTGGGCCAGAGGACAGGTGAACGCGGCCAAAATCCCGGACGCGTTTTGAGCTCAGAGTCGCTAAATGGGACTCGAACCGAGCGTGTGACCCCACCAATGGATTCCTCGTTCGGAGAGCAATCCACTGCTGGGGTCACACATTCGGAGTCCAGAGTTCCATTTAGCGACGCTGGAGCTCAAAACTTATCCGGGATTTTGACCGCCTCCACCGATCTTCTGGCCCACTGTGCGAGGGTTTCCAATGGGCAAAGTTGTTTGAAACGGCATCTTTTCGGGTTCCCTGGCCGTTTGCCATCCTTAGGATTTTTCTAGTGGGTAGGAAGGGGGCGTCTCACTGCAAGTGGTCCCTCAACAGCCGGGAGTTAAGAGCTGGCCTTCAGATGCGCCAAGGCAGCGCTCCACATCACTTATGCAGTGGATTCCGTATGCACGCTCTGCCCTCGTGTCTTCACCCCTCCTTCTCTATCATTTTTATCTTGCTCCTCCATTAGACTCGCTTCTTTTTCGTGTCCCTGCCCACTGCTATGAATGCCCTGGACAATCAGTTTGCGGAGAGAGGGACAGACGCACAATTGATAGTGCTTTTCTATGGTTAAGTCGGTTTTTTTTAGCAGTGATGACATGAGGATGTCTGTCTGAGGAAATATGTTTTTCCCCCTTTTAAAAAATAAACAAAAATTCAGTCGATTGATGTTTTAACAGTGAACCATGATTGCTTTCTTGGTGTCTGAGCGAGTAGCTTGTCCCTTCGGCGTGTACGGTGTACCTCCGTTACCCGTCGAAAAAAAAGGGACTTGCGAGAACAGAAGTCGATGTGCGATTCGGTTTGCTATCTCACTCTATCCGCTGGCGGAGTGCCCAGGCCATTCTGTTTTCTCTTTCCTTTTCCCTGCCGGGCACCTTGGCTCGCGAAGGTGTTGGGTTCGGCGCGAGTGTTGGCGCGCGGCACGGAAAAAAATGGATTTGCTAGCCCAGCTAAAAATTAGCTGAGGCAGCTAATGTATTGGCTGGTATGGCGCCACCGGAGATTTTAGGTGGCACAGCCAAACTGTAGCAGCACTAGCTATTTTGTTAGGTGTTACAACTTTTGAATATTGGCTTACGCAGCATGCATATTAGTTGAGGCAACTAATAGTTTTGCCTTCCTTCGGTGAAAATTTGCTACACCAATAAATGGGTCAGCTGTTTGGATTAACATGGGCCAAAATGTCGCACAAAAAAAAGTTCAGGCAAAGAGGACGCGAACCCTTGTCCCTTGTTTTACGAGATGAGGACGGTACCACGGCGCTGCGATGACATCTAGCAATGTAACCAGGGGCATTTCCTTCATAGTCTCAACAGCGCGAGGGAACGAACGTTGCCCGTCGCAAAGTGCTAAATGCGTGGCTGGTGCCGCCATTGTCCTAGTGACGTGTTGGCGCGGTGGTACCGTCCCCGTCTCTTAATCTGCGAGACTGGAGTTCGCATCCCCTTTTCCTGAACGTTTTTTTGTGCGACTTTTTGGCCCATGTTAGTCCAAACAGCTGATTTTCACCGAAGGAAGGCAAAAATATTGGCTGCCTCAACTAATATGCATGCAGCGTATGCCAATATTAAAAAGTTGTAACACCTAACAAAATAGCTAGTGCAGCTGTAGTTTGGCTGTGCCACCTAAAATCTCCGGTGGCGCCATACCAGCCAATACATTAGCTGCCTCAGCTAATTTTTAGCTGGGCTAGCAAATCCATTTTTTTCCGTGGGCGAAGGAAATAGCCGTAGTATCGATTTGTGTCCTTCGAGTTCGAGGGGTGCTGTCTGGGTGCTAGTTGAAACCACCGCGGCACTGCCTGGGCACTGCCCCTCGCCTGTGCCGTCTGAGAGCTACGTCGTTGACAGAGAGAGAGAGAGAGAGGGAGAGAGAGAGAGAGAGAGAGAGAGAGAGAGAGAGAGAGAGAGAGAGAGAGAGAGAGAGAGTTGTAAGTGCTGCCACGCTCATGATGTATCAGCGTCGAAAGGGTTACCAACCTCAGCCTGCCTACCTGGCAAAAAGCGTGTGACCCCACCAATGGATTCCTCGTTCGCAGAGCAACCCATTGGTGGAGCTAAAAACGCGTCTAGAGTTTTGGCCGCCTGCGCCGGTCTTCTGGCACACTGTGGGAGGCCTGCCTGGCTTGCCCCCCTGCAGTCTCCTGTTCCCCTGGCACCGTCTCTTGCACGCTCTCTCGGGAGAGCCTTTTTTCCTGTTCTGAGAGAGAGACGCGCTGCAAAACTCGGACGGGTCAGCGACCAATCGTTCATCCGCGTCCACTTGGGGACTCTCGTCAAAGGGGACGTCTTTTTTTTCATTATTTTCTTTATATCTGCTCCGCTCTTTCGGTGCCCGCGCGCCGACTTTTAGCAAATCAAGTGGATTCTTGTGGTTTCCGGTTGGAGAGCTCTTTCGGACTCTGTGACCGTGGTGTCGACGCGTGCGCGCTGCTAAAACGAATAAAAGAAGAAAAATACACGCTATGCAGGTTTTATGCGGTACAGCCCCTACTCACACTAAACGTCCCGAAAAACAGTTTTTTTTAAAATTTCTGTTAAGAGTGAGGCACGTGGGGATGAGGAACGTGATTTTCACCTCCAAAAAAATGACCACCCCAAATTAAAAACTGAAAAAAAATGTGGATGGTACTAGGTCAATTGCTCAGCCCTGGAAAACGTTCTTCCATGCAGTGCTTCGTGCTTCTCTCTCTCTCTCTCTCTCTCTCTCTCTCTCTCTCTCTCTCTCTCTCTCTCTCTCTCTCTCTCTCTCTCTCTCTCTCTCTCTCTCTCTCTCTCTCTCTCTCTCTCTCTCTCTCTCTCTCTCTCTCTCTCTCCCCCTCCCCCCGACACCTGGCGAGCGCCGGCCGCGATGAAAGCCCCCTTTTAAAGCAGACATATTGCCGCATTTTTCCTCCTTACGTGTCGTCGATATGAGACTTTGAGACCGCGGGGCTCCGCGATGAATAAGGTATTTCAACGCAATCACCATCGGCCTGACAAACGACGAGGGAGGGCCGCCGCGGCGACTGCCGGATGGCGCTGTGTGTGTGTGTGTGTGTGTGTCTGTATGTCTGTCTCTGTGTGTGTGTGTGTGTGTGTGCGTGTGTGTGTGTGTGTGGGGTGTGTGTGTGTGTGTGTGTGTGTGTGTGTGTGGCGACCGACAAACCGGCCGGCCGGTTTGCCAGTTCGGTCACGCCTTGAAAAAGGAGTCGGGCCTCCCATGTGGAATGAGTCTGTTTGCGCCGCCTCGGCCTCGCCGACAGTGTTGTCTGCCATATAAGCAGGCGAAATTTCCCGCGCGATGCACCAGTTGTCGAAAGGGTTGCCAACATCAGCCTGCCTGACCGGTGGAGGCGCCGAAACTCCAGACGCGTTTTGAGCTCCAGAGTCGCTAAGCAGGACTTGAACCGAACGTGTGACCCCACCAATGGATAGCTCTCCGAACGAGGAATCCAATTGTGGGGTCACACGTTCGGTTCGAGTCCCATTTAACGACTCTGGAGCTCAAAACGCGTTCGAGATTTTGTCCGCTTCCACGGGTCTTCCGGCCCGTTGTGCTGTGCCGAGCCCTGCCCGCCTGGACCCCCGGCCTCGCTGGCTGCCTTCCGCGTCCGTTCGTATTCTCCCATTTCCGGCATTAAATTAAAGTTGTGATGGGAACGCGCTGCTGATTGGCGAAACGCCGGAATGGCAATGATTAGCAAACCGACTGCGCAGCCGGCTAACACGGCCAATCAACAGCTTTCTACACTACGGAACGAGAGGGACGGGCCTTTTCGGAAGTCGGTGAACCGCAGCAAAAAGCCTATGAATCATCGCACAGTGGGCCAGAAGACCGGTGGAGGCGGTCAAAATCCCGTACGCGTTTTGAGCTCCAAGTCGCTAAATTGGACTTGAACCGCACGTGTGACCCCACAAATGGATTGCTCGTTCGGAGAGCAATCCGTCAGTGGGGTCACACGTTCGGTTCGAGACCCGTTTAGCGACTCTGGAGCTCAAAACGCGTCTATAGTTTTGGCCGCCTCCACCGGTCTTTGGCCCACTGTGCAGCGACCGTAGCGTAATCTACCGCCGCGGAACGGCACCCACGGGCCGGTATGGCTAAGACGGTAAATGTACTGGCGGGGATTACCGCGTTTCCTGAGGGCGTCCAATTGGTAGGCCGTCTGGGATGCGCCTGGGACGGGCTCACACACACACACTCACTCAGCCTCATACACTCACCCGCACACACACAGACACTCACAGACACACACCCAAACGCGCAGACACACCAACTGAAACACACGCAGACACACGCCGACACATTCACACACACACACACACACCCACACACACCCACACCCACACACACACACACACACACACACACACACACACACACACACACACAGATAGACGGACACACAGACCTGTTATGCGTGCGGCTCGGTTATGGCTTCTGGCGGGGAATCCAAATGCACGCTCGGGGGTCGTTTCCAAACGCAGCCCTCGGGAAGGAAAGGGGGGAGGGGAGGGGGAGGGGAGGGGGAGGGGAGGGGGAGGGGAGGGGGAGGGGAGGGGAGGGGGGGGGAGGGGAGGGGGGAGGGGGCACAGAGAGAGCGGGTGCATGAACACGGGCGTCGGCAAACGGTGCGGCTCGGCCCGGCCGGTCTCATGGACTGTCGATTCCCAGCAGTGACATGGACGTGCCATGCATCGACATATTCCCACCATGAGCAGCGGTGGTTCTGGAGCAAGCTGCACTCGCGGAGTTTCGGAACAACGGTTCAAATACTGGTGCAGCCACCGCCAAAATTTGAACCAAATTTTGCCAGACAGTTTGCCTGTTTGTTTTTGCCTGCTGGTTTTTTTTTAGAGTTACTTCATCGAAAACTCAAAGGTGAGAAATTAAGCCGTCCTAGAGGCCAGAAAAAAAATATCACCGCTGTGTGGTGAGAATCAAAATTCTCACCACATTAGCGGTGAGAATCAGAATTCTCGGCATGAAGTGGTGAGAAATTCTTAACCCGTTATATGGCTTGCAAGAACAATTCATGCCAAAATTTTGTGAGGAGTTTGATTCTCAACAAAAGACGGTGAGAAATTTTTCTCGCGAAAGTTGGGTCGTGATCCTCACCCTTCGGTTTCAGTGTTTACGCTTTGCGGCCCACCCACACTGGTCGATGATGTACGTACTTCCGTGTTGACATTGACAACATGCACTGACGGCTACGAGCAAATTCGGAGAACGCCGAACTTTCCAGAACACCTGCGAGTGTGCCGGAGTCCTCCTAAATCCCCCCCCCCCAAAAAAACCCTATTGATGACGTAGAAAATTGTATGTTTTTTACAAGGTAGTTTAAGCACACATATTCATGCATATATGGTCCGTACACTGTGAAAATTTGAGTTGCCACTTGATGACAATTTCGAGGCTAATTTCTTACAGCGATGTCATCAAAATAAATGATGACATTGTTGTCACACCCATGCAATAAGTATAGGAACTTTGATGAAAATGTCACGAATTTGTGATGAGATTGTCATTATTTGACGTTTTTGTCATAAAGTGAAAACAAATTTTCACAGTGTACACCCGCGTGGTGAGAACGGTTCCTGGTGTTACCAGAATCTTCCTGGAAGTCGGCCATTACGTGGGGAAGCCAGGAGCTGGCTGTGCCCTGTACTTTACGGAGTGATTCTTGGCTATGATGAGACTGTACCTTGGCATGTGCTCACAAAGCGCGGTAGGGTTTTGGCAGGGAGTGTACCTAGGCCGGAGGCTGGGACCGCTTGCCGGGGCGGACTGATCACAGTGCTGTGCGCAATGAGTCCCGAGTGATTACGTGATCTGCGTTCCAGGCCGGGGGCCGCTCCTCTGGCGGCCCTCTGGCCGTGAGGATGTCCGTCTGGGCCGCATGCAGTCGACATCGCCTCGCGCACAGTGGGCCAGAAGACCGGTGGACGCGGTCAAAGCCTCGGACGCGTTTTGAGCTCCAGAGTCGCTAAACAGGCCTCGAAGCGAGCGTGTGTGACCCCACCAATGGATTCCTCTCCGAATGAGGAATCCATTGGTGGGGTCACACGTCCGGTTAGAGTCCCGCTTAGCGACTCTGGAGCTCAAAACGTATCCGGGGTTTTGACCGCTTCCACCGGTCGTCTGGCCCACTGTGCTGCGAGCCCACGGCCTGGGGAAGGCGAAATTAATTGGCTTTTGGAGGGCGTGTCTCATTCCTCTGCTGCATTTTGCAAAAGCAGCGAACGCGCATCCCTTGATGGCTTCGTGCGCCGCGGCAGTTCACACCGTGACATCCGGGACGGGCAGTATCGCGGCGAGCAGGAGGGGAGGGGGAGGAGAGGGAGGGAGGGGAGGTACACAGACCGTTCCATAAAGAGGCAAGCGACTTGACAAACAGGCAGCAGCCACGGCGGTACTAATGCTTTACGTGCAACGCTGCACGGTGGGCTAGAAGACCGACGGAGGCGGACAAAACTCTAGATGCGTTTTGAGCTCCAGAGTCGCTAAATGGGACTCGAACCGAGCGTGTGACCCCACCAATGGATTCCTCGTTCGGAGAGCAATCCATTGGTGGGGTCACACGTTCGGTTCGAGTCCCATTTAGCGACTCTGGAGCTCAAAACGCGTCCAGAGTTTTGGCTGCCTCCACCGGTCTTCTAGCCCACTGTGCGCTGCTGCTTTCGCCATCCCCTCGGCAGGGACGGCTTAAAAAACACGAAAGCGACACTGGAAGGATAACCGTGTGCATTGCACTGCTAGGAAGACAGATGAAGTTGAGGGGTCGTCCACATACTGCGTAACGTCTTCTGTCTCTCTCGCACTCACTGGAAGTCCAAAGGGAGAAATCAGGACAGAGCTGTGAAAAACGTTACGCAGTAAATAGACGATCCACATGCGTGGGTCTTAAAAGTCTTTAAAAAAAAATCGCTGAAAAGGATTGTAAATTGTTTTGTTAGATAGACACTATATGATTTCGTACAAATTATGTACGAGACATCACAGGTTTTCTTTTGCTCACGCCAAATTTTCGTACAAATTTGTACGCGATTTTGCACAAAAATGGGGAAATATGTGCAGTTTCTCGTTCGAAATTTAAACGAAAAGTTCGTGTGCACAGTAAACTGTGATGTCCCGTACAAAATTGTACATAACATTACGTGTGTATCAGTAAGCGCCGCTGCGCGAGTACTTCGGGACGGCCTGTCTCTTCTTGCGGCGCATTAGCGCTCTTGTTGCAAATGCCTGCAAATGCCTGCAAATGCAGGGCGTTGATTGCGCGACACATGAAGTCCATTTGCCGCTCGGCCTGCGCCGTGCGCCCCGTCAACGTCAGTGACAGGGACACCTTGAAAAACAGTGACCTCCCTACCTCAACAATCTGTATTTCATCATGTCAGTGTGTCCTGGAGCACGCGTGTGACCCCACCAATGGATTCGTCGTTCGGAGGGCAATCCATTGGTGGGGTCACACGTTCGGTCGACCGAGTCCCATTTAGCGACTCTGGAGCTCAAAACGCGTCTGGGGCACGGTAAAAACTTTGTCGTGTTTTACAAGGACCGGTCACCTCAGCTAAGGGTCTTGGCCCCTGGTCCTTAGCGAGACCTCTCTGGCTAAGGTAGCTCCTTAGCCAAGCTTTTGTTTACATGTCGGCCATGTTGAGCCTATAACCTAATTACCGATGCTTCACACTCAACAGACGAATTTAACCGACTCTATGTAGTTAGAGTTTCATAAAATACAAAGGTAAAATGTGCTATTTTTCCATTTCAAGTGCTCGTTTGCCTCTGGATGATCTGGTTCATTCACGTCCGTGAAATATGTGGTCGGCTGAGGGAGCGCCGTAGCCTAAACGTAATCCAAATTTCTTTCAGCAATCCTTCCTTCTTTTTAATAAGCGAGTACAGAACCGGGTTCTGCGTTAAATTTTACGTGAAGAACCATGTTGCGTTGTGATTTATTAGTTTATTTTCTGAATTCCTACAATTGGGAAAATGTGAGGTTAAAAATGGCGGACGTGAAAACGAACGCGCTGCGCTAGTTTGGCTAAGAAGCTACACGGCAAAAGTACCGCCTGGGATTCCCAGGCGGTGCCTGGAAAATAGGCCCTTTTCCCCATGATGCGCCTGGGAATCCCAGGCGGTACTTTTGCCGTGTACCTTAGTCAGAGGGGTCTCCCTAAGGACCAGGGGCCAAGACCCTTAGCTGAGGTGACCGGTCCTTGTAAAACACGACAAAGTTTTTACCGTGGGGTTTCGACCGCCTCCGCCGGTCTTCTTGCCCACTGTGTTTCCAGAGAGAGTCTGACAGTGTGTGTGTGCCCGGCAGGCTATGACGCGGTGGAGCCCGAGGCGGTGGGCGAGCAGACGCAACTGTCGTTCCGCTCCACCTGCCAGACGGCCCTGGACGCGTGCTACCAGAAGTTCGCCTGCAACCGCGCGCTCAAGCCCGTGCTGCGCCACTGCTCGGACTTCTCCCGCTGCTCGCAGCCGCAGTGCCTGGAGTCGCTGCAGCAGTTCTACCGCACCATCGACGTCAACAACTCCGTGGACATCGCATTCTGCCAGTGCAAGTGAGTAAAGGACTCCAAGACCACACTTTTCGAGGGGGAAACGACTTCGGTTATCCGATGTACAGCAAATTGGTTATCCGCTATCCGGATAACCAGAAATTTTGAAGTAATCCGGGGAAATTCCGAGGTAATCCGGGGTAATCCGGCGTAATCCAATGGTAATCCTGGAAATTTTTCGATGTAATCCGGAGGTAATCCACGGGTTATCCGGGGTTATCCCTTTCCGATGTGCACAAAATTTCTCAGTCGTTTCCCCCTCAACACTTTTAGAAACAACTGAAATTTTTTCAACATCAAAAAGAGGTGTTTTGACAACACTTCATACGTTTTGAAAACTTTGAAAGTGAGGTTTTCTTGAACTCTTAATTTTCTGAACACTTAAGAAATATATTTAAATTCTTAATAACATTTTTAAAAGCCAGTGTTTTCAAACACTCTTTTAAAAAGTTTTGGGGGGCAAAGCTTTTACCCTTTACTGTAATAATTTAATTTTCGGAACTCTAAACAAAAATTTGACCTCTTATTAACGTTTAAATAAGCCAATGTTTTCAAACACTCTTTTTAAGGGGGGACCCTGGTGAAAAAATGACCAAAATTGCCAAAAATAGTATTTTCAAAGTTCATAGTTAAAAATGTGCATAGAAGGTTTCAGATTCAACAGGTTGAACACCTTTAAACTATGTGGGTAGTTCCTTCATCATTTGGAAAGAAATAACATTGAGATCAGTTGTCGTTGGCTTATACGCTCAACTTCACAGCTTTGCTCAGTCGACAAAAAATTTTGTCGTAGAAAGACTTCCTGCGTTCCTGGTTGACACCTACATGAGTCGTCTTGCATGGACTCTATTCATTGATGACTTATCGACAAATTTTAGTGACGGAATCTTGATATCAGCCCTACTTTTTTTAACACGCACCTAAAAGTTTCAAAAAAAGGCAAAAAATTCAATTTTTTTCAATGTTAAAATTTGAAAATTGATATCTCAGGACAGAAGATGAAATTGAAAATTCCGTCACTAAAATCTCTTCTATACATCTTAAGGATAACCCAAAAAATTTTTGAAGACTTTCCGTTCCAATGAAAGACGCAGGAAGATTTTTCCCCAACGCTCTAAAAAACACTAAAAAGCCACTTTTCTCAGAGACCGTTCAACATTTTGGGTTGAATTTTGTTTTATGAACTCACCATAATGAACCTAATAATCAAGCAAAGTTTCAACTTTCTGGGATTATTTTAAAGCCTACTTGAAAGTTTCACCAGGGTCCCCCCTTAAAAGTTCTGGGGACCAAATTTTCTACCTTTTACCGTAAGAAATGAATTGGAAATTTACAAAGGCACTTCTAGTGAAGTGGCAGTGAGCAGCGTCCCGTCCGCCTGGACTGGTCTTCTGCTCCGACGCCGGGCGACATGTTGATGTGGAGGCGGGGCCAGCTGGTGCGTGGCAGTGGGACGGGGAGAGAGAGAGAGAGAGAGAGAGAGAGAGAGAGAGAGAGAGAGAGAGAGAGAGACGCAGGGAGGGGTGGCACCAAAATAAGCATCATGTCGATTCGCTACCCACCCTCGCGACGCGCTTCGCCAGGCCGAGTCCGAACGGCGTCGCTCTGTCTCTCTCGCACTCGTGGGGCGTCCCGTAGGGGTGCGAGAGAGACAGAGCGACGAAGCGTGGCCTCAGCGACGGGGGAGGGACAGATGCGTCCCGCCAGAGTCCTGCCGGGGGGAGGGCTATTTCCGAGGCAGCAGGCTGAAGAGTGTTTCCGTCTCTCTCGCACTCACGGAGCGCCCCGCAGGGGTGCGAGAGAGACGGAGCGACGAAGGCGGAGTCCGGAACCACTCTGCAGCCCCGAGTCCCTCGCCTTGTTTTATTCGGAAAGGCTGGCTGACCAAGTGACTACACGACCGGGCGATTGAAAGACGCGACGCGGACTGATTCCGAGAGTCGTCGCTCTGTCCCTCTCGCACCCGTACGGGACGCCCCATGAGTGCGAGAGAGACAGAGCGACGACTCTCGGAATAAGGTCTGCTCGGCTCACAGTGGTGCGACCGAGGGGGCAAACACTCCAGTGAACCTTGTACAGACTACTCCCTATTACGGGGTATTACACTTGTATTACGCATGTATTACGCCTCAATTTCATTGAAAAATGACATTTTTTGATAAGTATGGTCCCAAAATGTATTGCTATTACGCGTATTACGGCGTAATACCCGACTTTTGTGTACAGGGTATTACGCAAGTGTTTACCCCCTCGGGTGCGACTCCCCCTCGAGGAATGGACAAATGAACTGATGAACACGTGAGCACGCTGGGAAAAGAGCAGTTGAGGCTGACGCGTCGTTAGACGGTGTCTCTTGTCATTGGATTGATGTTGCTCATGGTGTCTCAGAGTAATTGAATCTATCTCCGGAGGGCGGCAGAGAGAGAGAGAGAGAGAGAGAGAGAGAGAGAGAGAGAGAGGGGAGAGAGAGAGAGAGAGAGAGAGAGAGAGGGAGGGGGGGGGGGGGGGGGGGGGAGAGAGAGGAGGGGAGAGGGGGGGGGGGAGAGGGGGGGGGAGAGGAGAGGGGAGGAGAGAGGGGGGGAGAGGGGGAGAGAGGAGGGGGAGAAAAGAAAGAAAGAGGGGAGGGGAGGGATGGGAGAGGAGGAGAGAGAGAGGGGGAGAGAGGGGGAGAGAAGAGAGGAGGAGAAGAGAGAGAGAGAGAGAGAGAGAGAGAGAGTAACAGGAAAGGCTGCTCGTCTGTCTGCCTTGGCGGCTGTCAACGCCCAAGCACCAGCAGTCAGCTCGCACTATGTGTCACTCCACTGCGATGAGTCCATCGAGCTCGAGTCCAGTGAAGCCTCACTCCCTATCACACACTCCCTTGGGTTATTTTTCCCCGCAGACGTTTACTTAGTTTCCGTGCAATTATGTCCGGGCTCGTTTCTTCCACGTCGGGGTTTCCCGCGCTTTTCCTTCGTTTTTTTTTGTTTCTTTTTCTGCTTTTTTTTCTGTGGGAAAGGTAGATCGGGTTTGGGGGGAGAAGGTGAGTGAAGCAGTGCTTCCAGCTGGGAGTGGCGACTCGGCGTGTACAGTGTACCTGCCACGCCGTACCGGTCCACTG
>NW_023144627.1:5790429-5925429 GCF_012932325.1 Thrips palmi
CACACACACACACACAACATAAGCTGTGTACGTGCTGGGGGTGGGCACCGCCGCGGAGCTTCGGGGCAAATTTCCCTGTTGTCGTTTTGTTTTAGATTTCTGTAGCAGGCTGCTCAAAGGTCGGAAAACCTCAACCACGCGTGTTTCGTCCTCGCTCCATTTCCTCTCTCTTTTTTTCCAACTGGCTGTGCTTGCGACTTGTCGTACAACGGTGTCCTGCAGCAGCGCGCGTCGCGTCGGCGCTGGGATGACCCCCCAGGCAGCGTACCTGCGAGGGGCCGGGGCGGGGGTGCGGCGGTGCGGGGCGGGTCGGGGGGGGGCAGGGTCACCGGCTTCCGTCCGTTATGGGTCTCACACCCCACATCGGCAGCAAGTACTAAAACCGTGACGTGACCCCCCCCCCCCCCCCCCCCCCCAAAGTTGCCGCCGCGGCGCGGTGCCTCTACCGGCGACGACCCCCTGCTCCTCGGCGTCCTCTCTCTCTCTCCTCTCTCTCTCTCTCTCTCTCTCTCCTCCCCTCTCCTCTCTCTCTCTCCCTCTCTCTCTCCTCTCCTCTCCTCTCCCTCTCCTTCTCCTCTCTCTCTTCTCTCTCTCTCTTCCCTCTCTCTCTCCTCCCCTCTCCCTCTCTTCCTCTCTCCTCTCTCCTTCTCTCTTCTCTCTCTCTCTCTCTCCCCTCCTCTCTCTCTCTCTCTCTCTCTCCTCTTTTTTCCTCTCTCCCCCTTTCCCCCCCACGACGCCGCCGTCGCCTCCGGCCCTCTGTTACCTGCCCGGCCGTGCCGTGCGGCACTTCCCCGGAGCACGCCCTCACTGCCACCTTTCTTCTCCTGCACCCCTCCCCCTCCCCTTCCCCCCTCCCCCTTCTTCCCGTGGCAGCAGCTCCGTTGTGATTTTTGCGATGAGAAATTTCTACCTCTCGCGCGCGCTGGGAGCGACTCGAGCGGCGGCGGCGCCGGGAAGGAGAGGGAGGGGGTGGGGGTGTTGTGGCGGAGAGAGAAGGTTGAAAACAAAACAAAAAAAAATATGAAAGGTGCCCCGGCAGGAAAGAGGTGGAAGATTGGACAGGGGGGAGGCGGCGAAGAACAAAACGAACAATTTATAGAGATCCTCCGAAATTGAGTTAAAGGGCGGCACCCACGACGGGGGAGGGGAGGGGGGGGGGGGGGGGGGAGGGATCACAGAGACCGACAGGGAAGGAAAGGCGGAGGGGAGACTTGAGGTATTCTCAGTGACGCCGCCACGCCGCACCACGCCACGCCACGCCACTGCAAAGGTGCGGCCGCACCGCCCCGCCGCGCGTTTCCATGCCTTTTCATGAACTCATCACAAAAACCTTGAATAAATTGTTAGCGAGCCGCGCCGCTAACAGCGAGTTGAGTCGAGTCTAGCGCGGTCTGCCTGCGCGCCGGCAGACTCATTCCGAGAGTCGTCGCTCTGTCTCTCTCGCACCCACGCGGCACGCCCCGCGAGTGCGAGAGAGACAGACACGACTCTCGGAATCAGTCTGCTGGGCCAGGGCGGGGGCGGGCCGGCACACCGCACACCACCAGCCGCTTGGGACCGGCAGAGCAGTTCAGCCTTTCAACTTGCCTGCTCGGCAGGCCTAGGCCCAGGCAGCGCCGGCCTGGTCACGTGCGCTAGCTGACCGGCCGGCCCACAGTGGGCCAGAAGACCGGTGGAGGCGGCCAAAAACTCTAGACGCGTTTTGAGCTCCAGAGTCACTAAATGGGACTCGAACCGAACGTGTGACCCTACCGATGGATTGCTCTCCGAACGAGGAATCCATTAGTGGGTTCACACGCTCGGTTCGAGTCCCATTTAGCGACTCTGGAGCTCAAAACGCGTCTAGAGTTTTGGCCGCCTCCGCCGGTCTTCTGGCCCAGTGTGCCCGGGTTCGAACCCTCGCCCCGCCCACCCCTTCTTTCCCATCTTCTCAGACTGCCGAGCAATTCAGAAGTCGCTTCGTCGCTCCCTTACGGAGAGCCCCATGAGTGCGAGAGAGACAGAGCGACGAAGCGACTCTTTTGAATCGCTCGGTGCTGCCTTCCATACCCCGAGCTCGCCTTCCTCATTGCTGAGACAGTTGCACAAGACACGGCGCTGGCTATACTCCGCGCGCGAGAGACGCCACCCCTTCAATCCGCTTGGCGCGGAGTATCGCCGGGCGCCGGTCCGTCGCTACCCCGCTCGCGAGAGCCTCTCCGGAACCTGGCTCCCGGCGCGCGCCTTAGGAACCCGTGATACTGCCCCGCGGACACGGCAGCTCGCCGGGACTGCCTACCCGGCAGGCGGCATGGCGCCTTACAGTGGCGGGGTAGGCAATCCGCGCGGCACGCCTGTCCGACGGGACAGCATCGCGGAGTCCCAAGGCGTTCCACTGTGGGAGGCGGCCTGAATTCTAGACGCGTTTTGAGCTCCAGAGTCGCTCAATCGGACTCGAACCGAACGTGTGACCCCACCAATGGATTGCTCTTTGAACGAGTAATCCATTGGTGGGGTCACACGTTCGGTTCGAGTCCTGTTTAGCGACTCTGGAGCTCAAAACGCGTCTTTGGCCGCCTCCACCGGTCTTCTGGCTCACTGTGCGCCGTGCGGCCCCCGCGTTGTGATGTAGTGAAGTGAGGCGTGATTGTGTCCTAACCTAACCTCTTCTGCTTGCAGTTCCAGCGTCCGGACGAGCCCGAGTGCTCCGAGGTGTGCCAGTGCCACCCGGGCGACTCGCTGTCCTGCAATACAGTGTGCGTGGCGCGGACGCCGTGCCGCACGGAGTACGCCTTCTACAACCACGCGTCGCCCGCCTACCAGGCCTACCGCGGCCGCTGCCTCTGCTACTCCGGCCGCTTCATCTGCATGCGCCCGGCGCCAGGTGAGCCAACCTAACCTGTGGGCCGTGGACAAGGCGCACAGTGGGCCAGAAGACCGGCGCATGCGGCCGAAACTCCAGACGCGTTTTGAGCTCCAGAGTCACTAAACAGGACTCGAACCAAACGTGTGACCCTACCAATGGTTTCCTCCTGCGAAGAGCAATCCATTGGTGGGGTCACACGTTCGGTTCGACTCCCATTTAGTGACGTTGGAACTCAAAACACGTCCGGGATTTTTGACCGCCTCCACCGCTCTTCTGGCCCACTGTGCTGTGCAGCCTCAGCCACCCAACAGGCAACTTCTGGAGAGCTAAAGCCCAGACGCCAGACAGTGCCCAGTGGGCAGGCTGAGGTTCGCGATCATTTCCACACTAGTGCTTGATGGGATTTTTCTGATACCTTTTTCTTGCCAACACTGCCGTCGCTGACTGTCGCTGACCGCTGCTCTGTTGCGTTGCAGACTCGTACTCGCTGCCGGAGGGCGTGTTCCTGTTCGTGGGCTACTCGGAGCGCGAGGAGGCGCTGCTGCAGGAGCTGTCCAACCTGACGGTGGCCGACGTGGCGGCCACGCTGCAGGAGCATATGCGCACGGCGCAGGCGGCGCGCGCGGAGCACAACGTGCAGGCCTCGGAGAAGGGCGAGGCGGTGGAGGACGGGCACGGCCACGGCGAGGTGCTGTGCTCGCTGCTGATGCACAACGTGACGCGCGAGAACCTCATCCTGGTGGCCAAGCTGGTGCAGGTGAACGTGAGCGAGGAGCTGAGCGCCGCCGAGGCGCTGCGCCGCGAGAAGGAGGAGTGCGTGGGGCCGCTGCACGACATCGTCGAGAAGATCAACTCGCGGCACCCCGACTTCCACTCGCACCTGCTGCTGTCCATCCTCAAGCTGGGGCTCGTCGAGGTGCGGGTCCCGGACAGGACGGCGTCGTCCTCGGCGGCGGCCCTGGGTACGCCCCTGCCTCTGCTGGCGTCCGTGCTGGCCGCGTGCGTCGTGGCGCGCTTCTCGTCCTTGTGGTCGCTAACCCGCCGGTAGTGCGCACGCGGCACGCGGCTCGCCCTGGGCACGCCCTTGGTACGCCCTGGGTAGACCCTTGGTAGGCCCGGGGCACGCCCTGGGTGCGCCCTGGGTACGCCCTGGGTACGCCTTGGGTACGCCTTGGGTACGCCTCAGGCACGCCCTGGGTACGCCCTGGGTAGACCGTGGGTACGCCCTGGGTAGACCGTGGGTACGCCCTGGGTACGCCTTGGGTACGCCCTGGGTACGCCTTGGGTACGCCCTGGGTACGCCCTGGGTACGCCCTGGGTACGCCCTGGGTACGCCCTGGGTACGCCCTGGGTACGCCCCTGGTAGACCCTGGTAGACCCTGGGTACGCCCTGGGCACGCCCTGGGTAGGCCCTGGGTACGCCCTGGGCACGCCCTGGGTAGGCCCTGGGTACGCCCTGGGCACGCCCTGGGTAGGCCCTGGGTACGCCCTGGGCACGCCCTGGGTAGGCCCTGGGTACGCCCTGGGCACGCCCTGGGTAGGCCCTGGGTAGGCCCTGGGCACGCCCTGGGTAGGCCCTGGGTACGCCCTGGGCACGCCCCGGGTAGGCCCTGGGTACGCCTTGGGCACCCCGTGCCGGCCGCCGCCGCCACGCCACGCGGCCCGCGTCGCGCTCCGGACGAGGATCGGGCCTCGGCGCTTCGGCTGGCCCACTGTCGCCGACAGACACGGCCTCGGCCGCTCCGTGCTTCTCGTTTTGTTTAGTTGTAGCGTCGCTCCTTTCGTTTGGTTGCGGTGCCGTCGCGCCGTCGCGGTGCGGGAGCTGCAGGCAGCCTTCGCCCAGACCGCGGCGCCACCTCCAACTTCCATGTCGAATTCGATCTCAGCTTCTAGTCGACTCTGTCGAGCCATTAGTGTGCCCTCTCGAGCGGGCCTCTTCGGACAGCGGGCACGGTGGGGTGGAACTCACGGCCAGCGTCGCCGGCGAGCGAGCGCGCCTTGTGTTGCACAATTTGGATGAGTAACTATTGTGATACTTCCGGCTGCGATCAGCAGTGCCGGTGTAATTGTAATGCCATGTAATTGTTGTAAAGTAATTGCGTTGTAAGGAAGCACGGTGAGAGGGGCGGGGACTCCCTTGGACTCCCCCTGGACTTCCCCCGCCCCAGCCTGGCTCCGACTACACTGTCGGACCGGGTCGAAACGAAAACATATCAGTTCCATTTCTTTCGAATGGAGCCTAGCGCATTTTTTGCACGGTGTATAGGACGATGAGGTCGACGAGGTTTTACGTGAGACCGAAATAGTGCAAGATATCATTTTCTAGTAATTTTTAACAAAGTTATGAATGCATTGTACAAAGAGATATCACTTGAATAGAAGTACTTCCATTGTTAAACATATCATTTTTTTTTTCGTAAGAAAAGAAACAGTCCAATTTGTTAATTCTTCTAGAGTTTTACTCGCTAAATTCTTTGACTGGTTTTTAAATCAATTCGAGGGTGAAATGGAATTTTAATGAAAAGTGGAAAAGTGGAGGGAGCATGTTTGTTACTGTCCCGATTTGCAATTATCTACTCCCTTTTGCTATGTTCAATGCCCTCTTTACACCACCCTCTGAACTTGAAATATGTGAAAATGATTTAGTGTGTAAGAAATCTTTCAATGCTGAGAGGGATTCTGTAGATATAATTGTATGAAGCGTTTTTGCCAACGCCATCTTAACTTTATAAATTCTGAAAAATGTGCTGTAGACTGTTTTTACCCTATAGGGTTAAATGTTATAGATCATCTGTTAGAAGTAATCACCGATACATATCAAGTGAACATATCAATGTGGGTGGCATGTCTGTTAGATGGCCTTTGTGATTAGGGCTGAATGTGTATATCTTTTGCTATAGTAAGTATGTACTGTACAACACATATATTTTGATTATGTACCTAGTTGTTACTTGTGTGGAGGAAGGGACAAGGAATCATGTTTTGATTAGTTTGTTCACATACTTTTACCATTGCAAACAGCAGTATGATATTTATCTCCCTGTAAGTAAGTACATAGCATTATGGTTTCAGCTACACTGTTAACTGACATGGTGGGTCACTGTCTTTTCTCACTTCAGATCTCAGTTTATTTACCCGAATTCTTACATTCACTTCTTTATTTTATACCTACCAAACTTAATTAATTTTAACTTGTGACCTTTCTTTGACCAAAAAAGAAACATCATGTGTCCTTCCTTAGCACTCTATCTATGTTATCTTGCTCAATATTTCTGATGTTCTCATTCCCAGATTGCAAGGGTTTGTGCCATGTGCACTGTGCACATAATGCAGACAATGACCATTCTTACTGGTTCATTAAATACACAGGGGTATGACAAGTAATGCCATATCAAATATCAGGACATTACATATCACCTCTAGAGATGTAAGCAGAGTAGATTTAAGGGCCTCACAAAGTGCCACTGTAAAGTATCGAAAATTATTTGTGTCTTCTTTGCATACTGAAAGGATGAAGCTTTCGAAAGTGTACTATTGCGAGTATTATTTCCATGTCTTTGCTGTGCTTTTGTTTTAATTTTTTCTTTTTTTTTGTTTGTGTTTTGAAAATGGTCAGGTGTTTTCCTTTTTTTATGTGACTTAAATAGTTGCATGTATCATGGACTAACCAAACAACATATCAAAACGTGATAGTCAATTTGGCTTCAAATACTGTAACTCGCGTAAAAGAAAATGTGAAGGTATCCTGGCAGAAATCTCTACCAGAGATTATTAAACATTAGGAGTGAGACAGAAGTTTCAAGTTTATCGAATATTATGTGAGAGTTTAATCAGTAAGTTAGAAAATATTGTGTTACTTTTATTCAATGTTTACTTTTGTTAACTCTCTATTATAGTCCAAAATAGTTTTTGGGTTGGATGATTATTTTCAACTTGTTTTTCTCAGCAGCCAACTGAAACCTGAATACCATCATCATTTACATTGTATTCCAATGGAGAAAGCATTAATAACAATAGATTAAGCATCTTGTTTCAAGTATTTCTAAATGCAAAATTGTCAAATTTTGATGCAACTCCCTTTGTAGTGTAATTAGATACGCTATTACTTACAAAGTACCTTGTTAGTATCCCCTTGTGACAATGCCAACAATGATGGTAATCATTATTTTAGTTTAGATTTTTTTTTAAGTGCAAAAATGATGCTGGGAAGATTTTAGTTTGCATTTGAGAACACAGGATTTGCAAATGCAGTCTAGAAAAATATGCATGACTATGATGAGATGCTGTTAGAAGTAGCGAAACGCTGCCCCCTAGCAATGATTCTACATTTAAGTCGGATTCACAGGTAAACCTTCCATGTCCTTTAAGATTGTTTTCCGTATATTTGTTACTTTAAAAACTCTGCTATGATTATATCAAATTAGGTTTTAACCTGGGTGTACTTTCAACTTGCGCAAAATTTTATGGAAATTAATTTTATTTTATAAATGTGACATTCATAAAAAATGTTTGGAAAAGCCTAAGTGCTGAGTAGGCTTCTGATGGACCAATTACTGATGGTAAAAGGATGTTTTACTAAAGGCTGACATATGTGTGCGAATGTTAAGAAAGTATCTACCATGCAGTGCTTACAAAAGTTTCAGTGATTTGATATTCTCGTGACTGTCACATATACAATATGAGTTAAAAGCTATAAAGCACTCACATGGTGTACAATGTAACATCACGGCAATGTAACGCCGAATTGGCAACCAAAAGTTTTTAAAAATCATCTTGGGATTTTGAAGTAACGTTGCTTTCAATTTGTTTTCCTTGGACGGTGACATTGTTTAACAATCAATTTCAATGTACCCCTCCTCCCCCATTTTTGTTTCAATTTCTTTAGTGAGTTGGTACACGAAACCTAGAAGAGTAAACACTGTTTTAGGAGAAAGGCAGCTATTCATCTAGTCATATCTGGACCTAGTTTTATAACTGTCTGCCTATCACACCACTTGCTACAAATTTGGAAATCAAGGGATTTCTGCTCCAATCTTGTCATCTTGTTAAATTGATTCAGCTGCTGAAAAAAAATCCTTTAATTTCTGGACTTTCTTTACTCGTTGGTTCATACGTTTTAAACGTTTTAAAATTCCCTGTGATTCCGAGTTCCTTCCAGTCACCTGCTCATAATGCAACCTTCGCACATCACCTAACTCAATGTAAATAAATCATGTACAGTGTTTAAAGAAATCAAATATGTATTGAATGTTGGAGGAATAAAAGAGAATTGCACGTTGAAGAGAGTAATTATTTTGGACCTGCACTCCACACACTCCAGTCGTTAGGGAGTGCTCCAGCACAACAAATTCGCCCAAATTCGAGTATGTTATGCTGGGGCACTCCCTCGTGGCTCCTGACACTATTTCGAGGACTATTTGGGCCCTAAACAGTCTCTTTCTGGCGAAAACCTGGGTAGCTTGCGCCGGATAGGTATAGGCAACCCACCGTCCACAGCTTCTTCAACTCATCCAGCGTCCCGGAAAAAGTCATTTTCACGCCAAATAAAATGCGTTACGGGCCATTGGGCACCGGTTATCTGTTTCTTAGACCCATTATACATCATGGATTTTTACCGTTTTGGGTCGAACCTCCAAATTCGAGTATGTTGTGCTGGGGCACTCCCTCGTAGCTGCTGACACTGTTTTGAGGACCATATGGGCCCTGAACAGCCTTTTTCTGGCGAAAAACTGGAAGTACTTGAGCCTGCGCCGCATAGGTAGGCAACCCACCGTCCACAGCGCACCAGAACTCAACTGGGGTCGCGGGAAAAGTCATTTTTGGACCAAAATAAATGTGCAAGAGGCCATTGGGCATCGGGCATCTGTTTCTTAGACCCATGAGAAGGTTCCATATGAAATTCAGACAAATCGGAGGTGATCGACCATTGTCGTCGAAAAAATGTTAAGGCTATATGGACCAAACCTCCCAATTCACCCAAATTCGAGTGTGTTGTGCTGGAGCACTCCCTCAAGAGTACTGACACTATTCCGAGTGCCATTTTCGCCCTACACGACCTTTTTCTGGCAAAATACGGGAATGCACTGAACATGCGCCGGATGGGTAGGCAACCCATTACACTCCTATGACTGGCGTCTCCTTTCTCATATTCCATTTAGTTTTGTTAGTTTTTTGCTGTTGTTGGCTTGTTGTTGCCTAACGTGGCCGGTGTAAGGTATGAGTTTGTAAAAGAAGGAAGTAGAAATAAGAACACAGGTATGAGTTTCATTGCATTCATGAAACAATGGCATTTTATTGACAAGAAGGTACTTCAGCACTGCGCATGGTCAATGACAAAAACTACTGAAAATGATAAAAAGTGTTTCCGTAACTAATAACAGGTGCACATATGAGGGTTTGGCAGTTGGACAAAGACAGTTAATGTACACTTCAAAAATATATAACTTATTATTTACACTAAACACGCTTTTTACAACTTAAAACTACCACCACTTTTTCAACATAATATTTGCAACAATACTGAGGTGGATATAACTGAAACAAATTGATAGACAATCCAGGAACTTACATTACAACAATATTTAAAAATCACTTGAACAATTCATAACAATCAATATTTCTCAAATTCCCGTAATATTTTTAGTTTCAGTGGCATGGCAACTGTCTGGTAGAAGGGTGTTCCACAGTTGGTACTTTCAACCTTAAAATTTTCTCTCATTTAAGTTTTAATTAATTTCTCAAAAATATTTGTTTGGATTTGATTACAAGAATTCAAATGAGACTTGATTTCGCACGATGACTTTGTCTGGAGTTCCCATGCCACAGAGATTGAAGCTTTTTCTCGGTTTGAGGGGCCTCGTCCACACAGCAGCCTGTCGGTGTACCCACACGAACGTCTGTGGAGTCCTGTAAGACTCGTCTTTTGGTTTTATTCTGGTTCCTGGATGACTCCCCTGAGTTGAAAACTATAATGAACACGAAGACACCAATGGCCGACTAGTAAGGTGAGTGCGACCGCCAGGCATCGAGCGCTTTTTAAATACTATTTCAAGTCCTTCACGATGGACAACATTCCGCCTACAGCTAAAACTTATCTCGAAAACGACAGCAAAATGGATCGCATCAACGTCGGAGCCGAGGTGGTTTCAAGACAAATTTTCTCCCGCTCTTTATATAATTACATTTTGTACTTGTTTTGGTTGGTGCTGTCCAAATCTCCGAATGAAGTGAATGCACGACACGTCACCGCGTCTGCGCGATACGGGAAGGAGTACGCAGATTAGCGGCGGTGTGGTGCAGTAGGGTACACGGCAAACTTTTACAGGCCGTCTCAATAAGTTAAACAGTTGAATAGCGGAAGGGCCTTCTTTAGCGACTCCAAGGCGGGTGCGAAATGGGGACAAGGTAGGGAGGCACAACTTATCTAGCTGAGCATTGGCATGCAATTATCTGCAATAAAACTAACATCACTTTACAGGAATGTTTTGTAAACATTACATTAATCTCTGTGTAACAAAGTTGCCCGCAGGTCACCATGGTCACCCATGTGCTCGTGGGCTCGATGTTAGATCAAAATAGTAACAATAATAATAACAGTAAGTGTTCCCAACAAGCTCCTCGGTGCGTTTGAAAGTCCGAAAGCAGACGGAAGTCAGACCGGCTAACATCCGTGTCAGTGGGACATGGGCCCTGAGCGTCTCATGTCACCGAGACGAGTCAAACTACTCTACAAACTGAACGAAGCAATTTCCTCCTGAAGGCACAACACTTTCCCGCATTTGAAATGAACCCTCTCCCTTCACACTGATGACTAGTATTATCGTAAGTCGGTCGCTATTCGGTGCAGGCTTCAAGCCATGTCACAGAACAGCCACCAGCTTATATTGCTTTATATGGGCCAGGGCCACCGGGGTGAAACATTGTTACATTTTGGTGTTCCAGACTCCTTAGACTATGTTCACTTCTTTTTCCAATACCTTAGATGTGAATGGTTGGGCAAAGAATACAAATTTATTTTTCCCCCTTGTTTCTTTGTTGTTGTTGCTGTTGACTTTTTTCACCGAAGTAAGGAGAGCTACTCACGCCTCTGTCGAGCTTACTTCACAACTTCGTAAAACATAGTTTGCCAAGGGGGGGAAATAAAATTGGAGAATTTGGTAACTTTGCAACCGACACAGCACGGGGTTGGAGTGAGATTCGGAGCATGTTGCCGGGTGTCTGGTCCCTGGGCTACTCCTGGGCAAACACCAGGGCCTCGCCCGAACAACAGACTCCTTTGTTCCGTCAACCCTTGAAGGTAGCGCGCCGACGAAGTCCCGGACATCCAACGCGCCCCGGGCACGACGGCGTCCTGGACGACGACGCGGACGTGCACTGGTCCAGCAGGGCGACGGCGCGAGCGGGGACTGGGCCGCCGCAAGGTCCACAATCACTCTCACTCGCACACTGGAGTCCGTCACGCCCCCAGGTCCATGCCGCCCGTCAGGCAGTCCTCCACCGAGATGTCGTCGGGGTCACTGACGCCGTCCGGCGACGACAAGTGTGCCGACAGCATGGGGTCGCCCGTCACGGGGTGGTCGTCCTCCATCAGGTCGTCCAGCTGCGCCGAGCTCAGCGTCGCGGCCTCCGTCACCACGTCGGGCATCTGCGAGTCGAACATGAGAAATTACCGACCGAAAAATCACAATACGTTTGTACTCTCAGATAAGGACTAAAACCGTTGCACAGTGGGAGGCGGCCAAAACTCTAGACGCGTTTTGAGCTCCAGAGTCGCCTAAATGGAACTCGAACCGAAAGTGTGACCCCACCAATGGATTGCTCTCCGAACGAGGACTCCATTGGCGGGGACGCACGTTCGGTTCTAGTCCCATTCAGCGACTCAGGAGCTCAGAACGCGTCCAGAGTTTTGGCCGCCTCCACCGGTCTTCTGGCCCATTGCGCGTTAAGGCCAGCCGCTGGGATGCCCACCTTGTGTAAATGTGACGTTTCGTGGAGGTAGTTCGGCGTCGAGTTTTGCCAGCTGAAGTCACTGTACTGCAGGCCGTGGCTCCTCGCGAGTCCCTCCAGTTCCTGCGCGCAAGCAGACAAACATGTCTAAAAACGGGTGGCAAAATATTTGACTACTTTATCAGTTGTCTATATCCAGAGCGGCTGCGACATGCCCAAACAGTCGCATTCAAACAATCCTCGCGTAACTTACCTGGACGCGGAGGGCTAGTCGCCGGTTCTGGCTCTCGAGGACCTTCTGGCGAGCCTCTGACTGCTTGAGGCGTTGTACCTCCAGCTTGAGGACCTTGATGTAGTCCACCGAGGACTTGAGTATCGTGCCCTTGTTGGGCCTCAGGTCACGCACCACCTCGTAGTAGCTGCAGGCACAGAGGGATACTTTAGTTCATCTGGCCCACGGTGCACCAGTGTCGAAAGGGTTGCCAACCTCAGCCTGCCCGATAGGCAATATCTTGGCGTCGCTGTCGAGAAGTTGCCTCGTAAGCAGGCTGAGGCTGGCAACGCACAGCGGGCAAGAAGACCGGTGGAGGCGGCCAAAATCCCGGACGCGTTTCGAGCTCCAGAGTCGCGCAATAGGACTCGAACCGAACGTGTGACCCCACCAATCGATTGCTCTCCGAACGGAGACTCCATTGGTGGGGTCGCACGTTCGGTTCAAGTCCTGTTTAGCGACTCTGGAGCACAAAACGCGTCTAGAGTTTTAGCCGCCTCACCGGTCTTCTGGCCCACTGTGCAACGCTGTTCATACTGATGCGAAGTGGGAAAATTTGCGTCCTTGTGGAGCAACTGGCCCAATGTGTTAAAAACCCATTTTTGTAGTGGGGCGTACTTACGGGTCATTGGTCCTCGGCAGGAGGGTCCCTAACTCCTTGATGCGGTCGTTGATGTTAAACCTCCGCCGGCGTTCAACTGTGGAAGCACACAAAAACGGAAACATTGAACACACGAGGACACGGGACGGACCAGGCACGGATCCAGTGGGGAGACAAAAGGACAACAGCCCCCACCCCCTCCCCCTCCCCCCTTCTCCCAGGGCCAGATACACTGAAAAACCAAACGGGGTCTAGACCACACCAACGGGTGTGGTCAAATGGGTGCCATTTTGACCACATCTGTTGGTGTGGTCTAGACCACGTTTGGTGCGAAACACCACACCAAACGTGGCCCAACGTGGTCTAGAGCGAGGGGGTATGCGCTCTCTGAACCTGTGTACCGACTATTACGCTATTACGCTCTATTACGCCACAAATTAATCGGAATTTAGCTAAAAACGGCCTAAAACACACCAAAATTGATAAAATTTTGACTATTTCGGCTATTACGCGACTATTACGCGACTATTACGCGTATTATTACGCGTGCTATTACAGACAGAGTGAACCGACTATTACGCGAGTGCATACCCCCTCGGTCTAGAGCACATCAAACGTGGCCAAACGTGGTCTACACCACACCAACTGATGTGGTCAAAATGGCACCCATTTGATCACGCCAGTGGTGTGGTCTAGACCACGCTTGGTTTATCAGCGTAGCCGCGTAAAAGGTGGGCAAAAGCAACACTTTGGCCCTCTCGGCCCTGGATCCGCCTCCGGGACCGACAGTCCCTCCAGCCCTACACTGCAAGTTTAAGGCCGGAGCAGTGCAGCAGTGCGCCTCCCGGAAACGCCAGTCATATTCGGACAGGCAAATTGCGGGCCGGGCGCGCATCGCCAAAGCGACCAAAGTATGTCAACTATTTTACGGCGTACCGCGGCGGAGGGACTGCCGGCAGTGCCCGGCAGTGCCACGGTGCCGAAACCGCGTCCAAGGCCGATAGAAAATAAACAGAAACCGCGTGCCAACGCGCCGACGCGCCAAAGCAGCGCGCGATTTCTCATAGGTTCTCTGCGCGGCGGGCAAGGGCGGCAGCAAGCGCAGCACAGTGGGCCAGAAGACTGGTGGAGGCGGACAAAACTCCAGACGCGTTTTGAGCTCCAGAGTCGCTAAATGGGTCTCCGAACGAGCAATCCATTGGTGGGGTCACACACAGTAAAAAAAGAGTCGCTGTTTTGGTGGTCGTTCTATATCCAATCTCACCGAAACGGGCACCCCCACAAACCCGGCGACGGTCCGTCACCAAAACGGTGACCTGCGTCACCAGGTGGTGTTCCGCCAGAGAGGTTAGGATGAACACAACAACTGTTTTTGAGCTGTCTGTGCATATTTGTGCGTACCCGCCGGCAATGTTACGCTTTGATGAGTCACGCGAATGATTACTGACAGCCCCTGACTTGTTTAGTGTCCTATTTCACATTAATACGACGATTAAAAGCCGCTGGCGGGAGGGTGACTGCAGTGCTGTTCTGGTGAGGTGGCTGCTCCGGAACGGACCGAGCGCCACCGAAACTAGACCGAGCGTCGCCGAAACGAACAGAGGGCCGCCAGAACAGTTTGAGGGTGTCGCTGTTCTTGTAATATTCTCGTTTTGGCGCCCAGACGTCACCGAATCGGCGAATCTTTTTTTACTGTGCACGTTCGGTTCGAGTCCCATTTACCGACTCTGGAGGTCAAAACGCGTCTAGAGCTTTGGCCACCTCCACCGGTCTTCTGACTCACTGTGCGCAGCAAGGTAGCGAACAAGGCAATCCGGTGTTTGAACCCGAGCTAATTTTGAACACCCCACCCCCTCCGTCTTTCTCGCGCCGCCCCTGCCACGACGGGCATTGGCAGCCAAGCGCATTACCTGCGTCGCGTGGACATCTTGGTGGACATACACTGGAAAGAGATTCTCTCTTTCTGAAAGAAATTGGCTAGTTTTAACTTGGATAAAATCATCACGCCAGAGCTTCAGTGAAAAATCCCAGTTCAAACTCTGTTAAAAGTGGATAAGAATTTCTCAGAACATCCGCTTGATTTTGCTTTTACACAAAACACGACTTGGAAACCTTCATTTCCGTCCAGGAAAGAGGGAATGCCGGAGAAAAGGTTAGGTTAGGGAGCCATTGACGCAGCACACCACTACCTACTTATATTGTGGTTGTCCTTCTTCTGGCGATCCTTGTCGATGGCGTTGGGGGGCGACAGACCACGTCCTACGGGAAGGTTAGGTTAGCCATGTCGGGGCCCCGCCGCGGCGCGCCGCCGGGGTTGGGGACCACACTGAGACAGGCGTTTAGGGCCCAGGACTCTCCGCTCAAAATTTAGACGGAAGCATGCAAAGTTTCAAGCGGGTGGCTCGAAAGCTTGGATGCTGGCGCTAAACTTCCCGGACGCTAAACGCTTCTCCCAGTGCACAGTGGATTTGCCAGAATACCGCGGTGCAGGCGGCCAAAACTCGAGACGCGTTTTGAGCTCCAGAGTCGGTAAACAGGACTCGGACCGAACGTGTGACCCCACCAATGGATTCCTCGTACGGAGAGCAGTCCATCGGTAGGGTCACACGTTCGGTTCGAGTCCCATTTAGCGACTCTGGAGCTCAAAACGCGTCTAGAATTTCGGCCGCAACCAGCGGTCCTCTGGCAAATCCACTGTGCAGTGCCTCAGTGACTCTGCTCGGCTGCATGCGAGTAATGGTCACGACGTACTCATGTTATGGTTGTCCTTCTTCTGCCGGTCCTTGGCGATGGCGTTGAGCTCGGCGTCGCTGAGGTTGTGGGGCTCCTGCTTGACGGTGGCGAGGGCCACGTCGGAGAGCGACAGCGAGAGGTCCATGTCGGAGCAGGAGCCCTGGCGCCGCAGCCCCAGCAGGCTGTACATGCTGTCCGTGTCATCCTGCGAGTACAACACTGTTAGCCGTGGAGCGCCTTCAAGCGGCATCAAAACTTGCAAATCGAAACGTGCATCGTGACTGCACTTATCCGACTCTGCAATTAAAACAGCCTTGCCTACCTGGAGGTCCAGTGACAGGTCCGCGGCGCTGTCGGCAAGCTTGATCTTCTCCTCCAAGGTGGCGGCATCGCACGACAGGAAGTCGTCCAGGACGTCCACGTCGGCCTGCAACAGAGCGCGGTGCGTTTCAAACACTAACTATCCGCACGGCAGTGGGCCAAAAGACCGGTGGAGGCGGCCAAAACTCTAGACGCGTTTTGAGCTCCAGAGTCGCTAAATGGGACTCGAACCGAACGTGTGACCCCACCAATGGATTCCTCGTTCGAAGAGCAATGCATTGGTGGGGTCACACGCTCGGTTCGAGTCCCATTTAGCGACTCTGGAGCTCAAAACGCGTCTTGAGTTTCGGCCGCCTCCACCGGTCTGCTGGCCCACTGTACGTCCCCGCCGCTTATCGACGGATTCGCCGGCAGCCTTCCCCGGCTCCGCCCTGCCGGCCCGGCCCGCCGACTGCCTCGGCCCTGGTTGTCACCCCGGTGACGATTGCCCAACGGCCACTTTCTCAGGACTGGAGATTGCAACGCACGAGCCCGTTTCAAAATTCCCGCCAAAAGTCCGCCTGCTGGCTGATTGGCTCCTATCGGACTTCCCGCCAAAAACAAGCCCGCCGGTTGGCTGATCCAAAAGTGGCGGCAGATGGCAGCCTCCCCATTGGCTGGTGGCGCAGAGCCGCAGTAGCTCGCTAGCAGCAGCTTGATTGAATAGTGCAGCTCCTCGTAACCACGGACAATAGCGAGTCCGGCGTACGGCCGCTCGCGGAAGCCGGCCAAGCTCAGAGAGGTTATGGCGGCCATCACCGGCAGCCTTCGCTCCGCCGCGCAGTGGGCCAGAAGACCGGTGGAGGCGGACAAAACTCTCAACGCGTTTTCACCTGCAGAGTCGCTAAATGGGCCTCGAACCGAACGTGTGACCCCACCAATGGATTCCTCGTTCGGAGAGCAATCCAATGGTGGGGTCACACGTTCGGTTCGGGTCCCATTTAGCGACTCTGGAGCTCAAAACGCGTTGAGAGTTTTGTCCGCCTCCACCGGTCTTCTGGCCCACTGTGCGCCGCTTCGCCGCCACGCCGCCAGGGGGCGCGCAGCGCGAGGCTGAGGCTTTGCACGAAAAGCACTTGAGGCCTCGGCGCGCTTCGCGGCTTCGCGGCGCGTGGGGTCTCCAGCCTTGCATGTCTCGCCAGTCTCGCGAATCAAATAATCGCTGGGATTCGACGTAAGCCGAGCCAGTGCCGAGGCGGCAGCGTGGCGGCGGGGAGGTGCTAACCGCGGTGCGTTTTATGGGCTGCCAGCTCGGGCTGCCGGCCCGCCGACCAGGTGGTAATCACTCCCAGTTTGAACCGGACCGACGCCATTTTGTTTCCGACGCAAAACGGAACGTCGCCATTCTTGCAAGTCGCCACCCTGCACAGTGGGCCAGAAGACCGGCGCAGGCGGCCGGAACTCTAGACGCGTTTTGAGCTCCAGAGTCGCCAAGTGGGACTCGAACCGAACGTGTGACCCCGCCAATGGATTGCTCGCCGAACGGGGAACCCATCAGTGGGGTCACACGCCCGGTTCTAGTCTGGAGCACAATTTCAGTATCTGATAATTATAATTAATTATTTTTTTCGAAACTAAGGCAGTAGGCCTGCACCGCGCCACGATGACGTCTTATCAGTGGAGATAGCATAGTAGCAAGGTGCGGCAGAGAGACAAGGAGAGACAAGGCGACACACGGCAGAGGAGCACCATGTGTAGAAGAGTAGCAACGTGCGTCGCTCTGTCTCTCTCGCACGCCTACGGCGCCTGGCGGGGCGCCGCGCTAGTGCGACGGAGACAGGGCGACGCGTGGGCGGTGGAAGCAGCCCCGGCAGCCCCGGACACGGCCATGAAGAGTACCAGGACGACCATGAAACGAATGACCATGACACGGCCCACACGCGTGCACCAAATTGGTCCTTCCATGGGCAATCGGAGCAAAATGGAGTAAGTTTAGCGTCCCGGTTACCTAATCGCCCGCACGGCAAGGACACTGTCAAGAACCTTCCAATCGAACGAGCGCCATCAGTTGACATCATTCTTTCTGCCTTGCGCGGGGCTTACCGCGGCACTCAGTGGGCCAGAAGACCGGTGGAGGCGGACAAAACTCTTGACGCATTTTCAGCTCCAACGTCGTTAAACAGGGCTCGAACCGAACGTGTGACCCCACCAATGGATTCCTCGTTCGAAGAGCAATCCACTGGTGGGGTCACACGTTCGGTTCGACTCCCATGTAGCGACTCTGGAGCTCAAAACGCGTCTACAGTTTTGGCCTCCTCCACCGGTCTTCTGGCCCACTGTGCGACAGTGTCAGGAGGCGAAAATTCCACCAGCGTCGAAGTTGCCAGCATCATCCTGCCTACAGGGCCGCAATTCTCCAGAGCAAAGTCCAAACGTCCTGGAAGGTAGGCTGAGGTTGGCAACCCTTTTGACTCTGGTGCATCGTCTGAATTTTTGTAGCAAGACGGTCCAGCGGCCCCGCTGTGGCTCGGCAGGCGCCTTCTGGGTAGCCTTCGCGCTCACGGCCGTGGTGGCCGTGGTGCCTACCCCCACGGTGCTACGTTCCAGCTCCAAGACCACCACACAGTGGGCCAGAACCCTTGGTGCTGGTCAATATCCCGGATGGGTTTTGAGCTCCAGAGTCGCTAAACGGGACTCGAACCGAACGTGTGACCCCACCAATGGATTGCTCTCCGAGCGAGGAATCCATTGGTGGGGTCACACGCTCGATTAGATCCCGTTTAGCGACTCTGGAGCTCGAAACGCGTCTAGAGTTTTGGTCACCTCCACCGGTCTTCTGGCCCACTGTGCGCCATTTTGCAGTTCCCGGGCGTCTTTTATCATGACGATCGCTAGCCTTGTGTTAATATCCAGACACTGGCAAAAACTATAAAGTAGACTTCATAACACTAGTTTTGTTTTCGAAATTGAAGTGTTGGTGCGGCAGCAAAGACAGGCCCAGTCGGCGGAGCTTTCGTTGTTTGCGGCTGTAAGTGAATCAAGCCATTCCAATTTTTTTTTGGTCCGTAATCGCCAGCATTAGAGTGCGTCCTGGAGGATTAACGACAGTGCGGTTTGCATCGTCATCAAAATCTCGTATGTGCCATGGCCGAAACAATTCCGGCATCCGGTACCCCGCGGTACCCCCACTCCACGGCACTGTCAGAGTTCGCGTGAAACCGGATGACGGCATGCCAACAAAACAAAGCCAAAATATCGCGCCAGTTTGTTTCGTCGGTTCAAAAAGTGGCGCGTTCGATTCCTCGAGTCGAATGCGCGGTTTGCGCAAGGAAGGGGGAGAGAAGGCTACCCTCGCAGGCTGCGTTTTCGAGTGCTGTTGCGTTGGCACCACTGCTGTTGCGATGAATTGATTACTTAATAATCCTTGTGTCATTTCGAGTGTAGGGTGGTGTCCCAGCGCCACATTACGGTGGAGCACGCAAGCTCGGGCACCGCTCAGTGGGCCAGAAGACCGGTGGAGGCGGCCAAAACTCTAGACGCGTTTTGAGCTCCAGAGTCGCTAAATGGGACTCGAACCGAGCGTGTGACCCCACCGATGGATTCCTCGTTCGGAGTGCAATCCATTGGTGGGGTCACACGTTCGGTGAGGTCCCATTTAGCGACTCTGGAGCTCAAAACGCGTCTGGGATTTCGACCGCCTCCACCGCTGTGCACCCTTGTCGCTAGGGGTGGCTCGGACGCGAAAATCGCTCTGCGTCGCTCGAGACCTCGCTCCGCCTCGCTCTATATCGAGTCGTTGTTTTGGGAGCGATAGTCTGAAAAGCGCGTCGTCGGGCGGCACTGGGATGGACCCTATTGGTGACAATCAGTGCTTCATTAAGGCCGTGCCTTGAGGCTGTGCGCGCCTGCACTGCGAGCCAGCTGTAACACCACATGGCCCGTCAGTGTGTTGGTGAGTGTTGGTGTGTTTGCCCGACCGGCCGCTTGTCTATCTCCCGACGACACTTACAGTGTCCGAAAACCATCCTATCAATGCAGAGTGCCACGGAAGGAGCCTCTTAGATTGTATACGCCACCTGCCACCAGTGGCGTGCGCAGGGGGGGGGGGGGGGGGGTCAGGGGGGTCAGGGGGGTCATGACCCCCCCCCTTTGGCCACTAGACAGCCGCCTGAAAGGTAGGCAAATTGCGTCACTTTCCCCCTGTAAGTAGGCAGAAAGCGTGGCCTGACCCCCCCTTTCTAAATTTCTGCGCACGCCACTGCCTGCCACAGCACTCTAGAAAACGCCGGAGTGGGGATGCTTTGATTCCAAACTGGACAATCTGACCACAAACTCCAGCAAACTGCGCTGTGTAGCAGGGCAGGGCTCTGCGCGACGGAACTCGGAAAAAAAGGAGCATTGAAAAACGCAAATATGACCAATTGTGACCAAGGTGTCAGTGGGTCAGAGCACCAGGTGTCGCAAGAATGATTCCATCACGTCAAGAGCGGATCCGTCCACAGAAAAGCCAAAAGAAACCGGTGTGGCAACAGAAAAGCTACCAAATTGATTTGATAATAGTGATAGTGTCTGGCGGCTTTTTTTTATGGTCTTGAGGCCCGTGTCCCACGTCCAGAGGTCCATCAGCCGTCTGTCTGTCTGTCTGTCTGTCTGTCTGTCCGTCCTTCCGTCTGCTCCACCTATCCGTGCACACCGGAGCAGCACGCGAGGGAAATCATGAATGGGCCAGCCATCAATGAATGGCGCACGTGTGTGCGCACGCGCGTGCATGTGTGTGTGTGTGTGTTCACTGTAGCGAAACGGCGTTTATTGCGTCAAATATGGCAGCCGACCGCCGCGAGGAGGACGGGATGAATGAATGAATGAATGAATGAATGAATGAATGAATGAATGAATGAATGAATGAATGAATGAATGAATGAATGAATGACAAAAAAAACAGACCGCCACAAACTTGCTGCAGTTGACGGTCAAGAGGAAGTGCACTGACCACAAATCGGCTTGCTGATTTAACTTTGAATTTCCGTAACACACCATAGACACCACCGATCCGTGATTGATTCAAGCAAGTACTTCTAATAACTTTTTTTCTGCCAGACAAAGTACAAGAATGGTCTGCAAATATGTCCGTGATGAATGTACCGGGTTCGCACGATGAGCGATGGATGCCGAGGAGCGGCCACAGCGAGCTAGAGCGAGGTATAGCGAGCTGGAGAGCAACCTTTTCGTCGCCCATCTCTGTTCCGAATCATCATCATCATCACCTGATTGATGGCCCGGCCACGGTTCAAGGCCGCCTCTTGTTGTTGTTGTTGTTGCGGTCGCTATTTGTTTCCAATCGTCCGGCGCCTTTGACTTCATGCGGGAAGCGTGTAAAGTCGGACATGATACACTTCAAAATGCTTGACTACAAGCCAAAGTCATTCACGAGAAAAAAATATGTGAATTTCAAAAATAAGTTTTCATGGATTTTTTTCCTATTATTAAAAATAGCAAAGGCTAGAGTTAGTTCAGAACTCGACGCGAAGAAAGCCACACGCGACGTGCAAAGAATTTTTTTTCGTGTAAGAAATATGTCAAAACTGTATGCACTGTGAGAAAAAAGTACGGAACATGTCTGGTCAATAATTTGCCTGGAACGTCCGTACTTGCCAACTACGGAACTTCCGTACTTTTTTTCCGTACCCATTTGCATGGGTTCATATGGAGCAAGTACGGAACGTTCAGTACCTTTCTCCGTACCTCCGTACTATTTTTCTGTACAATTTCCGTACAAAAGTGCGGAATTTCTTACAGTGTGTGTGTCTTTTTTTTTCAGAGGACAGCGGCGCTGCTCATCAAGGACAGCCACTGGCCGCGCCGCGCAGCGCCGCGCTGTCCGGCCGCTGTCCGACTCGGAACTGTGTCAACGCGCCGCACCGCGCCGCACGGCGCAACGATGCGGCACGAAGTGAGTGAAGTGAAGTTCGCGGCCGTGGGTTCGCCTCCCGCCGCCGGCGGCCGCCAAGCGACGCCAAGCAAAAGCCGAGCCGAGCCGCCTGCGGAATACAGAGTAGCCCTTCTCGCGCGCCAATCGGCATAAGGCCGGCTCCTGGCTAAACAACAACAACATCAACAACAACAACATCATCAACAACCAGCAAACGGATCGTTCATTTTATAACCATGGAAATTTTATCGATAAGGTCAGTTCGGTGACATTGACCAGTATGCACCTTCTCAGCACGTTGATTTGATGTAATGAACGGAAGAAAAGTGACTGACTTTTCGTCATTTTTGCTCGACAGTGTTCCGTGGGGGAAGTTCCGGCGTGCGTTCCTGGAAGCGCACTACGTGGCCACTTTCGGGAATAAAATTCGAAACCGGCCTCTACTCTGCATGCATGCACGTGGGACGGTCCTTCCTACCAAAATCGCTCTTTACCCCCCCCCCGTTCCGAAACATAATTGTGGGAATAGAAATTCTATGCACCCCCCACACACACACACACGAAAGCGCGACACACCAAAACCGAAACGACTACATTGTTGGCACGACGCACGTTCAACCAGGTCGTGGTGGCTGACTAAGTGCGGTAAATTGACTTTCACACATTTACAAGCGGTTGGCAGTCGAGAAGAGGCTTTACCGGCCGCCACACTCTAAGTGCAATTAAGGTGGGCTGTTACCGTCAAAGAGAGGAGCTCGCATGGCCAAAAGGCAAGCCGAAACAGGCAAGCCTTGCATCGCACGCTCAGGGCGGGGTTGCCTACCCTGGGGGCTGGTGGGCCGGTTCGACCCGGTTACGCCGCCCATAAGCGATCCGGTCGGGCTTTTAAAACGAATTCGTCTCAACGCGGAGGGCGCTCTGTCTTGCAAGACACCCGTCTCTCTCCCTCTCACAAGGTACTCCTCGCAGGATGGTGATACTCGCCTCGGGCATATCCGGGCATGACACGGCGATTTTACCCTCCCCCTCCCCCATCTCTCTCTCTCTCTCTCTCTCTCTCTCTCTCTCTCTCTCTCTCTCTCCCACCCCACACCCACGAATCATCGCCACTGTGACGCAGCCTGCATATTACGCATTTCGCTGGACGAACCGTTTTCTTTGCCGGTTTTGGAATGGTCGCGCAAAAAGATACCAATCAATTCGATTTTGTTTCAAAATATGTTTACGGCAATTTTTCTTGGTTCAGTCACCACACGGTACACCGGTCAGCACGTGGAAGGAACTCGGAAAAACTTTTTTTTTTTTTTTTAGGAACGTGACCGTTAAACGAGAAAGGTGTTGGGAAAACGAGAGAAAATGGGAAATACAGCCACGACAGGAAGTGCATCGAATCGCGGACGTGCACAACGTGCCACATCACTTCCGTCAAAAAGGCTTCATTTCGATCATTGTGACAGTCACTGGTTTTGCGCCTAACGCATGCAAGTACGCCAAGTAATCGTAAAGTTTTTCTTGTGCGTTATTTTTTAAAGCGAGCTATGATTTTACGGAAGGGAAGAAAGGGAAGAAATCACTGTGAATTTCGGTGTACAAATCAAATGAATTTCAGTTGAATTTCAGCCCAAAACTACTGAGTTTTGAGAAGAATTTGGGTAAATTTTAATGAATTTTAGTACATTTCAAAGTTTTGGTGAATTTTGGAGTACAAATTTGCCCTCAGTTATTTCCCTTCGAAAGGGAAACGGAGCATCAAACGTCTACAGACTCTCATCCACTTTGGACTTTGGTTTTGACTGAAAAGGGGCACAGTGCATCGAAAATCTGCAAACACTCAAAAGTCTTTTTTTTTTCTCCTTTATTTTTTAAGTGCCGTTGCACGCCGGCTGGGCCCCGAACTCGGCACAGCACAGGCACAGCCTAGCCAGGCATGCCCCTGGTAATCGAGTCCCTGCTTGGAGAGGCACGCGCTGCAGTGGCACCGCCATCTAGGCGCCACCAAAGCGCCAGCACGAATATTGAAATGGCAACAAAGACTCTGCTACGCTAGTGCAGATCACAGAGCGAACCGACCTGGTTCCGAGTTCTTTAACCTGATACTGATGCACAACTCAGGGAATCAAGACTCAATTTTCACAATTTGACGGGGGTTACCCACTCCGTGAACCATTCCTAATTATTCCGAAGTTTCATTCAGTGGAAAGTCATCCGGGGATGAAAACAAAAAACACTGAAAAACAAATGAATACGATCGAAAATCCCCGCTTGTATCGTGGGATCAGTTTGGGAATCGTGGGAATCTGGAATCGTGTGTACGGACATCGAAATAACGAGTACAAACCCCTGTCAACTTTTCCCTGATTCAAAGCTTACTTGGAATCTCGAAAGTGCATAAGTGGCGCTAATTTCTCGATCCACATTGTAAAGTGGGTCGGCCGACCACACGGCGTCTCGGTAGCACACGAACTAATTTCAATAAACCAGAACACATAGTGACAGAGTCTCCGGCAAACAGGCACGCTGAGATAGCAGAGTGACTAGGCTGTGCCGGTCGGGGACGAAGCTAAAGCAAAGCTAGATCCTCGTCAAACTGCTGTTCGGTAGGCACGCGTCCGGGCAGGTTAACCGCGCACTGTGAGAAAAAAGTACTGAAAAAGTGCGGAACATGTCTGGTCAATAATTTGTCTGGAACGTCCGTACTTGCCAACCACGGAACGTTCCGTACTTTCCTCCGTACCTCCGTACTATATTTTTCTGTACCATTTCCGTACAAAAGTACGGAATATTTTACAGTGCGGCAGGTGCTTTGCCAGACTTTGGACAATGACGGCGGTAACGACTGGCTGTGGCGCTACAGTGCGTTGCGTACACAGTGTGTAGCACACGGACACTGTGAGGACGAGTCCAAAACAGAGTCCGGGAATCGATTCAGACTTTGCCCCGCGGAGTACCCAACCCAGTCATTGCGCCCAGTTCCTGTTGATAATCCTTTCCCGAAACACGGCAGTGGCCTCGAGCTTGACTCAACATGGAGCGCAGCACGCTGGCAGCACGGCGCACCACAGTGGGCCAGAAGACCGGTGGGGGCGGCCAAAACTCTAGACGCGTTTTGAGCTTCAGAGTCGCTGAACAGGACTCGAACCGAACGTGTGACCCCACCAATGGATTCCTCGTTCGGAGAGCAATCCATTGGTGGGGTCACACGTTTCGTTCGAGTCCCATTTAGGGGCTGTTCATAAAATATGTCACGCGTTCTTGGGTCATTTTTGACCCCCCACCCCTCCCTCATCACAACTTCGTCACATTCGGCTAACCCTCCCTCCCCTCCACCCACTTGTGACGTATTTTTTTTAGCATGAGCGAGAAATCGCGCAAAATACATCAGTTAATTTCATTTCTCTAAGACTTTACACTATCGAGTAAAATAAACGCTTTAGTAAGTTAAAAGACAATTAATTAACTTCGCGGGAGGGCGTTTTCATTGCTTACCCACCCGAAAATGTCGTATTAAACGGGTATTTTTAAAAATACGTCACAAGACCCAACACCCCTACCCCCCTCAGCGTCACAACTCATCACACCTAGCCGATACCCCCAACCCCCATAAAACGCGTGACGTATTTTATGAACAGCCCCTTAGCGACTCTGGAGCTCAAAACGCGTCTGGAGTTTTGGCCGCCTCCACCGGTCTTCTGGCCCACTGTGCGCACCGCGAGCACCACGGCCGAAGCCAGCGAAGCCCTGCCGATGGCTACGCGGCTACGCTCTCATCATGTGCACACTCACGCTATCACCCACTCCGGTAGCCGGGTCGACTCGACTCGACTCGGCTCGACTCGGCTCGACTCGGCCCGGCTCGGCTCGGCTCGGCTCGGCTCGGCTCGGCTCGGCTCGCACTTCCGGATGCGGCGGCCTGTTGCAGTGTGTGTGCATGTCACGACTTCACAGGCGCCCGTTTTGTTTCATCTGACAAGGTTCGAACATGCAAAGTATGCGTCTACTATTTTCAAACGACAACGTTCTCAGCACTGCCGGTTCAAACCGAGCGCAGAACCGGCAGAAAAAGGAATTTTCGATGATTTTCGGGAAGCCAAGGCTAAGTTTACGAAAATAAATCAGTTTCGGCAAGTTTGAAAGAGATTTTTGTCGCGTTTCGCGAATTTCGAACGCAACAAGCCAACTACACTTTAGGACGTTAACCTACTTGTTCGGTGGCTCCGTCTTATCCGTGCATACCTGCAACAAAAACAAACAACCCGCATAAAGACATCTGCATCACAAAGATATCGCAGGGGCACAGCAAAAATTAAGCCACCGGGAAAATCAGTTGTCGTTATAAAAAGAAGGGCAGTCTCTGTCCATTTCAGACAGCAGCAACACCAAAAAGGGCAGTCTCTGTCCAATTCAGGCAGCAGTAACAGCACAAAGGACAGTCCATGTCCGTTTCAGACAGCAGCAACAACAACAACAACAACAACAACAAAAAGGAAAGACCCTGTCCATTTCAGACAGCAGCAACAACAAAAAGGACAGTCTCTGCCCATTTCAGACAACAAAACGCTCTCGCGCCGATCCATAAAATAATTTCTCGTCCCGAGCCACAATGCTGAATCACTGTCTTAGGAGGAAGCCGTATAAAAAGCCCATCACACGGGCGCGAATGAAAATGGCGCGCCGTCGCCGTTTTTATTCCTCGCAGTGTAGGCCATTGATAAGCGCGTCCTAGGCGTGTTCACACATTACGGCGTCTGGGAGTGACGCAGACCGTCTGTCTCTCTCGCACTCATGGGCGCCCCGAGTAGGTGCGAGGGAGACAGACAATGAGTCCGCTGGCGCCGCCGGTACGCAGTTTCGCCACCCAGATGGCGCGCGCGGCGGGAAGCGGCACTGGCTGTCGCTGGCGTCGCGTCGCGTCGACCCCCTGCGGCGAGGCTAGCTCACCCGAGGCTGCGGTTGGCCCGAGGGGACTCTAAGGGCGGCCTGGCTGCGCGCTGCGCCTCGCGAGTCCATTGTCCGAGCGGCCGTAAGTCATCTAGATCCTGGTGCAAGGACGGCCGCACTGTACTCGTTTCAAGTTTTGGCGGGAAGTTACTGGAAGCTGCGGGCAGTTCCAAAACCGGCCTTCAAGGGGTCCCCAACCGGCGAAAATCGGTGTACACGGGTGAAAAAGTCATTAAAAAAGTCACTAAAAGTCAAAAAAGTCAAAAAGTAACAGAAAAACCACTATAAAGTATCCAAAAAGTCACGAAACAGCCTTTAAAAATGCCAAATTTCAATGAACGCTGGTGGAAAAGTAACTTTTTAAGTCAAAAAAGTCATTTAAAGGTCAAAAAGTCAGTTAAAAGTCAAAAAGTCATTAAAACGTGTGAAAGTGAAAATAGTTCCAAGGCAAAACAGTCGCAAAAAGTCAGAAAAGATACTCAAAAAAGTCACAAAAAAGTCAAAAAAAACAATCAAAAAGTCACAAAAAAGTCAAAAAAACAATCAAAAAGTCACAAAAAAGTCAAAAAAGTCAGTTTTGACTTTAAGTCAGTGTACGCTCGCCGGCTCGGTTGGGGACCCCTTGCCGGCGCGATCACGACGAAGGGAGTGAACTCTGGACGAGGGGGGAACAGCTTCCCAATTTGACCACATTCCACATTCAGGTGGCAAAAACGCCTGTACGTAGGCAACATGTGTGGCTAAAACGCCAGAAATCTGGCACATTCTCGCACATTCACACAATCATTGTAAACAAAATTTTACAGTGGGTCACCCCTCGACTCTGGACGAACTTGGATCCCCCCTGCCCCATTTGACGGGGCCCGGGAAAAGCCCAGAAAAGTGGTCGATTTGAGTTTTTTTCCGTCCCTTTCTGGATCCGCCTTGCGTCACCCAAAGGGAAGCGCTCATTAAGCGGCCCACACAGTGTAGCGGGTACAGTGGGCCGGCGCCATGGACGGTCAAGGACTGCAGAAGCAGATCTCCCTTCGCAGAAACTCGGCTACGGAAAATAGTGCCGCCGGACTGGACGGGGTAGCAAAACCCAGCCTCGGCAGAACCGCCAGTGCGTTTGTTGAAGTCTGACTCGGCGATTAAAGTCGAGAAAGAAGAAGGTGCGTGGAGCAATCCAAGGAAAAGGACGACGGTGGAGATGGCCTTCGATGCGGCCCAACAAGATGCAACGTTCCGCATTGCACGCCGCGGCACGACGACGCGTTCCACGACACGTTCCGCGTCACGTTCCGCGTCACGTTCCGCGTCACTTTCCGCGTCACGCAGAGCCACGAGCGTCACTCGTGACGTGTCCACAGTGGGCCAGAAGACCGGTGGAAGCGGCCAAAATCCCGGACGCGTTTTGAGCTCCAGAGTCGCTAAATGGGGCTCGAACCGAACGTGTGATCCCACCAATGGATTGCTCTCCGAACGAGGAATCCATTGGTGGGGTCACACGTTCGGTTCGAGTCCTATTTAGCGACTCTGGAGCTCAAAACGCGTCCGGGATTTCGACAGCCTGCTAGCGCCTGGCGGGTAGGCAGTCCCGTCGAGCCGCGGCGTCGGCGGGCCGGTATCGCCTCGGCAGCAGGGGCCCGTCTGTCGGGTCACCCTGGCGGGCCTGACGGGCCTGACGGGCCTGGCGGCGTGAATCTGCATTCGTCGAATTTGACGCCACCGCCGACGCGCCGATGTGCCGGTATGGCGCCGCGCGGGGATCAGACTATCTCGCTATCGGCCACGCCGCGCCACGCCGCCACGCCGAGCCACGCCCACCAGCGTCTCCAGATTAGGACAAAAGTCGGCACACGTGTGCACGGCACGGCGCGGTGCGCAACGGCACGGCATGGCACGGCATGGCACGGCGCGCAACGGCATGGCACGGTGCACAACGACACGGTGCGCAACGGCACGGCGTGGCATGGCATAACACGGCACGGCGCGCTACGGCATGGCACGGCACGGCGATAGCGCATTGGCGACGGCCCGCACTCTACACTCGAATTACCGACAGTTGGCAGCAGGCTCATACAGAGTTGTCATCGTGACAAGTCTATGTAGCACCAACACTGCCAGGCAAAAAATAATAAAATAAAAGGGTTTACGAAAAAGGGCCGGCGATAAAAATAGGAAATCTAAAGCGAAATTGATGAATTATTTTTGTTAGATTTTTAAATGTTGTCCTTCTTTCTGAATCGGGTTTGAGGATCTGTCCCGCCGTCGCCCCTGAGATGCGGGCCCGCGCCAGCCCGCCCCGGAGTGGTCCCCAACAACGTGCCCACATCGAGGCCAGCGGACGAAATCTGTCAATGAGGGAAAACGAGAACTGCCGCCAACTTGACCCATCCTGTGAGGACCGACCGGAATCAATTTTTGGGGTGACTTGCAACGCCTCCGAAATGTGACAGGCATTAAGAATAATCATCCAGGATTGTTTTTAATTTTATTAGTGAAGCGATGCGGTTGTAAATTAAAACTATTACGTTGAGGCATTTCTTCGACTCGAAGCACTCGACTGGTCGATAAATCGCACATCGATAGTGCATAAATCTGTCCTGGAGGCGAACTTGGCGAGTCGCGGGTTCGACCCCGGGCCGGGCGAGGGTTTCCTTTCCACCGCGAGCTGCTCGGAACGGCTTATAACTAGATGGGGCCACCTGCCCGCGCTGCCTTCGGCCCCTTCGGGCCGCCCTGTGCCTGTACAGCCCAGCTTGCTATATTTCACGAAACTTGGCGCGGACCTCGGCTCGCCTGCCTCGACCGCTTCGGCTCGGCCGGGCTTCGGCTCTCTTCGGCACTGCTCGGCTCGGTTCGGTTCGGCTCGCCTCGGCTCGGCTCGCCTCGGCTCGGCTCGACGCGGCTCGACTCGGCTCGGCTCGGCGCGGCTCGCCTCGGCTCGGCTCGACGCGGCTCGACTCGACTCGGCTCGGCCGGCTCGGCTCCGCCCCAGCCGGCGGCCCGGCCCGGCTTGAATTCACTCATAAGCTCCGCTCGGCTCGGCGTGGACTACAATGAGACGCCGTCTCTCTCGCACTCGCCCCCCTTGGCGCGCCTTGGCGACGGGGACGGGGCGAGAGCAAATTCGTCTCCAATCAGACGACAATCTATCGTTATGTAGCGGCGTGCTAATGGCTGACGTCTATGAGCAAGCGTGCGTGCGCGTGCGTGCGTGTCTGTCTTGTCCGTCTGTCTGTCTGTCTGTCTGTGTCTGTCTGCCTGTCTGTCTGTTTGTCTGTGTCTGTCTGTCTGTCTTGTCTGTCTTGTCTGTCTGTCTGTGTGTGCGCGCGCGCATCGTAGCCCGCGCAACCCAACATTGAATGGCTTTAATCGTTAGCAGAGGCTGGCCCGCGGGGTTAGTGGTTCGCGCCTTCGCGCCCCGGGGTGCTGCCGGCCCGGGCCTGGCTCGCCGCTTTTGGAACATACCCTGAGCGACAAGCAGTGGATTGGCCTAGAAGACCGCTGGAGGCGGCCAAAACTCTATAGACGCGTTTTGAGCTCCAGAGTCACTAAACAGGACCCGAAGCGCACGTGTGACCCCACCAATGGATTCCTCGTTCGGAGAGCAATCCATTGGTGGGGTCACACGTTCGCTTCGAGTCCCATTTAGCGACTCTGGAGCTCAAACCGCGCCAAGAATTTTGTGCGCACCGGTCTTCAGGCAAATCCACTGTGCGACCAGACTGACTGCCCGATTCCAAACGCGGCGTTCGGTTCGCACGCCGAAGCCAAGTCGTAAAAAAGCCGAGCGCAACTCGCCCAAAGTTTTAATAACTCCAAAAGCGGCCGATCGCACGGCCATGGGCAGGCGGTGGCGGCGGCGGTGGCAGCGGTAGCAGGGCGACGAGCCGAAAAGGAAAGCCGACCCGACCGACCGGGCGGGGCGGGGCGGGACGTGGTTTACTGACACGCCCTGCCCGGCGTGGCCCGGCCGCCTCACACCTGCGTCACAAATTAGAACGGTAACGTCGCATTGATGATGCCGCGTGGTGACAGCCGCGGGCCGGACCAGGGCCACGGGGACCCCGACGGGGACCATGGCGTCCAAAGGGAGCGCCGCCACCCGCCGCACAGTGGGCCAGAAGGCCGGTGGAGGCGGTCAAAATCCCGGACGCGTTTTGAGCTCCAGAGTCGCTAAATAGGACTCGAACCGAACGTGTGACCCCACCAATGGATTCCTCGTTCGGAGAGCAATCCATTGGTGGTCACACGCTCGGTCGGAGTCCCATTTAGCGACTCTGGAGCTCAAAACGCGTCCGGGATTTTGAACGCCCCCACCGGTCTTCTTGCCCACTGTGCGCCGCCGCCAGGCACGCCAGAGGCCCAGACGTCGCCAAGAAGGGCATAAAAGCGACGCAAGGTTTATCAAACTCGGCAGTGGGTCAGTGGGTCTTTAGTACAGCACCGATCCCCGCATTGCTAATTCCACCTGTTTTCACGGTTGGACATAAACTTTGCTGCGGGAGGATCCAGACACCCCCCGCCCGTACCAATAAAACCGACTGTTTTCGCTGTTTGATTTATCCCACTGTGCTTTACAGTGGGGAGTTAGAGTGTCGCGACTTGCAGTGTAGTCCTGGAGCCGGGTCCGCAGGGCAGGCAGGGCCGGCTGGCCGCTCGCGGTCACGGCGAACTGGCGGAGCGGGCGGCAAGCGGCGGCAAGCCAAGACCGCCGCATCTGCCTAAGAACGCCTCGGCGTTACGGCGTTGTTCCCGAGGTGTAACGCCTCGCTGCGCCGCTTATCTACAAGGCGTTCCACGAGGCGTTCCACGAGGCGTTCCACGAGGCGTTCCACGAGGCGTTCCACGAGGCGTTCCACGAGGCGTTCCACGAGGCGTTCCACGAGGCGTTCCACGAGGCGTTCCACGAGGCGTTCCACGAGGCGTTCCACGACGAGGCGTTCCACAAGGCGTTCCACGACGAGGCGTTCCACGACGAGGCGTTCCACGACGAGGCGTTCCACGACGAGGCGTTCCAGGACGAGGCGTTCCACGACGAGGCGTTCCACAAGGCGTTCCACGACGAGGCGTTCCACAAGGCGTTCCACGACGAGGCGTTCCACAAGGCGTTCTACGACGAGGCGTTCCACAAGGCGTTCCACGACGAGGCGTTCCACAAGGCGTTCCGTACGACGAACAGCATGATTTCAGACTTTTCACTCTCGTATCTTTTTTTCTTGTTGACGGTGATGATTTGACACGCACAGAAAACGCAAACGAATCCATGCAAATATATTAAAGCGCCCCTTTGCAACACACTAGAGTATCTTGAGATAAAAAATAATGAGCGTCACGATCATTGTGCGACACGCGGACGCCGCGTCACAAGTGCAAATGAAAACCACTATCTCTCTCTCTAAGCTTTCTACCCGGCAAAGCCGCCGGTCGAAAAGATAAGACAAGTGCTCAACGTGTAAAACGTCAGCAAAAAAAAAAAAGGGAAAAAAAATCCAAACCTAAAAATTCACGTTTTTGAGAAGATAAATTAATGGTGTCCTGCCTCACGGTTTGGCCGTGCCACCTTCCTGTGAGAGATGTGTGCGCGCGGCTGGCAGAGAGAGAGAGAGAGGGAGAGAGAGAGAGAGAGAGACGTGTAGGTGTGCGTGAGAGTGTGTGACGTGAGGCGACCCGTTTCGCCAAAAGACCGGTTGGCACCACTGCTGCGCTTTTGCCGCGAAATGAAACGGCTCCCTGGGACTCCCTGTCCCCCCCCCCCCAAGCCAGCCCCGCCCAATCGCAGTCCAATCACAACAGAAAGGTGTCCGGAAACTCTTTTCCCCGCCACGCCACTGGGAGTGAGTCCGGGCAACGAAAGCGGGGGCCGTCTGGGAGTCGCCAAGGCGCGGACGACAGTTCAGTGCTTCAAAGAACAACGACACTTTTGCAACTAAAATTTCCGACTCTTTTCGTGTATTTCCGGACGGACACACAACGCTCCCCAAACCGAGTCGTTATCACGCGAAAAGAAGGCGAAATGCGGCAAAATCCCCGCCGGTCCGACAAAGACTCGCAAAGACCACCAAGGACGCGGCCAACACTCTGAGACGCGTGGTCCCACGCCATTTCGACTCGTCCCGGGAAACAGCGGCGCGGCCGGGACTCGCAGTGTAGGGTGCCGGTTCACACGGGGATCCCGGCCGATCCCGGCAGCGACCGAATCGAAACCGACAGTCGCATCCTCGGGGAACGACGAAGTGACCCCACCAATGGATTCCTCGTTCGGAGAGCAGTCCATTGGTGGGGTGACACGTTCGGTTCGAGCCCTGTTTAGCGACTCTGGAGCTCAAAACGCGTCTAGAGTTTCGGCCGCCTCCGCCGGTCTTCTGGCCCACTGTGCCAGGCCCCAAGGGCACATGTCAATACTCCTATGATGGGTGAGACAACGCGGAACAGGCGGAACAGGCGTACCACAAGTCCCTTCCCCTCTTCTGTTGGTACCACTGTCAAGGCCGCGTGCATCTCGCCGGGCGGCGCCGGGCGCCACGGCACTCTACCACACTGCCCGCCGCGCTGGAGGGAAACGGAAAATTCCTGCATTCGCTTCAGTTTCCCTCACAAACTTTTCCTCCATTTATAATTTACAAACATTTTGCGTGGTAAGGTACGGGAAAGTTGTTTACCGACGTGCTGCCGAGGGGGGAACAGCTTCCCTCATTCGTTGTACAAAATTTCACCACATTCCACATTGTGGCAAAAACGCCTGTAAATAGGCAACATGTGTGGCAAAAACGCCAGAAATCTTGCACATTCACACAATCTGGGTCACCCCTCGCGTGCTGCCCAGTCAATGTTTGATCGGCGCACTTGCGGCTGCTAAAACATATTATTTTTTGGCGCGCGGTGGACGCGTTCGAGGTCGAGGGCGTGGAGGGCTGGCCGGCGGCACCAAGGACTTGGGCAAACGAGAACCAAGGCCGCCGGCCTGCGTGTCACTGGCGCCCCAGAGGTCCGCGACGACGCGCCGCACAGTGGGCCAGAAGACCGGTGGAGGCGGCCAAAACTTAAGACGCGATTTGAGCTCCAGAGTCGCTAAACAGGACTCGAACCGAGCGTGTGACCCCACCAATGGATTGCTCTGCGAACGAGGAATCCATTGGTGGGGTCACATGTTTAGTTCGAGTCCCATTTAGCGACTCTGGAGCTGAAAACGCGTCTAGAGTTTCGGCCGCCTCCACCGGTCCTCTGGCCCACTGTGCGCCGGCCCGGCGACAGGCCCGCCCTCCGGACATCCCAACGTTTGAACACGTCAGCCAGCCTTGTGCCCGAATCCCGGATGAGTGGGGAACCTGCCTTCCCTTCAGGGATTTGAATGAAGCGAGTTCCAGGCGTGAGAGGCGTCATGAGAAATTCTCGCCATTTGCACATCTAACGAACGAACAACGGTGTGACGGGGCCGCCAGCGGCGAAACGGCTCCGGGACGTCACCGATTTTGGCCAACTTTACACCGTTTCAAGACGGCCGGCGAAGCCTCCCTTTAACAGTGTGGCGGGCGGCGGCAGGCTCGCCACATGTCAAGCGGAAGGTCGTTGTGTCGCCGGAACGTGCCGACTGTTGGCACCACTGGAACGGGGTCATGAGCCCGTCGCTTCGTGTCGCTGTGTTGGCAGCGCCGGCCAGCGCCGCATCGACACACAGTGGGCCAGAGGACCGGTGGAGGCGGACAAAACTCTAGACGCGTTTTTAGCTCCAGAGTCGCTGAATGGGACTCGAACCGAACGTGTGACCCCACCAATGGATTGCTCTCTGAACGAGGAATCCATTGGTGGGGTCACACGCTCGGTTCTAGTCCTGCTTCGCGACTCTGGAGCTCAAAACGCGCCTAGAGTTTTGTCCGCTTCCTTCGATCCTCTGGCCCACTGTGCGACAGGCTAGCTAGAGATTGTTTTTCCAGCGGGCTGAGCCATCAAGTCTGCACTTCGCCACTGAGACCATTTTGTAGTTTGAAATTCGCGCGGCTTGACTCGTTTGCAGCGAACAGTGCATTACTGAATCTCCTACCGAGTAATGACTTAACCTCCAAAACTGAATCTCTTTTTTAAAAAAAGGGGTAAATTTCCACACATTTTAAACGCCGATCCTAAAAATGAAATTGCGCGGAGTAATAAGAGTGCGTAAGGTTAGTGACGAGAGTCCTCAATGGTGTCCGCAAAGCCATTGTTTACCAGTGGACTGCCCATGGAGCCCCTAGCCTTGTACAGGTTACTAGAACACACTGCCTCACGGCGTGACAGTGAAACATTGCCGTGACACTGCCGTGACAGTGTGCGGCACAAGTCGCCTCACGCCGCTGGGAGTGACGGGGTGATGTGACAACACCTGCCCAGACTATTACAGAGTCATTCAAATCAACACCAACTCCACGTCAGCGTCGTCGCACAGTGGGCCAGAAGGCCGGTGGAGGCGGCCTAAATTCTAGACGCGTTTTGAGCTCCAGAGTCGCTAAATAGGACTGGAACCGAACGTGTGACCCCACCAATGGATTGCTCACCGAACGAGGAATCCATTGGTGGGGTTACAGGGTCAGTTCGAGGCCTGTTCAGCGACTCTGGAGCTCTGCACGCGTCTAGAGTTTCGGCCGCCTCCACTGGTCTTCTGGCCCACTGTGCGTGGCTTTCCTGCGTTTCGCCGGCCGAACTCAGGGAAGTCTGAGTGCGCAGTCTAGTCCAGCTGTCCGCATAGACACAACATGTGTTCTCTTTGTGTTAGTGCGTATTTTCCAGCCTCCAGAGTGTCCAAGGCAAAGCAAATAAGTCCCACACACTTGGCAACAAAATAATTAAAGCTCCTGTCGTAACAGTCGGTGAGTTGGAGGCGAGTCATACTTTTCAGGATGCCACAACCCCCGCCCCTCCCCCACCCCACCCCCCACCCCCCGCCCTTCGCGGCTTGATTTGCACAGCGCAGGTGCGAAACAACGACATCTCTGGGTGATAATTCCATTTCGGGCCTCGCACAGTGGGCCAGAAGACCGGCGGAGGCGGCCAAAATTCTAGACGCGTTTTGAGCTCCAGAGTCACTGAATGGGACTCGAGCCGAACGTGTGACCCCACCAATGGATTGCTCTCCGAACGAGGAATCCATTGGTGGGGTCACACGTTCGGTTCGACTCCTGTTTAGCGACTCTGGAGCTCAAAACGCGTCTAGAGTTTAGGCCGCCTCCACTGGTCTTCTGGACCACTGTGCACTGCACGCCCCTTTTTCACAGTGTGCCTCGTGGCACACCGTGGCACGTCGCGACGTTTACAGCCGCAACACCTCTTTCCGCAAATCAGTCAAGCAAGTCCATTTGCCTTCGAGTGCCACGGCATGGCCACGACCGCCATCGTCGCTGGGCAATACGGGCAAATATTCTTTTACTAGCACCGCTCCAATGGGAAGGCGAGCATTAACTGAGCCAGAGAGAGAGAGAGAGAGAGAGAGAGAGAGAGAGAGGGGGGGGGGAGCAAGTGTGAGGTAGCCGTGGCCAGTGTGCTGGGTTTTCCAGTCCAGTCGCGAGCGCGAGGAAGAATCCAAAAAGAATCCATCCTGAGAGCCAACACCTCGGACAACATGAGGGACATGAGGGGAGGGGAGCAGAGGCGCCGATTCCGCGAAATTGTCACACCTCGGCGAGGCTCGGCCGACCCGAAGACCCGCACGATCCTGGAACGCACAGTGGGCCTGCAGACCGGCGGGAGCGGCAAAGAAATCGAAACGCGTTTTGAGCTCCAGAGTCGCTAAATGGGACTCGAACCGAACGTGTGACCCCACCAATGGATTGCTCTCCGAACGAGGAATCCATTGGTGGGGTCACACGTTCGGTTCGAGTTCTGTTTAGCGACTCTGGAGCTCAAAACGCGTCCAGAGTTTCGGCCGCCTCCACCGGTCTCTTGGCCCACTGTGAAGCGGCGGCGGAGGAGGGGGCCCGGGGAAGCGTTACGCAACAAGCAAACCGACCCAAAATGTGTGTCGCGCAGGAAGGTGCCACTAACTCAATCAGTTGCCGAAGCGTGCCACGCTACTTTATCTAGTATTCAATCACTTCTAAAGCGGGACACCCTAGGAGGTAATCCACGCTGACTCTGGTTCGAATCCCGGCACCTCGGGATCAGGGTGGGATTACCGAAAACGAACCCCCGACTGGCGGATCAACGCACATCGCGACTGACAACATGATCGTCCTTATCAGCCTCTGTCCTCGTCGTGTTCGGCCGGAAACGTGGCGGCACACCGTAAGGCGACACTCCGCCGTCACACGCATTCAACCAAGGATCCTTTTGATCCTTGCAGAACACCCAAATGCACCACTCTGCAAACTGAAGTGTGTACATAGTACACTCTTATTAGAGCATACTTCCAAGCACACTCTTATTTACAGCATACTTGCCAGGCACACACTAAAGTAGAGTGTGGCTGGCATACGCTAAATAAGAGTGTACCTTGCAAGTACACGCTTAAATGCACTCTATTAGTCCTATCTGAAAGCATGGGCCAGTTTAAGTGTACTTGCCGGGTACACTCTTATTAAGCGTGTACATGCAATGTACACTGTTTTTTATCGTGTGCCTAGCAAGTATGCTGTAAATACGTAAGAGCGTTCTTGGAAGCATGCCCTAATAAGAGAGTACTATGTACCCACTTCAGTTTGCAGAGCATGTGTGGCAAACGTGGGCACAGTAACAGTGGCTAAAGAGCTCGCGATATGAGGAAGCGTACGCCTGGTCACCCCACCGACTATCGACAAGCCCGATCGAACGTACGTGGCGAACGACAACAGTGTACAGCGAAGCACTGACTGTACGACCTCTTTATCACAACACTGATTCATGCGAGGGAAAAATGAGTCTTCCAGCGAACGGGCTGGCACCGCGCGGCACGCCCCCAAGGGGGCCCATCGGGGGCCCAACGGGGCTCACAGGGCCCCAACGAGCGGGGCAGGGACCCCCAAACAGTCCTTCCTGCACCTGGTATGCAAAGTCGGCATTACCTTAGCATAGATGATTGGGACAAGAGCCTCCACACATTAGTTCCCCTCATACACAAGTCAAGAGGGGCAGTTACGTACGAGGACGGCTACCGACAAGGCGCGACAAACCACTTCCAAATCTGTCCTCGTTTTTAACGACTCGATTTTCGTCACTTCTTTTCCAGCCTTGTGTCCATGTGGCATGGTAATATTTGGTAGAAAAACAGCACGTCGATATGGTAGGTTGCACGGCACAGTGGGCGAGGCGGACAAAACTCTAGACGCGTTTTGAGCTCCAGAGTCGCTAAATGGCACTCGAACCGAACGTGTGACCCCACCAATGGAATCCTCGTTCGGAGAGCAGTCCATTGGTGGGGTCACACGTTCGGTTCGAGTACCATTAAGCGACTCTGAAGCTCAAAACGCGTCTAGAGTTTCGGCCGCCACCACCGGTCTTCTGGCCCACTGTGCACGACCGAGTTCCGGGAGGGTACCCTTGGTGTGGCCACACTGTGGCAGGGCCGAGCAGGGCGCAACTAATCGGCGGCTTCGATTCGGCGGACCAGCATGCATCGGAACGAGCACACCGAGGCCGGCAGCGAGGCGACACCAGCCCTGGCAGGGCCGCGCAAAAACCGTGGAGGAAGAAATGCCTTGGGAAAGATGAAACCAAACACCGGAGAAAAGGGTCAAAATAGACGTTAACGCTAACGCGAAAGCAGATGATACTGACGAGAATGTTAATTTTAGTGTATTGCAATTCATGATTAACACGTGCATGGTTTAATGGACGAAAATGTTAATTTTGATTTAACTATTGAAGGTTCGAACAAGCTTCTCATATGCAACGCTCGACCAGCCGCCCTATCAAGTTTAATCCCGCATTGTGCTTGCTAGCTGATTTAACAATCATCTGCTAAAAACGACGGAGTAATAAGGTTAAGATACCGGATAGGAAAGGGCTTTAATACTAGAGAAAAGGGTTTGAATACCGGGATAAAGGCTTAAAAATGGCAATTGGAAAGTGCTTTGAAAAATTCAGACGTACGAAGAAAAGCTCTCAATACTGTACGACCACTAAGCCGCGGAAATGTAGCAATTTTATGGTGCCTACAGTACGATAGGAATCCGCCGGCGAAACCGTTTAAGCCCTAAACGACACCCAATTATGTCACAGGCGGTGTTGATAAGTATTTACTGTCGCCTTCTGGGGCCTTCTTTGTCTTTGTTTGCTATCAATGTTCTTTTCTTTGTTACTAGCTTGGAGTATGCGAGGACGGCAACGATTCCCCACACCCTCAGAGTTCAAAGAAAGGGTTGTCACTAGCTTCAAACAAGGAGAGCTCGCCCTGCCCAATCCACATGCCCCACAATGCAGTCAAGACGTTCACCCTAAGTAATCTGGCCGCCCCTGTGTACCCAACCCACTTGCCTGGGCCCTACCCCCGTCGCATGCAGAGTCACCGAGTAGATAACGGCTATCTTGACGAGCTGACTGCGAATAACGAGTCGTTAGTTCCATGAAGAATCGTTCCATTAAGTTCCACAAAGAACAGTTCCTCTCCATCAAGACCGGCCTTTCCCCAAGCGGTCCGTCCCACCCGGCCGTATTGTGCGAATCAGCCGAACTGGCGTTTTGTAACACATCCATCCGAGGTTAATTAAATCCGCTTTCAACGAGGTACCGTGAAAAAAAGAAAATACGACACCGTCGAAAAAAAATTGCTTTGCGAATATAACGGGGACAATACGGGCCGCCTTGTTCTTCCAGCAACCGGTTTTTAAATCGAGTTGGACAAGGCGCGGCGCGTCTCTCTCGCTCTCGAACCGAGTCTCGAACGGGCCCAGATCGTATCGGTTGCATCAGGCGATTTTGGACAGAGTAACACGAAATGTGATACTCCAGCAAGAGCGTGACAAAAGCCGCGCCGCGTTTAACGCGTCTGACACGCTGGAAAACTGTGCCCGAAAATTCCTTGTCCATGTCTAAGAAAAATTCCGCTCGTTGGCTGAGCACTGCTCCTCCCCTTGGAGATAATATGGTGATCCACAGAGCGATGATAGTGGCGCCGGCAAAGCCGCCCTCAGAGCTTTACTTGCTTCACGTGGAGACACTTCAGTCAGACTGACAGACAGACAGACAGACAGACAGACAGGCAGACAGACAGACGGACGGACAGACAGTGACACACGCCGTGTGTCAAGACACGCCGGGGTCACGTCCGAGGGCCAGTCGGACAGACAGACAGATAGGCACACAGACAGATAGACAGTCGGACAGGCAGACAGACAGGCGCGTCGCGCTGAGCCTAGTTCCAGCTGACGCGGCAGCCCGGCGGGCGCGAGCCACGCCGCCCGGCGCACAGTGGGCCAGAAGACCGGTGCAGGCGGCCAAAACTCTAGATGCATTTTGGGTTCCAGAGGCCTTAAAGGGGCCTCTAACTTAACGTGTGACCCCACCAATGGATTGCTCTTCGGACGAGGAATCCATCGGTGGGGTCACACGTTCGGTTCGACTCCCATTTAGCGACTCTGGAGCTCAAAACGCGTCAACGATTTTGGCCGCCTCCACCGGTCTTCTGGCCCACTGTGCGGCGTTTGCGAGTTTCGGCCGGCTTGCTGTCGCAGTGCTGCCACACAAGTCCCCACTTGAAAGGGTTGCCAACCTAGGCTTTGCTCTCGCGGGGTTGCCTAGACTGAGGTTGGCAACCCTTTCGACACGGGTGCGTCCCGGGGATTTCCGAGCTGGAAGGCGAGCAAGGCACTGCGATAAGCAAATTGCCAGCCCGTCTTATCGGCGACACCTCTCCGTGATTAAATTCCAACGTCCTGGTTCACACGGACTCCGCAGTCAAAGGACACGAAAAGCAGCGAGAATGTGCCGACGGCCTTCGAGCGCCGCCAGTGTAGGACGTCTCTGGCAGTGTGTCGCAGCCTCGGTGCATGCACCGGGCCGCACCGGGCCGCCGGCCAAAACATTTTCAGACACTATGTGGGGCTCCAATTCGCATCGAAAGCGGCGGGGCCTGTGGGGCCGCCAACGGCCGAGACTATCGAAATCGAACGATCGAGATTCGAGCGCACCTTGCACCGTCGCGAGATGATGTTGAAGACAGGCATGGTGCGCGGTGCAGTCCCTCACTGCCGCAAAACCATGACGCCGCGTCCACGTCGCACACGTCGCACGCGCGTCGCACTCACGTCGAAGGCACACTGACACACGGCACGCGGGTCGCGCAGGGCTGCCTGGCTACTGCCTGGCTGCGGCCGGACTGACACAGAGTCACAGACGAAGACTCGGAGACGGACCGCCGGGGACCGAGTACCGCGTCGAGTTGAGCGTCGCGCCAAGCCGGCCCGACCGAAGCGAAGCGCGAAGCGAGCGAAGGCCCGAAGCGAAGCTCGGCCGAGCCGAGCCGAGCCGAGCCGAGCCGGCAGCTCCGAAACCGCGCCGAGGCGGCTTCGGGTGCCCCGCAGTGCTTCGGCAGTGCTTCGGCATATTAGTGGCAGCGTGCCGGTCGCACAGTGGGCCAGAAGACCGGTGGAGGCGGCAAAAACTCTAGACGCGTTTTGAGCTCCAGAGTCGTTAAATGGGACTCGAACCGAACGTGTGACCCCACCAATGGATTGCTCTCCGAACGAGGAATCCATTGGTGGGGTCACACGTTCGATTCGAGTCCCATTTAGCGACTCTGGAGCTCAAAACGCGTCTAGAGTTTTGGCCGCCTCCACCGGTCTTGTAGCCCACAGTGGGTCGGGTGCGGTATGGGCCATCATGGCCGCGAATCCCACTGCGAGCGACACTCAAAAGCGATCTCGAGTCATCGTCGAAACACTCAAACCCTACACCCGTCAGCAGCCCAACTTGTGGCAAATGATGTTTCAATTTCTGCGGCTGTGACACGTTTTGTTGCAGGTGTACTTCATGGACCGAAATACACGCTCGCTGCAATGTCAAAAATAAATAATAGCCGTCGTCCCGTCACTGTGCAGCCCGCTGGAAACACACACACACACACACACAGTGTGGTCACGCAATGGCGCCGGGCGGCGTGGCGCCCATGTGTTGTGTGTCCTCTGCCCTTCCCACAATCGGCTCAAAATGACACGAATATGGGTCTGGACGCGGCGTTCGCCGCGGCAGCCTCTGGAAATAGCGCAATTTGGTGGATTACCGGCGTGCAGCGCGCTCTGGCATCGCGTGGCGGCCGGTCGCGGCACTACCGGTGCACAGTGGGCCAGAAGACCGGTGGAGGCGGTCGAAACTCTAGACGCGTTATGAGCTCCAGAGTCGCTAAAGGGGACTCGCACCGAACCTGTGACCCCACCAATGGATTCCTCGTTCGGAGAGCAATCCATTGGTGGGGTCACACGTTCAGTTCGTGTCCCATTAAGCGACTCTGGAGCTCAAGAGGCGTCTGGAGTTTTGACCGCCCACTGTGCGGTGTGGTACCAGGTCTAACGCCAATGCCGCGATGTACATTGTAGCGCAAGCCAAAGGTGCTGCAAACATCCGCTACCCCAGGAGTTCCACGAAAACGGCTCATGTTGAGCTCATTTTCTCATCGGCACAATCTACTTTGTTGCAGTCAAATGCCGCAGCCAGACCCGTCGCGCCCGCATCGCCGAAGTTTCCACGATAGCCGGCTACTCATTGTCGTTACTCATCTCAGCCGATATGCTCCTTTGTGCAAGAATGATAGGCTGATAGGATGGCATTCGGCCGGCCGAGCAAGCATGCGCAAGCTGGCTTCGTCAACGCTTGTTCGTCGCATCAAGTTCGAGAGCACACTTTGCTGGCCAAATAAGTGGGCAAATCTTGCCACGATGCGCTAGTGTCGAAAGGGTGGTGGCCAACCTCAGCCTGACCACCAGGCAACTTCTCGACAGCCAAGCCTAGATATCGCCTTGTAGGAGGCTGAGGTTGGCAACCCTTTCGACACTGGTGCATCGCGGGAGTCTTCGCCCACTTGCGTGGCAGCACTGTGCGCCAAGTGACAGGGCGATGCGATTTTGAGGCTAGGCCGACCACCCGAGGGGTCGACAACTACCTCGAGCCGTGTACGAGGTAGTATATATTACCGGTAATATAAGTAATATAGGGTAATATAAGGTAATATACGGAAATGAAACAACGGTAATATATGATAAAAGAAGATGAGAACGTGACACAGTATCCTTGACTAAGGCTAAGATCAGGAGTTCTGGCTAGAATTTTGGTATTATGCAGACCTTACCCTCGTTTCATGACAGCGCCCCCTGTCAGATAAAAGGTATGCAACCCGATGCAACCTATCTGCACTCTAAAAAAAGTTACAGAATTTTGTATCATTTTTGATGAAGGATTTTGTATCACCTGCATTGGTTACAAATATTTGTATAAGTGATACAGAATTTTGTAACAGATGTGCCGGTTACAGAAAAATGAATCATTTTGGAGCTTGATACAGAAATTTGTTACATGAAGGTTACAATATTATGTTTGTAACATAACCGATACAGAAAATTGTAACTGGATACTAAATTCTGTATCAGCGATTAAAACATAAGGTTTTAACGGCAAAATTGAACAGCAGTGCCCATAGAGACAAGTTAAACTTAGAGTTTTCATGTGCTTTTATTTTTCCCGACTCTGAATAAGAGATTCAGTCTCGTGTATTCTTGGCAGGCAAGGCCTCCGTCCCTTACCACGCGCGCCTCAGGTCACCGGCTACCTGCGCCGCTCCCTCCACAGCGTCCGCACAGCGCAGTTGGTAGCGTGGCGGGCCGCCAACCCTGAGTCTGGGGTTCGATTCTCGACTTCTCAGAGTACATCTGGGAAAGTTGTGACTCGAAGAATGGCATAACGTCCTTCAATCAGACCAAAGGAGACTACGTTCGACCAAAATTCTCATTTTGATGCTTGATTTGGAAGAATAACGACTGTTTACAAATTTTGTAACCGTTACGAAATTCTGTAACCTAGTTACAAAGAAAAAAAACTGTATCCATCGTGATACAAATTTCTGTAACACATGTTATTGAAAAAGCTGCGTAACCATGTTACAAAATTCTGTACTGATTTTTTTTAGAGTGTGACAAAAGTATGGCGCGTAGCTTCATGTCAGATTGAACACGGACATCAAATCCGAATTTCTTCCTGTCGCAAGGAGAAGCCTAATAGCTTTAACACCTTGATACCAAGGTTCAGTACGGCAAGTTTAACGTTAGTTTAGGTTAGAAACAAGCAAATCACAGAAATATGTGGTAAAATAGTGGTAATATAGAGGTAATATACGGTAATATAGGGTAATATACGGTAATATAAGGTAATATAGAGGTAATATAAGCTCTGCGTACGAGGTAATATGGGAGTTGTCGACCCCTCGCGACCACCTGTACTTCCGGCAACTGCGCCACTCGAAGCGGAAGCCAGCGTGTTTACAGTGACGGAGGGCAGTGCCTTGGCAGTGCCTTGGCGGCGCGCAAGGGCTGGTTGAGACCCTTATCATCGGTTTGCTGGGCAAACCCCGTCAGAGGCGATAGCCTTGGAGGTCTTTTCCGTAGGGTAGGCAACCCGCCGACAGCCTGTTGCATGAGTTGCGGAGACCACGCTTCAAAATGAGGCTTTGTTTTATTTGTTTATTTTAAGTTAAATATGGGATCCCAAGAAGAAAAAAAAGATATATCTAAAACGCAAGTTTTTGAACATAACTTAACATTTTGTGACATCTCATCTGGTGATTTTTGATCCAAAACCTTACGACATCCCACGAAAACTTTTGATCTTTAAGAGTGGAGACATGTTGGCCAGCAGATCCAGAGCTCGTGGGTCGTGGTGCCCACCCTGCCCTGCTCACTGCTCAATTGGGGTATAAAGCTCCACCACGACGCACAGTGGGCCCGAAGACCGGTGGGAGCGGCCTAAATTCTAGACGCGTTTTGAGCTCCAGAGTCGCTGAATGAGACTCAACCCGAACGTGTGACCCCACCAATGGATTGCTCTCCGAACGAGGAATCCATTGGTGGTTCAGTTTACTTTTCGCCGCCCGTTCCGAAAAGCCGCGACATGTGTGACAATTAATTCGGCAGAGCAGTAAAGTAATTATGATGCTCCAAGATTGCGAGTCTTGTTTACAGCGAGGATGCAGTTACGTTTCAAACGCGATTGCGTATTGAGATTCCGCTATCTCCACAAGGCGGCGCAAGGCCACATTTAAACCCCTGCCACTGCGACGTACGACTTCTTATCAGCCTTTAACAAGCTGGAACAGGTGGCAGAACAATTTTCATTCTAGTCGTGGATTTTTTTTTAAATTCTCTCTTTTTACGCACCTTTGCACCTATGGGCCAAACCCTCAAATCAAATAATGACTCCTTTTTTTCTTTTTTTTTAAATTTTTTTTTAAATTTTTTGCGTTTTGGTATACAGTCCCGAAAAGATACACAGGGAACAGCCTTGACGCGCCACATTGAGAGGATTGCTAGATAACGCCGAGGCACGCCTCAAAAACAACGTAAGTGCGCATCGCTAAAACAACCGCAACGTGCCGTGCGGCTTTTCGGATGACGAAAACCCGCGCAAACTTGACGTTCCATAAATCTGCGCCGCGCGACAGTGGTAGTGCTGTACCGCAGGGGACGAAATTCCGACGATTCAAGTGACAGATTCTCTACTTATTGTTGACCACACTGAGAATGAAAAAGTCTTGATCAATACCCAATTTTGGGCAAATTTGGGCAATAAAGAATTCCTCGCCAAAAATTTCAGTCATGATCATGGCTCTTTCATTCTCAGTGCACGAGGCACAAAATATCACACGCAAATAAATTTTATTAAATTTATTTCGTACGTGATATGTGCTAACTTAGAAAATTCATGGTCCAAGTAGCAAAAGATTGCCAAAATTACCTTTATTTTTTCCCCTTGAATGGCGTTGGAAACGGACTTACACACTAAATTTTTTCTTACAAATTTTGTACGAGACATCACAGTTTTTGGCGCACACGAACTTTTCGTACAAATTTGTACAATTTTGTACAAAAATGGCGAAAAATGTGCAGTTTTTCGTACGAAAATGGTACGAAAATTTCGTGTGCACAAAAAAAAACTGTGTTGTCTCATACAAAATTGTACAAAACATTTAGTGTGTAGAAAGGCGGCCTTTGACGACACCTGAACGCAAACCGCCGGCCCTGGGTCCTACACTACGAGATGCAGCCGCGCTACTTCCCATACGTCCGCTCTAATTAAAAGCGAGGGCACGACTCAGCAGTTTCAAGGGGGAGGGGGAGGGGGAGGGGGAGGGGAGGGGGAGGGGGGAGGGGAGGGGGAGGGGGAGGGGAGGGGGAGGCTGTACGAGCGTAAACCAATCGCTCGGTGACGTATGAGACAGGCCGTCCGTCTGTCTGTCTGTCTGTCTGTCTGTCTGTCTGACGTCACAGGCGAGACACAAACGACACGCACGCCGGAGTTTCCCCTTCTTAGCGAAAATCCGGAGGGACACACACACACACACGCACACACACACACATACATACACGCACGCGCGCGCACGCAGAGTGTTGGTGTAAAACCGACGAAAACACAAAAGGCGTCTGGACCTTGATGACGACGAGTCGGAATGCTGCCGGGGGCTGCTTGTTCGTTACCCGCACAACGCGGGGAGAGAGAGAGAGAGAGAGAGAGAGAGAGAGAGAGAGAGAGAGAGAGAGAGAGAGAGAGAGAGAGCAGGAGGGGCGAGAGAGACTTGAACGCCGGTCGCACGAACGCCCCCGCAAGGGAGGAGAGCGTAATCAGTAAAGAAACAAAAACATTTTCAAACAAAAATAATAGTAGTTGGGTTAGGTAACGTGTTGGCTTTTGTTAACAGTTACCGGTAAAAAAAAGAGAAGAGGAGAAAAATAGCCAAAAGATACGCAGGGAGCAGATAAATTTTCGAAAAAATGTTTTTTGAAAGTGACGGGGTTGTCTGCTCCAGACCGGTGGCGCCGTAAAAACCGCCCGAACTGGGTTAATCCCGAACGGGCATTCGCTCGCATTCGCTTTCCAGACCCAAAGGGCCTTTGGGCCTCTGGGCCGTTGGGGCAGACACAAAACGAGGAGGCGGGCGTTGTCAACGTTATATTATCTAAAAGGACCGACCGGCGGAGCGACGGCTGCACAAGTTGATGAGAAGAACCGGTTCGCTGCGTGACCTCTCGCAAAACACTCTCCGGAGCGGACCGCCGCGCCGCGCCACGCCGTGCCCGGCTGCAGTGTAGTGGCGACGCGTAGTGCACCTGCTGGCGGCCGCCACCACCGGGGATCGAACCGTCGAACCTCGAGCCACAGCAGCGGCGCGAACGCGGGTTGCCAATGAAAGACGCGAAGACAATCTCAATTCGATTAACATGCAGAGAAGCAAAGCACCTCGGCGGTCTAGGTCTCTTGACCATTACGCTGTCTCAAATCGACTGATTAGCAGTGGGGCTGTGAATTTATGGCCGGAAACAGTGTAGTCGAGAGAGACAGAAGGAGAGAGAGAGGAGAGAGAGGAGAGAGAGAGAGAGAGAGAGAGAGAGAGAGAGAGAGAGAGAGAGAGAGAGAGAGAGAGAGACTGGTTCAGGAGTATTTGGCGGCGAAGGCGGCATGTAGGTCAGTGGCGGCACGGCAGAGAGGGTGGGGGGTGGGGGCAGACGGATTAAACATGCTCGTAAACCGGGTGGAAATCATAACGACAAGGCGACAGCAAACAACAACAACAACACGCAGCAAGTGGCTCTCGCAGGTCGCGCTGCCCGGCGCTGCCCCAGTCTCAGCAAAACAGGAACCCGCAGATTTGATTGCATCTCGGACGCCGTGTCGGAGCGCCAGCAGCGCCAGCAGGGACACTTTTCCTCCAGTTGGAAAAAAAGAATCAAATTTTTCATGACAGTGTACGATAGTATTTTATTTTTTTTGAACTGCTACCGCGATTCCCGCGAACGCGTCCACAACTATGTGTCTGCAGCTGGACACCCGCAGCGACACCCGCATCTCGCTGCCCCCCCCCCTCTCTCTCTCTCTCTCTCTCTCTCTCGGACGGCGTGGCGGTAGTAACAGCTGATGGCAGTGGGCCCATACTTGTTTAGCTCGTTTGGAAAACGGACGTCGCAAATGCAGTTTACAAACTGGAAAAAAAAATTACTTTCGTCTTTTGACACTTTTGTCCGCGGGCAACAATAATTGCACGGTAACGGTTGGGATTTTTCTTTTTGTTTTGTTGTTGTTTTGTGCAGGTCACGCCCTCAAACAGGCCGTCCAATCACCGCGGATAGAAGAAAGTGAAAGCAAACAAACGGAAAAGATATAAACAATCACTGAAATATGTGCAGAAAACCCGCGTCGGGATGCGTGGAAAACATTGCACCAATAAAATCAAAGAAATGTGTAGGTACACTCGTTTCGGAAATGTGTGCATCGGCGAACCGTTGGCAGCGTCGCAGTGCGTCGCAGCGGGCAGGCCCGTTCGTTCCCTTCGGAATGTTCTCAAGATGAGCAGACACACTGTTATCACGCCAACCTCGGCGGAAATATGCGGGTCGGGTGCACTGCATATAGTGGCAGAGGGGAGGTTAGGACGCCCCCCTCCCCTCTCGCTGCGCCGCTCGGGGAAAGCCCAGCCATGACGTCACCGCCCCATGACGTCAGAGTGTTTTCAACTTCTCCAGCCGGGAAGGTCCAGCGGCGGTGCAGTTCCAGAAAGTCGTCCGACGCACAGTGGGCCAGAAGACCGGTGGAGGCGGACAAAACTCTCGACACGTTTTGGGCTCCAGAGTCGCTACATGGGAGTCGAACCGAACGTGTGACCCCACCAATGGATTGCTCTCCGAACGAGGAATCCATTGGTGGGGTCACACGTTCGGTTCGAGACCCATTTAGCGACTCTGGAGATCAAAACGCGTCTAGAGTTTTGGCCGCCTCCACCTGTCTTCTGGCCCACTTTCCGACGGGGCAAAGAGTAACTGGAATTTCGGAAGGCCAGGGTCCGTGTTTGAAACGGGAGCACCGAGGCTGTCAAACGTGTCAATATTGTGTTCCCTCTGTTGGCCTGGCAGCCTTCGCCAGGCTGGTACCGCACTCTTATAAGAGTGTAGTTTGGCTTCACCTTGGGCGCCGCATTGTCCGCCTCTTTCCCAGAAGCACTGGCACTTGTGCGTCTCGGCGCCGCCGCGCCGCGAGTCCCCGGCAGCGCACGCCCTCCGCGGTGGCCGCGCGGTCAGGAGTCTTCACTTTCAATGCCGGGATCGTGGGTTCAAACACCCGCATTGAGATAATCTTTTTTTTTTTTTTTGCGAACTATTGACTGTGTTCCTTTCTTATTCGCTTACATTATTTGTTTCCTTTCGATTTTTGTTATGTCAATTCGAAATGATGACGTTTCCTTTGAAAGTTCGCCGCCCGCTCGTTGTCAATCACTGGCCTAAAACGGGGCGTGGGTTCTATTTCTTTTTTTTCTCTCTCTCTTTTTCGGCATTCTGTTGTGGGGGAGACGACGGACACGTGGGCTGTCATGTCGGACGTCGGGGAACATCGCGGCGGCAGCAGCCCACAGTGGGCCAGAAGACCGGTGGAGGCGGCCAAAACTCTAGACGCGTTTTGAGTTCCAGAGTCGCTAAATGGGACTCGAACCGAACGTGTGACTCCACCAATGGATTCCTCGTTCGAAGAGCAATCCATTGATGGGATCACACGTTCGGTTCGAGTCCCATTTAGCGACCTGCAGCTCAAAACACGTCTAGAATTTTGTTCGCCTCCACCGGTCTTCTGGCCCACTGTGCAGCGGCAGTCAGAGGCGTCGTTTCGTCGCTCTGTCTCTGTCGCACCCATGGGGCTCTCCGCAAGGGTGCGAGAGAGACAGAGAAACAAACCGATCTTCTGAATCACTCGGCAGCCACACCATTCCGCGCGGGACCGGCACGTCGTATGGCAAGCCGCCAGTGGACTCATCCCGTCGCGCTGTCTCTCTCGCACTCATGGGGCGCCCTGAGTAGGTGCGAGAGAGACAGCGCGACGAGAACTCTCGGAATCAGCCTGCAGGCAGGCAGGCAGGCAGGCCCTCAGGGGCGGCCAGGTCCGCGGCCAGGTCCGAGGGCCCCTTGCACGGCGTCTAGACGCGGCGCGGCGCGGCGATCGCCAGCCTTGCAAGGCCCCGCACAGTGGGCCAGAAGACCGGTGGGGACGGCCAAAACTCTAGACGCGTTTTGAGCTTCAGAGTCGCTAAACGGGACTCGAACCGAACGTGTGACCCCACCAATGAATTGCTCTCCAAACAAGGAATCCATCGGTGGGGTCACACGTTCGGTTCGAGTCCCATTTAGCGACTCCGGAGCTCAAAACGCGTCTAGAGTTTTGGCCGCCCCCACCGGTCCTCTGGCCCACTGTGCCCCGCTCGGCCCGGCGCAGCCCCGCTGGCACGGCCCCTGCTTCGGGCATGAGAAATTGCTGCTTCGGCGGGCTCAACTTCGGGCCGGTGCAGTGTCATGTCTTTGTTGTTGCTGCCGCGCGCGCCGTGGAGGTCACGGTCGGACGGCCACCAGCGCAGCGCCTTCGTGCCCTACATGGCCTGCCCCGGTCCACAGTGGGCCAGAAGACCGGTAGAGGCGGACACAAGACGCGTTTTGAGCTCCAGAGTCGCTAAGCAGGCCTCCGACCGAGCGTGTGACCCCACCAATCGATTCCTCGTGCGGAGAGAATTCCATTGGTGGGGTCACACGTTCCGTTCGGGTTCCATTTAGAGAATCTGGAGCTCTGCACGCGTCTGGAGTTTTGGCCGCCTCCACCGGTCTTCTGGCCCACTGTGCGGCCTGCCCTACCTTCTCAAGGCGGGTGCCTGGCTGCCCCACCGAAATAACGCACTCGGACGCCTGTCTATTAATATTTGTTTTATTTTTGTTTGTGGCGGTGGACTTGGAAGCCGCGACCTCTCACCAAAACATTTCCCACGCTTGTTACCACGTGTGTCTGTCTGGCGGCGCGGCGGTCGCTGTCAAAGAGGTCTCGTCTTGTCAAAAGTCCTGCCCACAAGTCCTCGCCGGGTCCAGTAAAAGAATCGTCAACACGGGGTGACCCACTGTAAAATTTTGGGTACAATGATTGTGTAAATGTGCAAGAATGTGCAAGATTTCTGGCGTTTTTGCCGTTGCCTACTTACAGGCGTTTTTGTCACTTGAATTTGGAATGTGGCCAAATATTGTACAATGAATGTGGGAAGCTGTTCCCCCCTCGATCGTCAAGTCCTTGTCACACAAAAAAAAAAACTTTTTTTCAAAACGATCGGAAGCAGGGAGGAGGGGGGGGGGGAGGAATCAACCGAATAAAAACATAGAAAATGAGCAAACTTTTCCAGCGTTTTGTTCTATCTTCTCAAACACAGCCCAAGGGAGTTGTTCGAACCGAAACACGGGAGGAAAGCCACCGCGTTTGCCAAGGTCCCGCGCGAATTCTCATCACGCTTGCCTCCGCGTCGCGCTCCGCGTGCCCCTCGTGAGAAAGTGTTAGGCGCCGGCGCACAGTGGGCCAGAAGACCGGTGGAGGCGACCAAAACTCTAGACGCGTTTTGAGCTTCAGAGTCACCGAATGGGACTCGAACCAAACGTGTGACCCCACCAATGGATTCCTCGTGTGGAGAGCAATCCATTGGTGGGGTCACACGTTCGGTTCGAGCCCCATTTAGCGACTCTGGAGCTCAAAACGCGTCTAGAGTTTTGGCCGCATCCGCCGGTCTTCTGGCCCACTGTGCGGCGTGCCGTCTCCCTCGCACCAACGCCAATCATTGACGAGGCGACGCGAGGCGACGCCACCCTCGCTTTGTCATTCAGAAAGCAGCGCTCCATAACTTGGCGACGACGCGGGGCTCAGGAAGATGTGCGTGTGTGTGTGTGTGTGTGTGTGTGTGTGTGTGTGTGTGTGTGTGTGTGTGTGTGTGTGTGTGTCCTAGGGAGCGGGCGCCGAAGTGGTGTATGACGCAAAAGGGTACGTGAGGTGGCGTGGCCCAAGCGTAGGGCTTGGCTAGAGCATCAAACGGACGGACGGGCACGGACGTACACAGACAGACGGGCAGACAGACAGACAGACAGACAGACAGACAGAACAGACAGACAGACAGACAGACAGACAGACAGACAGACAGATGGACGAAGGACAGACGAGCGGGCAGCCGATCTGACGGATAGGCACAAGGACAGCCAATGGCAGTAATCACCGACTAGCAGGCAAGGCGGGCGAGGCAGCGAGGCAGGCAACGCTGCGCGTGTTGCCCCGTGCCGGTAGGCAATCCTCTCCGCACCTGAGCGCCCCGGGCCGGTCGGGTCGGGGCGCCAGTACCATTAAGGGCTAGACCACACATGATCGTATGCCATTTCGGTCGGGGCGCCGGGCGCTCGGAGGGTCGCACAGTGGGCGGAGGCGGCAAAAATTCTAGACGCGTTTAGAGCTCCAGAGTCGCTCAACGGGACTCGAACCGAAAGTGTGACCCCACCAATGGATTCCTCGTTCGGAGAGCAATCCATTCGTGGGGACACACGTTCGGTCTTCTGGCCCACTGTGGGTCGTCGTTCTGCCGCAAAGATTCACCGGCCACACGCCTGGAGCGCTCTGGAGCGCCTGCGAGGTAGGCCGCCGCCGGGCACGCAACACACCGGTGTGGAGACGTGGCCTACCTTGCGCCGTCGCCTTGCAGGGGTGGGGTAGGCCACCGCCTCCACTCCGGTGTGTTGCGTGCCCGGCGGCAGCCTACCTCGCAGGCGCTTAAGGCCACGGGCAAGCGGACGCTTCAGGATAGGACCGCCGCACAGTGGGCCAAGACCGGTGGAGGCGGACAAAACCCTCCTAGACGCGTTTTGAGCTCCAGAGTCGCTAAATGGGACTCGAACCCAACGGGGGACCCCACCAATGGATTGCTCTCCGAACGGGGAATCCATTGGTGGGGTCACACGTTCGGTTCGAGTCCCATTCAGCGACTCTGGAGCTCAACACGCGTCCGGGAAAGCTAGGCAGGATAGCTCTCGGCAGAGTGTCGAAGGGAGGGCAGGTTCAGACGCAGCAGTGATCCACACGTTCTACGGTAGCCGGCCACGGTGCTTGTAGTCAAATTGGGCGGTTGGTCAAGCTGCCTCCTGGCGGGGCTGGCGGGGCGTTGTTGGTCCTCGGCGCCCTCACGACACGCGGCTGCACGCGGCGTGCGCGTGACGCATTCTCATTCAAATGACGTTTGGCCGGCGTTGCCCGGCGTTTACAGTGACGGAAACAAAAGCCGCGGTGGCGGCGAGGCGAGGCGTGAAGTGTGGCGAGCCACTGGCAGCCACTGGCGACGGGGCCCGCGGCCAAAACAGGAGCACGCCGCCGCCATTGCCTGGAGACTCGTTCCCCGCACAGTGGGCCAGAAGACCGGCGCAGGCGTCCCAAACCCTAGACGCGTTTTGAGCTCCAGAGTCGCTAAACAGGACTCGAGTTGAGGGTGTGACCCCACCAATGGATTCCTCGTTCGGAGAGCAATCCATTGGTGAGGTCACACGTTCGGTTCGAGTCCCATTTAGCGAATGTGGGGCTCGAAAGGGGTCTAGAGTTTTGGCCGCCTGCGCCGGTCTTCTGGCCCACTGCGCTCCGCCTCTCTCGCGCCGCCGGACCCTGGACCGTGGCCGCCGTGGCCGCGGCTGGTTGAGGCAGGTCGGCTCCACGGCGACCGGGCAGACCGGCCGAGACCTGGATGACATTGACCCGCGAGGCGCGCGACGCCGCCCCGCCCCGCCGCGCCATACATCACTGCTTTTTCCGCCACTTTCTTTCTCCGCGACCACGCCGGACTCCTCGACGGCGTCCCCCTCGACGGCGTCCTCCACGCTGCACAGTGGGCCAGGAGACCGGTGGAGGCGGCCAAAACTCTTGACGCGTTTTGAGCTCCAGAGTCGCTAAACAGGGCTCGAACCGAACGTGTGACCCCACCAATGGATTCCTCGTTCGAAGAGCAATCCATTGGTGGGGTCACACGCTCGGTTCAAGTCCCATTTAGCGACTCTGGACCTCAAAACGCGTCTAGAGTTTTGGCCGCCTCCACCGGTCGTCTGGCTCACTGTGCGGTGCTCCCGGACGGCCCCGCCATTGAGTAGTCGGTTGCCGTCACGCCCTTGGGACCCATTATTCGGTTCGCTTCTACTCGGTTCGTTGGGAACAATGAATCGGTTCTGGCTATGCCTACTCACTTGCACTCCGTGACCCTCTTGTTTGCGGTTCGCCGGGGACGCCGGGGACGGCCCAAAAGGGTGGGGCGCAAGGCTTGACGCCATTCAGCGTCAACCGGTCCAGACCGGTTCCAATTCTATCCAATTCTATCCGGTCGCTCCAACCGGTTCGCCACTTCGCAGACGAGGCGAGGCCTGCCTGCCTCGCGGACGGATGGAACATTCGGCGACTGGGCGGCGCGTCGTCCGGGCGGCAGGCAGCGCTCTGGCGGCGCGTGGCCGACCGGTCGCGGACAATACCCCGCGCCTCGGGAACGCTACGCGCCGCGCTGCCGCGTTGGGTAGCGCCGCATCCAGCTTCCAGCGTGGCCACCTTGCACAGTGGGCCAGAAGACCGGTGGAGGCGGCCAACATTCTAGACGCGTTTTGAGCTCCAGAGTCGCTAAATGGGACTCGAACCGAACGTGTGACCCCACCAATGGATTCCTCGTTCGGAGAGCTACCCATTGGTGGGGTCACACGTTCGGTTCGAGTCCCATTTAGCGACTCTGGAGCTCAAAACGCGTCTTTGGCCGCCTTCACCGGTCTTCTGGCCCACTGTGCCCTGGACGTCCTGGACTCACCTCTGAGGTGCTGGTGGCCGCCGACGCCGCCGAGCAGGCCGAGCTGCTGACCGTGGACGGCGCGCGGTAGTCCGAGAGCGCCGCGGCGACGGCCGCCTCCTGCGGCGTCCTCGGCGGCATCCTGGAGCGCGTCCCCGGGAACAGGGCGGGGGCGGGCGTCGGCGCCGACAGGGCCTCCGGCAGCGCGCTGGTGACCCCTCTGCGGCGATGGCGGGGAGGTCACATTAGTACCGGGGAAACGCTGACCACCCACAGTGGGCCAGGAGACCGGACGAGGCGGCCAAAACTCTAGACGCGTTTTGAGCTCCAGAGTCGCTAAATGGGACTCGAACCGAACGTGTGACCCTTCAATGGATTGCTCTCCGAACGAGCAATCCATTGGTAGGGTCACACGGTCGGTTCCAGGCCTGTGTGGCGACTCCAGAGATAAAAACGCGTCAAGACATTTGGCCGCCTCCATCCGCCCATCAACCTCACTAAGTAACAGTGAGAGGCTCATGCTTGACAGAGCCGTTTGTTGAACGTCCATCCTTAAACCTTAAGCCGGTCTTCTGTCCCACTGTGCCACCACGACGGCGAAGGGAGAAAGAAACACTCACCCGGGGTGGCCGGACTGCACGGGGGCGGAGGCCGAGGCGGCGGGGGCGGCGGGGGCGGGCAGCAGCGAGGGGGCGGGCCCGTCGGGCGGGGGCGCGGGGGCGGCGCCGAGGCCCTCCTCGCCCAGGTTCAGGCTCTGCTGGACGTACTGCCGCACCTGGCTCTTGCTCCGCTCCAGCACGTGGTACTTGGTGGGGTTCTCCAGCACCGTCCGCACCTGCCACACAATAAAATTATTTTAGACGCATGAGAAGACTTGGAAAGTGAATGAGAGAGTGTAGGCGCAACTCCGGGTTGGTGCTCGAGGGTTTGGCGGGTTTGGCGCCCTGGCTGCGCGCTGCGCCTGGCTGCCGATCCGACACGTGCCTTCGGCTCGCCGCAGACTTGCCGCTCTTTATGCGTCCCCACACCCGCTCTGGTTCGTTCCGGATCCATCTCCACCCGATGGAGGAACTCGGAACGAGGTATCGAAATCGAAGCCGCCATCATCGGTATCCCGGTGGCGGACACTGTGCGGCTCTTGAACCGTCAACCGAGAACATTTCGGAGGACGCACAGTGGGCCAGAAGACGCGCTTTGAGCTCCAGAGTCGCTAAACAGAACTCGGACGGAACGCGTGACCCCACCAATGGATTGCTCGTTCAGAGAGCAATCGTTTGGTGGGGTCACACGTTCGGTTCGAGTCTCATTCAGCGACTCTGGAGCTCAAAACGCGTCTAGAGTTTTGACCGCCTCCACCGGTCTTCTGGCAAATCCTCTGTGGGACGCATGCCACACATTTTGCCCGCAGATGCATCGCTCTTCGGCGTGTGGCAGAAAGGAGGAGGGGGTGGCGAAATGGCGGAGTGGCCGGGGCAGCCAGGCCCAGTGTGCCCAGTGGCCAGACCCTTGCTTTGTTCGCCTTTGGCTCCGCGTGCCGTTTATTTCATGTCATTTGGCACATCTGCCAATCGCGAGATCCCGTCGAAGGCGACAGACTGACGGACTTTCACCGCCACACACCGTCGCGTCGCGTCGTGCCCTCACGTCCCCGGGGAGTAGGATGGGCTGCCTACCGCCACGGCGGCGGCTTTGCTTCCTTTGTTTTCCACCGGCACGCCCAAGGACTTCCCCGACGACGCACAGTGGGCCAGAAGACCGGCGGAGCGGCCAAAATTCTAGCCGCGTTTTGAGCTCCAGAGTCGCTGAATGGGACTCGAACCGAACGTGTGACGCCACCAATGGATTGCTCTCCGAACGGGGAATCCATTGGTGGGGTCACAGGTTCGGTTGGTGTCCCATTCAGCGACTCTGGGGCTCAAAACGCGTCTCGAATTTTGGCCGCTCCACCGGTCTTCTGGCTCACTGTGCGACGGCCTCACCTGGAACACGGACTGCGGGACGTCCACGCCGATGTTGACGGGCACCCTGGACGCCGAGGCTTGTTGTTGTTGTTGTTGCTGCTGCTGTTGTTGTTGCTGCTGCTCCCGCCTCTCCTGCTGCATCTGCTGCTCCCGCATGAGCTGCAGCTTCATCTGCGTCCGCAGCGGCATGGAGGAGTGCTTGAAGGACGGCGGCCTGGACAAGCACAGTTCAAAACAAATAACTTTCGTTGCCACCCCGTGGTGTCACGAAGTGGTTACGTAACCTTTCACCAGAAGTCAGTCGCCGCGTGAGGTACTGCACGGCGCACAGTGGGCCAGAAGACCGGTGGAGACGAACAGAACTCTAGACGCGTTTTGAGCTCCAAAATAGCTAAATGGGACTCGAACCGAACGTGTGACCCCACCAATGGATTGCTCTCCGAACGAGGAATCCATTGGTGGGGTCACACGTTCGGTTCGAGTCCCATTTAGCGACTCTGGAGCTCAAAACGCGTCTAGAGTTTCGGCCGCCTCCACCGGTCTTCCGGCCCACTGTGCGGCGGCTCAGTGACTCACCCCCTGGGCGGCAGCCTGCTGAACCGCGGGCTGGTCTGCTGCGGCAGGGCGCCGGCCAGGCCGGCCAGGTCGCCGGGCACCGCGGGCAGTGGCGGCTGCGGCGGCACCATGTCCACGATGCTGGGGTCCATGTCCAGGATCATCTTGAGGTCCTCGTCGATGCCGACGTGCACGCGGATCGAGTCGGGCCTGGCCGGCGGCAGCGCTGGCAGGCGGGCGTCTCCCTGCAGGATGAGCCTGTCGATCATGTCGCCCAGGTCCTGCTGCTCGCGGCGCTGCTGCAGACCCTCCAGGCCGCGCGCGCCGCCATGCTGCTGGAGGCGCTGCTCCAAGTGCTGCTCGAAGTGCCGCTGCGAGGCCGCCTGCGCGCTGCCCGTCACAATCATGGTCGCCTCATGGCACTCGGGGCCCTCATGGCATCGGAATCCGGCCGCCTGGGCCGAGGCCTGGGCAGAGCGAGAAAATGCATGTTCAGAACGGAAGCAGCGAAGCACGGCCAGCTCGGTTTTAGTTTTTATCGACGGACGCTTAGGGATGAATCACTATAGTGCTGCCACACTAGCACAGGAAAAAATTCGCACTTGTTGGCAACCCTTTCGACAGTGGTGCATGGCGGGAAGTGTGGCAGCACTGAGCGGAAGCGGCGCGAAACACTGCACGCAGTGCCGCCGCACAGCTGCCGGGCAAACCAAACTTTAAAGACAGATGCTCATTTCGAACAGTTCGCTGTGTCTTCGTTTTACTCCGCCTGCCTTCGCGTCTTCGGCCTGTTCGCGCGCGGCCGCTGCATCCAAGGGTCCATTGTGTTAGGTCCCAACGACGTAAGATGAGTCGCACACCGGCAGAGCCATGGGCAGAGCCAGCCAAGCCGGCAACCAGTCCGGTGCTCGCGGCGAAGCGACAGTGTGCCAGGAGCGGCCTGCAGACTGCGACGAAAAAAACGACTCTCAGCCTGCAAGGAGGCACTAATCTGCCTCGTATTTGGGGCTAATAATACCCCGAGAGCAGTCCATTCAAATACGCGGCGAGTATTTTTGGCTTCCAAAACAAAGCGCGCCAACCGCCTGGCTGCCTGCTGCATGCAGGCGTGCCGCCGACAGGCACGACAGGCACCTACACTACAGGTACGCCGCCCTTTCAGAATCGTTGCTGCTCGCCTGTTCGGCGGCACAGTCACAATTACTCCTTTCTCCCCAGGACGCGTCCCAAAACACAGTCGCTGCAATCGCGGTGCTGTACTGTACACTGTTACTCTCGGTGCTCGCGCGTTATCCCAGCTTGCATGCAGCCTCCACTGCGCCGAACCGCGTGTCTGGCCCCAGTCGTGCAGGCTGGCCAACCCTGTCGGTCCCGGTGGGAGCGACAGAGACAGACAGCCCTACGCACAGTGGGCCAGAAGACCGGAGGAGGCGGACATAACACTAGACGCGTTTTGAGCTCTAGAGTCGCTGAATGGGACTCGAACCGGGCGTGTGACCCTACCAACGGATTGCTCTCCGAACGAGGAATCCATTGGTGGGGTCACACGTTCGGTTCGAGGCCTGTTTAGCGACTCTGGAGCTCAAAACGCGTCTACTCTGCAAACTGTACAGAGTGCTCAGTACACTCTATTTGGAGTGTACTCATAAGCACACTCAGGCGAGAGTGTGCTCAGCTGAGTACACTCTAACGAGAGTGTGCTTAGCTGAGTACACTCTAACGAAAGTGTGCTTAGCTGAGTACACTCTAACGAGAGTGTGCTTAAGTCTGCACAATTCATGCAGCTGAGTACACGTTCGTGGGAGTGTACTCGTGAGTACACGCTGAAGAGAGTGTACTCATGAGTACACGCTAAAGATAGTGTACTCATGAGTACACTCTAAAGAGAGTGTACTGAGTACACTGTTGAGTTTGCAGAGTAGAGTTTTGGCCGCCTGCACCGGTCTTCTGGCCCACTGTGCTACGGGCCGCACGGTAAGGCAAGGCAAGTCCGCGCACGGCAGGCGGCGGCGGCAGCAGGCCCTGACAGTGTGCCTGGCAGGAAGCCCTGAAATCCCGAAGCGCACCCGAACCCGACTATTTTTACTTGGTCGTGGTCGGGGCCATCTTGGCGGAGAGGGAAAGGAAGGCGGTGGAGTGGGGAGGGGGAGGGCCTCGGAGAGCGTGCGATTATTTACAAGGCGAAGGACGCGGAGTCGACGGGGTGCAGTCGCTGATCAAAACGATGCATCAGACGCATTTAAACGCCGGCGTCACAACACGTGTTGGCGGCGGTCTCACGGGAAGTGCGGCTTGATTTCAAACACCGCTCAACGTTTGGTTTACAGTCGCAATGCACGGCCCCTCCCCATCGCCAAAAAAAAACATACTCAAAAATAAGGGTAGTACCGTTTACGTTATTGTTTTTTTGCCATCAAGGAGCGTGAGAAGCCCAAAAGAGGACCGTCTGGCTGGTCTGGCCTTGCGCAGCACGCTGACAGTGTGGTAGTGGCTGACAGCAGGGCCGGCGCAGGCTCACACAGACATCCGCATCTCATAATCCCACGTCCCCTACCCCCTATCGCTTCAAACTAAACCGATCTCGACGAAGGCCTTGTCGTCCTAATACACCCTCCGTATGACAAGGTGCGCACAGTGGGCCAGAAGACGGGTGGAGGCGGACAAAACTCTAGACGCGTTTTGAGCTCCAGAGTCGCTAATCAGGCCTCGAACCGAACGTGTGACCCCACCAATGGATTGCTCGTTCGGAGAGCAATCCGTTGGTAGGGTCACACGCCCGGTTCGAGTCCCATTCAGCGACTCTGGAGCTCAAAACGCGCATAGAGTTTTGCCCGCCTCCACCGGTCTTCTGGCCCACTGTGCGGGCCTCACACGCGAGGTGAGGCGCGAGTCTTGGCAGGCGGCGGCCGCCGGCTCCCTTCAAACAGACGCTAAAACTCACCGTCAAAATATTTCGGCTGATGACACTTCCGGCTGTGAACGGCACGGCGCCGCTCGCGCAACCAGCAGCCTCGCCTCGCCTTGTCGACAGTCCGTCCCGCCTACGCGCAGCGCGCGCGCCACCGGGGCGACCCTAGGGCGGCCGGCCACGCGGAGCCACGCGGAGCGAGCGTTGTCGGCTCCGACTGTAGCGCGCAGCGCGCCCAGCCGGCGTCGGCAAGCTTGCGGCGGCCGCGCCGCGTCGCCGAAGATGCGCGTCGGTTCCAAAGCTCGCAGAGCTCGCGGTGCTCCAGAAGGTCGAGCTGCAGGAGTGCAGGACGTCCAGGGCGGTCGCGGTGTCGCGGTGGTCGACGGCGACGTGCTCGCAGTGCTAGCGCGGGGAAGGCCCGACCATCCCGTCGACGCCGCGCGCGCCAACTGGTGCAGGGCGCCAGCGCGGTCCTGGGCGTCGCGGGCCGCGTGCGGAGCGCTGCCGAGCCGCCGCCCCGCCGCGCGCTATCTCTCTCGCACTCGCGGCGGGCGGCGTCACTGACGGCACTGCCGTCCCACAGTGGGCCAGAAGACCGGTGGAGGCGGCCAAAACTCTAGACGCGTTTTTAGCTCCAGAGTCGCTAAATGTGACTCGAATCAAACGTGTGACCCCACCAATGGATTCCTCGTTCGGAGAGCAATCCATTGGTGGGGTCACACGTCCGGTTCGAGTCCCATTTAGCGACCCTGGAGCCTAAAACGGGTCTAGAGTTTTGGCCGTCTCCACCGGTCTTCTGGCCCACCGTGCGTCGCGGACGCGGGCCGCCGCTGACAGGGCCGCGCACTGCTTGGGTACGGCCAGCGCGCATCCCCGGGGGAACAGGGCGCGAGTTCAGAGACCACACACAGGTTAACATAGAAATTTTATTGAAATATATTCAGATCTACCCATCTCGACATGAGCCCGCCTCAATTCCAAAATACATCTGCTAAAACCGAACAGATCTTAAGTAAACAGGTATTGCTGAAGGTATTGAGAAATATACATTAAAGTTCTTAAAAGGTCAGGTGAATTTCTATCGCAGGGAGCCAATAACAAAGGGAGAAAAATCAAAGACTACACTACAAAATTTGCAGACACGCTGAATTTGAATTTTGTCTTTTAGGAAATATTTTTAAAGCCTGATCAAATTGACTAGAAAGGTCATCATGTCATAATCGGGTTGCCTCTGCCAATATAGCTCAAGAAACTTGAAATGTTGCAAACTCTGACCATTAACACATTGCTATTGAAACACCTCATCATTTAGTGTGTCTCCACTGCCAGTTTAGTACACTCCTAATCAGCCTTATGAGAAGATTGGTTCTGCATATCAACAAAGCGAGAGTGAGATAAACATCCCATTTTACTTCTTGAGTATCCAAGAACAGTTTTGAATGTATCATAGTGCTGACTAAAATTGCCTTTAAATGAGAAGCTGGGATAAAAAATAAACTAAATTTGTGAGAGGTGTCTGCTGAGACTACTGTTTGAAATGGACACACCTAAATTTAATGTGCAGACCTAAATATTATCATATTCTTCTCTTGATACGCAGACTTGCATTGATTGAGATCGCCACAGTCAGACCGGACATTACATAACATGATATGTCAAGTAAACTGAAACACTTAAGAAGTAAATTTGCAAATATATTCTGAGAAAACTTCAAAAATATTCATAATAGAATTATTTCCTATAACACATTTTGGAAAGACAAGTGCTGTATTCATAAAACAAGATAAATAGCAAGGTGCAACTAAGATCTGCACAATCTCACACAATTTCATTCATAGAATGCCTGTCCTAATCAGCAATATTGACCATATGACAATAAAACATGCCTTATTGTTAAGTATGCAGTCCTTTTAAGTTACAAATAACACAGTTCTTTTATGTTTTAATAAAGCAATAGAGTTTTAAGAAGGAGAAAAACCACACAATACCCTCTTCTTTTCGACTGATACAGGGAGATTCACAAGTGCGAAAAGTTAGAAGCATAAATCTAACTTTACCCTCTAAGGACCTATGGCACAACTCAAAAAGAATATTACAAAAGGTATCTATCTAAGACTTCCAAATGATTATGTAACAATGTTGGAAATGGCAGGCAGTAGTCGTTGCTCTGTCTTTTAAAATGTCTTTTAATTAACTAGACGAAAGTACTCATCACAGAGTAAAACACAAAGCTGTGTGATCTAATAATATAATAAACATCAAGTCCCACCTGACAACTGCATTGATTTTCATCTCACTTTTAGTCACTAATTTAACCAAATTTTACTTGAGGATCGAGTATATTAGTGACATACCCCATCCTTTTCCCCGCCCCGCCCCGCCCCCCCCCCAAAAAAAAAAAAAAGTTTCATATTCATTTCGATCTTACCATTCCCACTTTAACATAATTCGGAAGAGCACATAATGGAGAAAAAAAACATAAAGAACCCACACAACAGTTCACAACAAGGTAAAATTAGAAAAACTGTATATAAATTATACATTAATAAAAAGTCATTCATTAAGTTACTTACATGTAAATCAACATTAAAACTGTGGTATAAAAGGTACATCTATAAACAAAAACATTGCTAAGAAATGATTTGTCATGGTCAAACACAAATTATGGGTCATGGACAAAACACTAACACATTATAATTTAATAAAATAATATCATTCCACAGCAGACCACTTTATATAGAGCCCTTGGATACTAAGAACTCTATGTTAATACAGTCTCAATACAAAAGTATACCCCACCAGGCTTGTCACTGAACACATCCTTGTGTAGTGTTTGTTTGGTAACTACAATTGTTAAATTTAAATTTATTTTTGGTGAAACAAAAATATAGTAGACACTATGCAGCATTCTTTCAAAGAGGAACCCCAACAGATAATTAAATACCTTCCAAAATATTGAATTTCCCTTTGTTATCAAACCCTTTGCTTACAAAGAAGAGCCAATTCATGCACAAAGTTCCCAAAACTCAAAGCTTAGTAAGTATCTATGAGATATAATACTAAAAGGGACACACTTATCAGCAGCCATTGTAATTGGTGAATATCATGCTAAACCAAATTAACACCATAAAACAGCTTTCTTTTTGTATTGAAATGAAGAAGAAAGCAAAAAACAGTAAACAAGTTCCAAAGATAAAAATCTTATGCCACATTAATTGTTCCTTCAAAAATGATTGTGCTAGGGTTAAAACATAACGCCTCTTTCAGTATTTATGGGAACCAAAGGCTGGAGAGCTCATGAAAAAGTAATATGATCCTGGTACCGTGCCAACATGTACAAAACTGTAACGCCAGACAACATACCAACATTCTGTAGCAATAATGTCTGAACTGCTTTCTGCCAACTCACTTTGCTCGCTTCCTCTGCAACTTCATTCATTTCTGGGACCTGCAAAGAAGACAACACATCACAAGAAGTAAGAAGTTGGATTTCTTTTCAAGATTTGTTTTGTAAATAAAAAGGGTGCACGGGTTACTTTATAGACATACCATGTCAACAAGAGATATGTACAAAAACATTCCTGCGGCAAATCCAAATATGTAGGTACTGGCTTCAAATTCACCAAGGACAATACCAACAACAAGACCAAGGTAACAAGTGCAGGCTGACAAAAAATTGTACAGGAGTGCTTGTCGAATTGACATTCCAGCATTCAGCAATACAGCAAAATCACCTGCAAAAAGAACATTTTTTTCAATGTCACAAGTTTTTAGGCATGTAAACGAAATGTGAAAGGCAACATGAAGGTACACACCCAGCTCGTGAGGAAATTCTTCACACACAACAGCGACACTGATGCTCACACCAGTCAAAATACTCTCATTGAATGCAGCTCCAATAGATAAGCCATCAATAAAGTTGTGAAGCCCATCGCCAAAAATCACCATCCATGCAACTGTAGCAATGGCACTGTCCTTGTTGCGATCGAAAGTGATAGTGTGGCTATGATTGTTACTTGGATGCGGCCTCTAAAATTTGATAGAAGTTTCAATAGTCAAGTCAACCACCAACACCATCTTATTTTATGTGGTAGAATACGAGACGTATACAATACCTCAGTATGCCCAAAAGAAGCCTTGATAACTTGCTCTTGACAATCATAGATGGTACTCGGATCATGCATACAGCTGTCATTTACTTCATCCTGCAATGGTTAATGAAATTCAAACAATTTTTTTCTCGATCATCAAGCAATTACAAAACAAAGCTAAGATCTCACCTGTCGGCGTGATGGAAGTAAGCACACACTCGGTTGACTAGGACTTGAAATTGAAGAGACAGCTGAGAGCACCTTTTCCTTCTTGTGTTTTGCCTACAACAAAACCTCTGATTGATCAATATTAATTATGAAAAGAAAATGGAAGTACATTTCCAGCCTAATGAAAGCTAATTAATCAAATTATTATCAAAATAATTACCTCACGGCTGTCATGAATTATTTTGAGGATCCTCTCCACCATGAAGAAGACCCAGATTCCACCCCACACATAAAGGCAAATCGACAGGTACTCATGATGTGTGTCATTGTCCATTAAACTAAAAGCCTGAAATGATATAAGAATAATTACAACAAATCCCATTACTACTTTGTAATGGGAACAACATATTCTGTTTGAGGCACTTACTTGAGGTATTAAGTGGAAAAGGGAGCTCGCAGACAGAGATCCAACGGCTAGTCCAATAAGCATAGTCAAGAGTTGTTTGTAAAATGCCTTGTCCATTAAGGGCATCACACTCACTCCAAGCAGGGAGCACAGGGATATGATTGTCACAAAGAGGAAGCCCATGCCCCACACTGCTCACACAACAATACCAATATAATTTAGGTACAAAATTTAGAAAATTAAAATTATCCACTAGTTATGCTTGAGACAAAAATCTTACCTTGTCCAGGGGCTGGTCTAGTCTTTTGGTCCGGAAGAGATTCAACAGCATGAGATTTACCATCGTAACAAGAAGCGGTCGCTAATCTTTCCAACACAAGAAAGCTATCTTGTTGCGATAAAGGTGCTGCTCCCATCACATTTATACCTTTGAACAATTCTTCTGAGGTGAGGCATTGCTGATGACAGAAAATTTTCACAACTGACATGCAGACCGATAAATAATAAATAGGATGTCACAACCCAGGCAAATAAAAGTAATCAAACCTCTTTTTTTGGCAATGCTACACTTGAACAGTTGCTCAGACGATCCAGAAAATTGTTTAGAAAGTGTGGTGGCGATACCTCTCCATGACCCACACAGACAAGGGAAGCGATGCAAAGAAATGTTGCCAAAATCGCCATCATCTGAAGCACAGAACAATCAATGAGGTTGTGTATTAGAGGGGCTCCGCATCACCGAACTTTGTACAGCAGACGTGGAAACTAATCAGCTTATAAAAGGACTGACATGGGCAAAATTGCACTCCTAGCCAGTGGTCAGCACCTTTTATCTTCACACTACCTTTCTCATAACTATAAGAACAGAGCTGCTTGGTTTCCTGTATTTGATACAGGATCAAATTCTGAATTGAGACATGAATTATTGAAAATAAGAAAAGTTACCTCTTAAAGTCGTTCGAGATAAAATATTGGCAAAAGTATGTAATTGGCACAAAAACAGCAACTTGGCATTTTTGCCCTTCACTTGTGATATTTTTAAACAGGGTTCACCTTATGATGTGCGCTTGACAGGAACAATGTAGAGGCTAAACTGTGTCGCCCAACTTATAAAAAGGACGGTTAATCCAAAAGTTCAACCATGTTGTAATCGTTTGTTCAAAAATTCAAGCCACAACAAATTGCTGCTTGTTATTGAATGAGGCCTCGCAAGAGGTTAGGAGGGCCAGTCACAGGGCTCAAGACGCTACACTGCGAGTGCGACGCGCTGGTCCAGTGTACCAGCAAAACAAAACGAGGATTCAATTGTCTTGATTATGCCCTGACCTTGACAGTGTTGTTTCCCTTGAAAGAAGTTGTCATTCTGGTTTTTCCTCCATCGGGTCCATTAACCTCACATCCTCTTGACGTCTTGTTTTTTTTCAAAGTCTGCCGATAATGTGGGCTCTGTACAGTATTCGCACGACGGAGTTGCCCGGGGGGAGTAGGGACCGTTGACAGACGACAACGAACGTCAACAAACCTGCCGAACACATGGGTTTGTTGTTTTGGTGAATTTTGTTTGTCACGGTCCCAGTTTTATTGAATGAGTAACTTTCTTAGTTACTGCGATCAAAAATCTTCAAAATGGCGGCTCAATACAAGTAGGTGTTTGTTTATTTTGATTCTCATTTATCTTCTTGTGAATCCTTTGGCGGTGTTCTAACCTCTGTTTCCTAAAGATAATTGCCGCAAAATGGGCTAAATTTTGCCCATAATACTCACAAAAGTCCCCCACCTTCAAAATGAAAAAAAATCGCTGTTCAGAGTTTTTCCTCTCCAGATATTATAATTTATGAAATAATATAGAAGAATTGGTTGTAATTGTTGAAACTTGTGATGTGAATGTAACTTTATCACTTATGTATTGCAGATCTATTCACCCTGTCAAGTACTATCGTGACTTTTTAGTGAGTTTCTGTTTTATCCTTGATAAGCAGTTCTTGTATTGGACCATTTCACAGCATTTAGTTGTTTTCCAGGCTCAGGATGTAAGACCCGATGGAAGGACCCCAGACAAGACTCGAACAGTTACTGTAAATGCAAATTCAATTAGCACATCTGACGGATCTGCCACTGTAAGAATCGGAAACACAACAGTAATTTGTGGAATCAAAGCTGTAAGTAGTTTCCCTGGGATTTTCTCTGAACCTAAAATACTTTTCTGGATCCTAAGTTAATGCGTCTTACATCTGTCCTCATTCCTAATTTAGGAGCTTGGTAAACCAAAGGCAGATGAGCCAGAGTCTGGCTTTGTGGTTCCGAATGTAGAATTGCCACCTTTGTGTTCACCATGCTTCCGCCCTGGCCCACCCAGTGAAGAAGCTCAAGTTATGACTTGCTTTGTAGCCAAGGCCACATCAGGAATGGTTGATCTGAAGCAACTGGGCATCTCATTGGATAACTTGGCATGGGTGCTCCACATAGACATGATCTGCCTTGACTACGATGGTTGTGTGCAAGATGCGTGTGTGATAGCGCTGTCAACTGCTCTTCGCACGGGTAAATATTCCTATTATTTTTCTTTTCTCTGCCAGGACTATTAATTACTACAGTATTGTACGATTTTCAGTGAAATTGCCCAAAGTTGATTACGATGAGGACACTAAGACACCCACTGTTCATCTCAATCAGAGAACCAGTGTAGATGTGAAAAGTTCCCCTGTATCAACATCATTTGCTGTGTTTGATGAGTGAGTTGGACCCTCCCTATATTTTATAACACAATACTTTCTACGATTGTTCACTAACCTTGGTTTGCTCGGTGAATTTCAGAGAAATAATTCTTAGCGACCCAACTGCCGAAGAAGAAAGTTTATCTAGTGCGAGACTGACTGTAGTGACAGATGGTAAATCAATATTCTCTGTTCACAAACCAGGTGAGCTCACTGCTTCTTTCAAGCAAGTGGTTTAAAGTAATTTGTGGTCTGTCGCAAGTGAAAATGTCCTCATTTTTTTAGGTGGAAGCACTTTGACCGAGGTGCAACTACAAGACTGCATATCTATTGCAAAGGAGCGAGCAAATCTTGTTAATGAAATGATCAGGGTGGCTGTTGGTTCTGTGAAACGATGAGGTATGGACTCTAGAGATTTTCTTATTATAAACTGGAGAAAGTTCCATCCTTCTTACCATTACAATAAACTTATCTTCTGTATATTTTCACAAATAATTCTCTATAAATGTAGTTTACAATTGTTGAGTAGGATTAATTGTTTCCTACGTAGTAGGCTCCACCTGCACTGCAAGATCTAGAGGAGGAAATGATAAGAAAGGGCAAGCATAGTAGTGAGTGGCTAATTTGTCTTTGATGATGGACTTGTAATTTAAGCTTGATGGGCCGCAAATATTTTGATAATTCTAGTTTGGCAAATTTAATACTTCAGGAAACTTGTTTGACACATCCCATGAACTCAACATCATTGAGTATTAATTGTGTGCAGTCATAATTTTTTTTGTAAGTAAAAATGAGCACAAGATATTTTTACTTTGTTAAGAAGTTCTCAAGGTAGAGACCACTACACATTTCAAACTGCAATCTAATTTCTGATTGACACATCATGTTAATCTCTCTTTCTAAACTCTGTGTAACCAATGAGAAAAAACAAAAATTAAAAAACAAACGCCAACACCCTCTTGGGAGGGTCTTGACTGTCACAACCCGTTGATCATGTGAACGTCAAGTCCACATTAAATTGAGAAATTAATAAGTATCCCCGCTTTAGTTGCCAAAATAAATGGCTTAAACATGTATTGTCTTTTACTTGCTTTAAGTACTACCTACAACTACTTATAAAAAAAGGAAACTAGTAAATTAAGTTCATTTTTAAAAAGTCACAGTGATTTAAAAATAACAACTCAAGAATAATTAAAGGCACTGACTAAATAGGAGGTAGACTTCCCACCTTTAACAAAGGAATATTTTAAAATACAGTAACCTATGTTGGTCAAAATATACAACATGAACTTCTCATTCACAACTTTAAGAAAGTCTTAAAAGATTTTGGTAACAAACTCACAAAAGTTTAAAGGAATTAAAAACTCAACAGATAATCACAGTGGAGTGAGAAAGCCAAAAGAACCTTCCTTCACAAGGTGTTTGGCATCAAGAATAAACCTAGGGGCTATCTAAATACCTTCAGCAGAAAACCTCTCTTGGTTTTCAAGATAAACATAGAATCAATAGGCAATAATCAATAGCAAGTAAAAATCAAATTTGTAAATTCTAATCTTTCATTGCCCATTATCTTTCTTAAACTAAAAGCAACTTTATGGTTCGCTTTTAGGGATGTTTACATCAGTAAAGTCAGACGGGGAGCATGCTGATTGAATTCTAGATTGTGTAATTTCCATGCCCAATTTTCCTGCCAAAATTCCATTGACTTCCATGTTGTTCCATAATGTCGCCATAAATATCATGTAGCACATGAGTGCAGTTATGAATGGTACCAAGGGTGTGATACCCCATTCCACCCACAACATCGCTATTAGCACCAAAAGCAGAGCTACAGCCATCGTCCAATATTGTTTGCGATGACATCCTACTGTTTCTAGAGCTTTATCACAAATTTCCAAGCCTTTCTTCAACACAGCACATTGTCGTTCCAGATCTAAGCTCTGCCCAGCAATTGCTGTAAATTAAAATGACGCATAAGACACACTATTTCTCAATTTCTTTGTTTTCTGGTCCTGATGAAATGATCGATAATTACCATTGGCATCTCGAGTAATTTTGAATTTTGTCATCACTGCTTCATGGTCTGAGTAACTAAACGTTTCGCCAGGAACAGTGTCCGGAAGTGGTAAACTGTACAACTCCTGGGAAACCTGAAAAAAATAAAAACATAAAGCAAAATTGAGACAGGAAGGGTCAAAAACTGGTTTCCAGAATCAGTTTGGAGTATTTCTGAACATACCAATGTTGTAGATGTGACTTACCTGTGCCCTGTGTCCTCCTTTGAAGAGAATATAATCAATTCTCTGGCCATTTGGAGCTTTTCTTAGAACACTTGGTGGAGTGTATGAGTTTTGAGCAGTTCCAAAAGTTCCAAATGAAGTTTTGTTTTGCTGTTCAGAAAACAATTAATAATGTAACTGTACATACATAAGATTTAAAAGCAAATCTTCCTGTCTGCAAAGTGTCAAGAAAACTTACAGCTGATGGCTGATGATAAGAATCATGAAGATTTGCATTTAGTAACAAGACCTGGTAAGCTAGGTCATCAGGTTCTGTATTGAGATCACCACCTAAGATAACTAAGTCTGCACCTCCAGATGTCATGTGGATGAACTGTGCTGTATCAAACGCCTGGAGGACTCGGTGGGCAATGTATTCATCTGACTCACGGTCGTACTCTGCATGCAGCTGGATTTTACAGGGAAGCAAAGATGTGAATTTTTTTGCTTTGAGTATTTACAAAGGTGTAGGAGAACATTTTTAAATTCCAAGATACTTGCATGGGCAGTGTAGACATTGATGAGCAGGTCATTATAATAAATTTGGCAGAGACCAACCCCTTTGCCACCAAACCAGTCACCATGATGAAGTTTATGAACATATCCGTTTAGGGGCCATTGGTGGAACAGAACATCATGAATAGGAAAACGCGATAGTATACACACTCCGGAACCTGCTACCCCACTGAAACAGAATTTTTTTTTGATTACTCTCTGTATTATGTGGAAGCATTGTTTATGGATTTACACGTAGTAGTAACAAAATTACCTATGGAAATAATGGGAATAAGGAAGGACAGATTTTACTCCATCTCTAATCAAGTTAAAATCGTTGACTGTCCACACCTCTTGCAGCGATACAATATCATATTTTCCAGAGGCCAGCTCCTCGGCAATTGCTTTCATCCGTGCCTCTCGATCTTTGGATACGAGTGGAATACCCCTGGAAAAAGGGGGGGGAAAACACGAATGAAGACAAGACAATACAAAGGGTTTAGATTACAGTCTGTATGTATGAATAAATGGTGATTGAGACTGGCACAGAAAACGATTGAAGTATACGCTGGGGGAGGGAGAGCCAATTTTGGGTCATCACATAAACAAAACAAAGACATTTTTGTGTAAGAACAAACAATGATCCAACTGCCAAATCAGCAAATGGGCAATGTACTATTTATCCCAGAAACTTACCAACAATTTAGAGTTAAGACACAAAGGAAACCTGTCGTTTCCATAGCTACACGCTAAATAAACCATAGGTGTAAGAGCATTGAAAATGAATTAAATTTCTAAACTACAACAACTTGCTGGCTGGCTGAGTGCAGACATCTCCACCACCACCACCACTGTACGCACGCAAGTGTTATTCGCAGGCAGGGAAAACCTCAAGACGCGACTGAAGACATCAACTTCCTCGAGCTGGAAACGCTGAGGGATGTGGATCGTTTCGGCGATTCGGGACTTCCCCAACACATTCAAAATCCAATTCATTGAGAACCTCCTCTTCCGACTTTACGTTAGTGCGTCAAACGCACCAGTTTCTCCCGCTACATTGGCAACCTTTGCGAGGCCATCTAGAACCCGTTCGAAACGGCCTTTTCGTCCAGAGTGGTTTCTAGTCCCAGGCGGCTGTGGTTCACTCGTCAGTTGTGTTGTGAGCGGTGCAGTGAAGTGACGTGAGCGGTGTGCTTGTGAAAGTGCAGTGTACGAGTAAATCGCGAAAGTGTTCCGGAAAACGCACCTTTCCCTAGCCAGTGGACATTTTAACCATCACCATGGCAGATGACGCAATACAAAACGGGAATAACCATGCGGATATCCCGGAAATCGAGCTTATAATTAAGGTGAGTAAGCCAGCGCCAGTGACACGGGACTGTTGTTGCCCAGTTGAGTATCAATGCTCCTGTCCCGTCGCTTTTGAATGGCGTGGACCTCTCGCGGCGGGGGCGGTTTGGGCCGGACCCGGCTTCGAGTCCCGCTGCCGGCTACCCCTTTTGGAGCCGTTTCGGGTGGCAGCGCGAGGGTGTCAGTGATGTGGCGCCACCTCGGCCGCGCCGTTGGCGGGCGTTCGTGTCCTGGCCGTGCGGGGTGGGGCGAGGCTTGTACTCGGTACCCAGTACTCGCCAAGTACTCGCTGCTTCTCGCCGTGGAGTACTGTCCCGTGCGTGGGCCTCAACGGGATGAGCTTGGTCGTTTGTCGACTGCTGTGATGCACTGGGTCGTGCGCGGCGCCGGTTCGCGTCGTTTTGACACTGGCAGGTTAGCCCATTTTGGAGGTTAGGCTCTATGTTGTGGGGCATGACACCCAGTGATGTCGGTGGATGCACCTCGACTCAGTTTGGTCGCGTTTTGGGTTTCCTGGGCACGGGCTGGACTGTACCCCTGTGTTGACAGATGGGTGAGAGCTATTGGTTCCTGTGCTCGTGTTGGGCAGGAGCTCATGGGCAGCAACAGGTCTACTTCATTGACTCCATGCACGAAATCTCCAATTGAAGTTTATGGCTGTAATTTTTCACTTCATTTTCAATTCCTGTCATTAGTGTTAGCTCTGTGGTAGAGCGTTCTGTTGCGTTGCTTGGAGCTGTTAGTGTCTCGCCATGGAACTCCTGGGCCTGGCCCCTCAGTTTCCGCTGCGTTAAGTGGAGTTCAGTGTTCCCATTATGCTGCTATGTATTCTGGTACGCAGTTAGAATTTGTACTGCCTGTGTCTATTTTAGGCTAAATTAGTGTGGAACTAGGTCAGGACTGGGCATGACTCGAAGCATCCCCAGGTGAGGCCAGAGCAATGGGGACAGCCCAGGGCGGTTCCTGGTGCTCTCTTTCTGCCAGCAAGGCAACCAGTGTGTAAACAAACACATCGGCTGACTCGGGCCCCGAAGGGCAGTGCCGCGATGCAGTCCGAAATACAGAGTTTGGTGTTTACGAACGGGGCGGCGCGCTGGCGGCGCACAGTGGGCCAGAAGACCGGTGGAGGCGGCCAAAACCCTAGACGCGTTTTGAGCTCCCGAGTCGATAAACAGGGCTCGAACCGAACGTGTGACCCCACCAATGGATTCCACGTTAAGAGAGCAATCCATTGGTGGGGTCACACATCCAGTTTGAGTCCCATTCGGCGACTCTGGAGCTCATAAACGCGTCAAGAGTTTTGGCCGCGTCCACCGGTCTTCTGGCCCACTGTGCGCTGGCGCGTGAGGCGAGGGGGCGGGGCAGGGCGGGGCAGTGGAAGGGGAAGGGGTGTAACATCTGGCCGGCGGGCTGCGCAAGACCACGCAAGACCGTACCCTACCGCCACCACCAGACAGCTGCCCGGCGATGCCCGGCGCCGAGCTGCAGACCGATTCCGAGAGCCGTTTTCGTCGCTCTGTCTCTCTCGCACTCGCGGGGCGTCCCGTTGAGGTGCGAGAGAGACGGAGTGACGAAAACGAAATTGTCTGCTGAAGTTGCTGCAGCGGCCTGAGACCGTCGTCCAGCGTGCCTGGGGCTTCCCCCGGATGCGAGAACACGGTGGGCCAGAAGACCGGTGGAGGTGGTCAAAACTTCAGACGCGTTTTGAGCTCCAGAGTCGCTAAACAGGCCTCGAACTGAATGTGTGACCCCACCAATGGACTCCTCGTTCAGAGAGCAATCCATTGGTGGGGTCACACGTTCGGTTCTAGTCCCATTTAGCGACTCTGGAGCTCAAAACGCGTCTGGAGTTTGGTCCGCCTCCACCGGTCTTCTGGCCCACTGTGCGTTCCGGAGGAGTGCGAGAGAGACAGCGCCGAATCAATGAGCCTTTTGCCGCGTCAAAACGCGCTATGGCATTGCGGACCTTGGAGTGGGAGGACAGCAGACTGATTCTGATACTCGTTTTCGTCGCTCTGTCTCTCTCGCACTCATGGGGCGTCCCGTGTGCGCGAAAGAGACAGAGCGACGAAAACGACTCTCGGAGTAACGACAGCTTGATGCTCCTTGCTGCTGCATCAAGTTGAGCGCCTCCGCTGTACACTCGTGTCTTCTGCCGGCCGGCCGGCCCGTCCGTGTGAGGGGGGGGGGGGGGGGGTAACTTGATTAGCGGCTTGGAGGCGGTCGCCATCTTGAGGCATGAGGCGGGCTAGAGTGCTAGGCCACCGCGTACGGGCGTACGCCGAAGACAAGACGCGAACCGCCGCGCGGCGCACGACGACGGCGAGGTGGTCCCCGCGGCCGTCCGCAGGGTTGGCGGTGGGGCCCTCGACGGCGACCTGGCGGTGCGCGGTGCACGTCGGTGCCCCTCGTGGGGCCCTGGGTCGGCCGGCGCAGCCGAATCCAAAGTAATTGAAAATCGATGGTGTGGGCGATGAAGGGCCCCGAAGGGCTCGGGGGCAGCCAGGGCGAGGCGATTGAGAGCGTGGGGCCCAGCGCACAGTGGGCCAGAAGACCGGTGGAGGCGGCCCCACCGATGGATTGCTTTCCGAACGAGGAACGACACACGTCCGGTTCGAGTCCCATTTAGCGACTCTGGAGCTCAAAACGCGTCTGGAGTTTCGGCCGTCTCCACCGGCCTTCTGGCCCACTGTGGGGCGGTAGCGGCGGTAGCGCCGTGCCCTTATCCCTTGCATCAGCCCTTTGCGCACTCATTCACGGCCTCGCCTGCCACGTCGCCCTTTCTGTCTCTCTCGCACCTGTTGCCGCGCTGCCGCGCTCTCCGTCGCATTCGTTGCGACACGGGGCCTTATCGGCTAGCGACAAGACGGACCCTACACAGTGGGCCAGAAGACCGGTGAAGGCGGCCCAAACCCTAGACGCGTTTTGAGCTCCCGAGTCGCTAAACAGGACTCGAACCGAACGTGTGATCCCACCAATGGATTGCTCGTTCGGAGAGCAGTCCATTGGTGGGGTCACACGTCCAGTTCGAGTCACATTTAGCGACTCTGGAGCTCGAAACGCGTTAGTTTTGGCCGCCTCCACCGGTCTTCTGGCCCACTGTGCCTCTCAGGAAGCGGAGAGGCGAGCGGAGAGCCCTTCCTTCGGATCCTGAGTCATGTCTGCGGGTGAGTGGGGCGATACCCGAATACGGCGCCTTGCCGGGGACCCTATCTCGAGAACGGCGGGAGGTACGAGCGAAGCGCGTGAGCCTGCTTGTACTACACCGAAAACCCAGGGCTGGCCTGGCGCAGTGGGCCAGAAGACCGGTGGAGGCGGCCAAAACTCTAGACGCGTTTGGAGCTCCAGAGTGGCTAAATGGGACTTCAACCGATCGTGTGACCCCGCCAATGGATTGCTCTCCGAACGAGGAATCCATTGGTGGGGTCACACGTTCGGTTCGAGTCCCATTCAGTGACTCTGGAGCTCAAAACGCGTCTGGAGTTTTGGCCGCGTGCACCGGTCTTCTGGCAACTCCACTGCGCCGCGCCACTGCAGTGTGGCGTGTTGTGCGAACGCAGCCTCGGAAAGTGCGTGCGTTGCCGTTTCCAAGGCGCTGGGCTGTCTCTGTCTCTAGGTCGGGCGGGGCGTGGCGCGGCGCGGCGGCCCGTCATTGTGCAAGTGGTTGGACTTGAGCGGCCACCTTGTCGTATCGACACTGGCACACTGGCAGCGCCTAGCTAGACTAAGGCAGGCCTAGGCAAGGCCTAGGGGGGCCCCGGCCTGGCGGCGCGGTTGAGGTGGTGAGCCCCACACAGTGGGCCAGAATACCGGTGGAGGCGGACAAATCTCTAGACGCGTTTTGAGCTCCAGATTAGCTGAACATGACTCGAACCGGGCGTGTGACCCCACCAATGGGTTCCTCGTTCGGACAGCAATCCATTGGTGGGGTCACACGTTCGGTTCGAGTCCTGTTTAGCGACTCTGGACCTCAAAACGCGTCTAGAGTTTTGTCCGCCTCCACCGGTCTTCTGGCCCACTGTGCGGCGGCGCGGTTGAGGTGGTGAGCCCCCAGTGCACTGTAGTGGTGGCGCACTCCGGGCACGCCGTGCGGTGTGGACGCCGGCCGGATGTTTTGCCAGTGTTCCCGAAGAGAATGAGAACCAGATCACTCTGTAAAAATTCAAAAAAAAAAATAAATCCTAAAACCGATTCTGTCGCGAAGCATTTCCAGTGTTGATCGTTCAGTGGGTCGCACGACAGCGCATTTCAGACTAACCTTATCGTTTCGGTCTATTGGAGATAAAAAAAGGGGGAGGGGGGCTTCCTTGTCTATAATGGTTTGGCTGTGTTTTGCGCTATCTGCCCTGCAGAGTGTTGTATCAACACGCGGCGTCCGCCTTGCCGCTATCTCTCTCTGCCCCGATAGTTCTGCGGGAAGAAAAGATTAAATTAGAGAGAGAGAAAAAGAAAAATGGCACGCGTCGAAAAAAAAGCCGTGGCGTGCACAGTGGGCCAGAAGACCGGTGGCGGCGGCCAAAACTCCAGACGCGTTTTGAGCTCCAGAGTCGCTAAATGGCACTCGAACCGAACGTGTGACCCCACCAATGGATTCCTCGTTCGGAGAGCAATCCATTGGTGGGTCAAGCGTTCGGTTTGAGGCCTGTTTAGTGACTTGGAGCTCAAAACGCGTCTAGAGTTTGGCCGCCTGCACCGGTCTTCGGGCCCACTGTGGCGTGCTCGTTTTCGCATCGGTGTACATCGCATTGCTTATCTGCAGTGTTGGCGGTGTTATGGAAAGCAGAGGGGAGGGGGGGGGGGCTACTCGTGTGGGAATCTGCAGCACTGTTGCAGCTGCGTGGCTGTCTGCCGGAAGAGAGAGAGAGAGACGGCTGAGTCTTTTGGGGGGAAACCGTCCCAGCACCCTGAGTCATGCGGTGACGTCATCGAGGGCGGATCGACCTTTGACTGCTTTCTCGATTCCCGAACGGGGTTTTCTGTTCGGCCCGGCGGCTAGCCGCGGCGCAGTGGGCCGGAAGGCCGGCGCAGACGGCCGAAATTCTGGACGCGTTTTGAGCTCCACAGTCGCTAAATGGGACTCGAACCGAACGTGTGACCCCACCAATGGGTTGCTCTCCGAACGAGGAATCCATTGGTTGGGTCACGCGCCCGGTTCTAGTCCTGTTCAGTGGCTCAGGAGCTCAAAACGCGTCTAGAGTTTTGGCCGCCTGCACCGGTCTTCTGGCCCACTGTGCCGCGGCGGCCGCGGCTCGGACGTCTGTTGGGCAAGCCGTTTTGATGCGATCGGGACTTCTCGACGCGTGCTTTGTGTGTCCGGGCGGGTCGGGCCAGGCTACGCTGGCTACGCCAAGCTGGGCGGGCTGGGCCATGACACGCCAGCGGTGCCAGCCTAGGCTCGCCGCACTCCGTACCGGCCGGGCTGGCGGGGCTGGCGGCACCGCGTCAGTACACTGTGAGCAGGGCGACGTAAGACCGCGTCAAACGTTCGTTTTATCTGGTGGACCGCGTACGCGGCTACGCCAGGCGGCGCGGCCTAGCAGGCCGAGAGTCGTCGCTCTGTCTCTCTCGCACTTGCATGGGACGCCCCATGAGTGCGAGAGAGACAGAGCGACAGAGCGACGCGCGTCATTGCACTTGCACTGACTGACGCGTACACTCGAAGCCGAGCCAGACTTCCACGAAAAGTCAAGTCCGCGCCACTGTCTGCGTCCTTCCTGCCCCTGGCCACCTAGGCTCAGCCGAAACGATCGTCGATAATAGTGTAGGAGCCCCGTGAGAGAGTCCCACGGCTGCTCTGCTGCTTGGCCGCTCCGCCGAGAGCGAGCGAGAGAGGCGACACGGTAAACCTCACGCCACTTCGCGATGCTGCGCGGCTGCGCGCCCTGGGCCGCACAGTGGGCCAGAAGACCGGTGGAGGCGGCTGAAACTCTAGACGCGTTTTGAGCTGCAGAGTCGCTAAGCAGGACTCGAACCGAACGTGTGACCCCATCAATGGATTCCTCGTTCGGAGAGCAATCCATTGGTGGGGTCCTACGTCCGGTTCGAGTACCATTTAGCGACTCTTTGGAGCTCAAAACGCGTCTAGAGTTTTGTCCGCCTCCACCGGTCTTCTGGCCCACTGTTGGCCGGCCGCCTTGGACAAACACAGGCATGTGTGAGTGTGTGTGTGTGTGTGTGTGGGCGGAGTGCCTTGCGTCATGGCCAACTCGGCCAAATATCCGGCCCAGGGCAAGTCGAGCCCCAGCGGCCCAGCCCTGCGCGCCGCACCGCGTTGAGGTCTCTGGGAGCGACGAGCGGCCCACTCACAGTGCACTCACACTCTCACGGTGGAGGTAGCGGAGCGCACAGTGGGCCAGAAGACCGGTCGAGCGGTCTAAATCCCGGACGCGTTTTGGGCTCAAGCGTCGCCAAGCAGGACTCGAACCGAACGCGTGACCCCACCAATGGATTCCGCGTTCGGAGAGCAATCCATTGGTGGGGCTACACGTTCGGTTCGAGTCCCATTTAGCGACTCTGGGGCTCAAAACGCGTCTAGAGTTTTGGCCGCCTCCACCGGTCTTCTGGCCCACTGTGGGGTAGGGTGGATCTTATTTTCTGACCCCCCCTTTTTATTGGCAAAATTGAATGTTGAGGATACTAGAAGATCATACCTGAGTCGCATTTGATCGGGGATGGACCGGAAGAGTCACGGTAGAGGGCCTAAACTTGGGTCTACAGCCTAAAAATGGTAGTTTTTTAGTGATTGCGGACGAACTAGATTAGGTATCGAAACGGGCGGGGTCTCAAAAGATGCGGAATTTCATTACCTTTCCAACGAGCTATGTATCATCAAAATCGGACAACTTTTGACGAGAGGACAGCTGTGTTTTATGTTTAAAACGGGCATAAAAAGTTTATCAAAATTGACAAAAATGTCGTTATTGAGGTGTTATAGGCTTCAGATCGCAAAAAAGTTATTTGGGTATTCACTTGGCCTGACACAGCACTCAAGGACCACCACAAAACAGTTTGCTTGCACTGCACGGATAATGTTTTTTTGGAATTTTTCATTGAGAAAACTCATTAGTTATTAAACGAATTCTTTTACAAAAACTTATCTTTGCCCAGGGGCATTGATCTTCAATGCGAGTGTTTGCGGAAAACAATTTTCTCATCCCCCGTGGACCGGAAAAGAGTTTCCAGAGACCACTTAAATACGAACTAGGTGCCCCCGGGCAAAAGATAATTTTTTTTCAAACAATTGATTCAATAATTATTGAGTTTTGGCCTGTACCAAATGACAACTTGTGAAGCGGGGGATGAGATCTTTTGCCCGGGGGCACCTAGTTCGTATTTAAGTGGTCTCTGGAAACTCTTTTCCGGTCCACGGGGGATGAGAAAATTGTTTTCCGCAAACACTCGCATTGAAGATCAATGCCCCTGGGCAAAGATAAGTTTTTGTAAAAGAATTCGTTTAATAACTAATGAGTTTTCTCAATGAAAAATTCCAAAAAAACATTATCCGTGCAGTGCAAGCAAACTGTTTTGTGGTGGTCCTTGAGTGCTGTGTCAGGCCAAGTGAATACCCAAATAATTTTTTTGCGATCTGAAGCCTATAACACCTCAATAACGACATTTTTGTCAATTTTGATAAACTTTTTATGTCCGTTTTAAACATAAAACACAGCTGTCCTCTCGTCAAAAGTTGTCCGATTTTGATGATACATAGCTCGTTGGAAAGGTAATGAAATTCCGCATCTTTTGAGACCCCGCCCGTTTCGATACCTAATCTAGTTCGTCCGCAATCACTAAAAAACTACCATTTTTAGGCTGTAGACCCAAGTTTAGGCCCGGTCCATCCCCGATCAAATGCGACTCAGGTATGATCTTCTAGTATCCTCAACATTCAATTTTGCCAATAAAAAGGGGGGGTCAGAAAATAAGATCCACCCTACTGTGGGGCGCCTGTCGGGGTCGGGGTAGGCAAGCCCGCCGCGCTGCCGCGTCGCGCAGGCAGGCCCACCCGACGGGCTGAAAGGCCAGTAGCGCAGTTCGCGAGTGGCGCTCAAATGACCGCACTCTCTCGCGCATTCCCCGTCGACATGAAGTTTGAGGAATATCGTGGACGTGAAGCCATCCCAAGGCTGCTAGTTGAACCCCTAACTTGAAACTTGCAACCTGGCAATGTGGCGGTGCGCGCTGCCTTCCCTTCGGCGCAGTGTGGTGGTGACACTGGCTGCCTTCGCTTCGGCGTGCTGCAGTGTGGTGGTGACACTGGCTGGCTGCATCCAGCTGCATCCACGCCGCCGACACCGTCAACGCAGTCGACGCCGTGAACGGGAAGGGAGTCGGCGGGTCACGCCGCGCCGCGCCACGCCGCGCCACGCTCGCACGCTTGACTTCCGCCCCGGTCGGCACTCTGCACCTGGGCCCGGCGGGCAGCTGTCTGCAGCTGTGTGCGTGTGTGTGTGTGTGTGTGTGTGTGTGTGTGTGTGTGTAGGTGTGTGTATGTGTGTGTGTGTGTGTGTGTGTGTGTTCGTGTGTGTGTGTGTGTGTGTGTGTGTGTGTTCGTGTGTGTCTGTCTCGCTCTTCCTCCCTGCCCGGGAAAAGCGATGCGTAAATCGAGTCGATTCTTTCTGCACTCGGCGTGCGACGGTTCCCGCGTGCTGCGCCAGTGTGTTGCCGCCGCCGCCGCCCGCCTTTTTTCAACCTGCTTGGCCATTTGTCGCCGGTTCGAATCTCGGCGCCGGCGGCTTTTTTTTCGGCGGCGCTTGATTTATCCCGCGACGACGCGGCTCGCGGCGCGAATACCTGAATACGGCGCTGCGGCGCCACCGCTTTCACTGCCCGGGAAGGAAGGGAGAGGGAGATGCACCCGTCTAGCCAGCCCCGGTTCGACTCCCGCCGCCGCCTAATATTTTTCTCCCCCTTTTTTAAGTTTTGTATGGTGTATGTTTACTACTGCGTGGCGCTCACACACGTGCCGGCTTTGTTCCGTTGCCAGTTTGTCCCGGTCCCGGGTTCAAACCTCCGCTATTTTATCTTTTTTTTCCCCCTCGAGGACAATGAGGCTGCGCGGCACGTCGCGCCGTGTTCGTTATTCGTCTAGGTCGCGGGTTCGCGCCCCGCTCGGTGCGCGGCGAGTTTCTTCTTTTCTCTCTCTCTCGCTCCTTTTTTATCCGTGAGTGACCCCGCGTGCTTGGTGTGCGTGTGTCGAGGTGGGACGTGACAGAGGGGGGCGCCTTGGCGCGGCCTGGCGTGCGTACGACGAGGCGGGGCTGCCCGTCGTAAGCCGTCTGTGCGCCCCGCCCCGCCCCGCCCTGGATGCCGGCCGGCCCGGGCGGCCCCCTAATGTATTCCCTTGCCCTTTCACCTGCGTGCCGGCCCGTGGCGGCCAGCTGGCCGAGGGTAAGGCGAAGACATTCCGGCGTTTTTGAGCCCCGCCGCCCCGCCGGCACAAGACCGGCGGAGGCGGCCGAAACTCTAGACGCGTTTTGAGCTCCAGAGTCGCTAAATGGGACTCGAGCCGAACGTGTGACCCCACCAATGGATCCCTCGTTTGGAGAGCAATCCATTGGTGGGGTCACACGTTCGGTTCGAGTCCCATTTAGCGACTCTGGAGCTCAAAACGCGTCTAGGGTTTTGTCCGCCTCCACCGGCCTTCTGGCCCACTGTGCGTCGCGGGCTTGCCGCGGGTGTCGCTGCTTGTCGATGCGCTGTCGAACGGCGCGGCGCTTTCTCGCTGGCAGTGTGTCGCGCAGGCCCAGCTCGCCCAGCTCCCGCACGCCCACTTTCATGGCGGGCAGGCCGTTCATGACTAGATGCATGAGACGTGTAAAGCGCGCTGCCGGGCCGCGGCCGGCCGAGGCCTCGAGCGCTGTCTCTCTCGCACTTCCGTCTGGGTGCGACAGAGAGATCCGCTCCACCACGTCGCGTCTACTGTGCCCACGTACGCCGGAACGTACGCACACGCGTGCATAGCGTGCGGGCCGACGCAGGGGGTCAACGAGGCTGTCTCTCTCGCACCGCCGCGCCACCGCACGGCACGCACAGTGGGCCAGAAGACCGGTGGAGGCGGCCAAAAGTGTGGACGCGTTTTGAGCTCCAGAGTCGGAAATGGGACTCGAACCGAGCGTGGACCCCACCAATGGATTGCTCTGCGAACGAGGGATCCATTGGTGGGGTCACACGTTCGGTCTGAGTCCCATTTAGCGACTCTGGAGCTCAAAACGCGTCCAGAGTTCTGGCCCACTGTGGCACGCCCGGCACGCCCGGCACGGCCCACGAGTGCGACAGAGACAGAGCGTTCCGGAAGCGCCGAGCCGGACGCGGACCTGCAGCGCGATAAATCCACTTTTGGCTGCTTTTTCCAGTGTGTGTCCATCCGTGCGGTTCGCTACAGTGCGGTTTCGCGTGGCCGATTCACCCTGGTGATAACTTGTCGCCTTGCATAAGGGGCAGACAGGTCGCGCACAGTGGGCCGGAAGACGAGACCAGCGCCGTTGGCCAAAACTCTAGACGCGTTTTGAGCTCTAGAGTCGCCGAACAGGACTCCAACCGAACGTGTGACCCCACCAATGGATTGCGCTTCGAACGAAGAATCCATTGGTGGGGTCACACGTTCGGTTCGAGTCCCCATTTACAGCGACTCCGGAGCTCAAAACGCGTCCAGACTTTTGTCCGCCTCCGCCGGTCCTCTGGCCCACTGTGTCGCGTCGGTGTGTGACTGGTGCCAAGGTCGCGGGTTCGACTCCGGGCCGCCGCCTTTTGGGCCTTTTGTGTCTCCTGGTGACGCCTGGCCCGAGGCGCGTGGCGCGGGCAGGCCGCGCATTACCGCTTTCAAGTGTTAATGAGTCGTTGGCTGCATTGGGAGTGGTGACGTCACTACACTGACGTGAGCTCGGCCAGGGGTCAGGCAAGCAGCAGCGGCACCTCGATATTAAAAAGTTAGATTTATTCCTTATTACGCAACTTTATTTCTTTTTTTTTTTCAAAATAACGCGTTGTTTTCCAGTCACTAGCGCGTTTTCGGCCTTGACAGGCGTGTTCTTTTTTTTGTCAGTGTGCGCGTGGAGTAGGGTGATGAGTTGCTTGTCAGCTCTGCTGGGTAGCGTAGCCTAGCGTGGCCGCGTAGCGCCCTGCCAGGTGGGTGTCAAGTATCAAACGTCAGCGCGCCGCCACCGCCGCGACACCGGGACTGTCTCTCTGCAGCCACGCGGGACGCGCCGTCAGTGCGAGAGAGACAGCGACCGCCTGCCTCACTTGGAGACAAGCTGGCACTTGATGTCATCCATCAAGAGCGAGAGAGAGGGAAGCTCTCCTTCCTTCTGCTTTTTGCTTCGAGTGTTGGCGAATTGCAGCCCGCACAGTGTGCCAGAAGAACGGAGGAGGCGGCCCAATCTCTTGACGCGTTTTGAGATCCAGATTCGCTAAATGGGGCTCGAACCAAGGCTCGAACCGATCGTGTGACCCCACCGATGGATTGCTCTCCGAACGAGGAATCCATTGGTGGGGTCACACGTTCGGTCCGAGGCCTGTTTAGCGACTCTGGAGCTCAAAACGCGTCTAGAGTTTTGGCGCCTCCACCGGTCTTCTGGCAAGTCCACTGTGTGTAGGTGCGACAGAGACAGCGCGGGCCGTCGATGGAAAGGGCGTCCACCTGCCTTGCCTTCCGCACGCAGGCTGCTTCCGTAGAGTCGTGGCTCCGTCTCTCTCGCACTCACGGGGCGTCCCGCACGGTCCCGCATGGGTGCGAGAGAGAGCGACGAAGTGCGGGAAATGCACCGAGATGCGCGGCCATCCCGATGGGCGCCAGAGAGAGTGGCAGAGAGGCTGCAGGCCGCTTCCGGACGCCGTCGCTCTGTCTCTCTCGCACCCACACGGAGCGCCGCAACGCGCCGTGCGTGCGAGAGAGACAGAGCGGCGATTCGGAATGGCTGGCTGTATATTGCGCAAGGCGAAGCAAGCCGAAGCCGAAGCAGCAGCCATCCTTATGGCATCCGTCAATGTTCCGGCCGGTGGCAGCCGTCGCGCTGTCTCTCTCGCACCCATGCGGGCCGCCACACGCCCCGCGAGCGCGCGCGCGAGAGAGAGAGAGAGGCACGCGAGGCTGGCGGCAAAAGGATCGGCGGAGCGCAATCAAGGAAAGGAAGAAAAAATTGCCTCGCGGGGCATTAGCAGTGGTGTGGCGCTGTGACGTCATCGAAGTCGTCGCGTCGCGCGGTCGGATGATCGCACCGGGGTTTTATGGACGACGAGAGCAACTGGGCCGAGAAGACTGGGTGAGGCGGCCAAACAGTAGACGCTTTTTGAGCTTCAAGTCGCTAAATGGGACTCGAACCGAACGTGTGACCCCACCAATGGATTGCTCTCCGGACCAGGAATCCATTGGTGGGGTCACACGCTCGGTGAGTGCGAGAGAGACAGAAGAGCGACGGCTGGGTGACGCCACGCCCCTCTGCTTTGCGGTGAAGGAGCTTTTGCCGTGCAAAGAGTGGAGTCGGCCCAGAGACTCGAGACTTCCAGGACGGTGACGTCACGCCTGAGTCACCACTACTACCGGTTGCTGTGCCCGCCGTGCCCGCCGTGCCCGCCGTCCCGGCATTCGGCTCACGCACACACTCGCAGTGTGTCAGTGTGTTTTGCAGTGCCCCGCTCGAAAACCGCCCAGAGTGGTTGAGTGTCGGTCCGTGCTCCTTCCTCCCGCCTGCTGCCGCCTGCAGACTGATTCGCGACATCGGTCCGTCTCTCTCGCGCCCAAGCGGGGCGCCCATGAGTGCGAGAGAGACAGAGCGACGAAAAGGACTGTGTACTGCTTACGAGCTCTTAGCATGGGTCTGTCGCGTCGTCTGCTTCGTGGTCGGCCCTTCCGCCGGCCTAGCCGCCCCGCCCCGGGGCCGGCGCACCTTTGAAGGCGCGGCGGTCCATGCCGCGGACCGCGATGGCGGGGGTGGCGGGGCGGGGCGGGGCGGGGTCGGCAGCGGGAGTGCGACTGACCTAGATGCTGGGCACGCCGCACGCTGGCGCTACCGGCAAGATCTCGGCAAGCTACCGGCTTGGGCCGCGGGGCCTGGCTATAGGCGGCCTGAGGCCCCATAAGGGGAAGGGGCAGCCTCCAGTCATGTAACAGTGTAGTGGGACGAGAGATGGATCGCCACTGCGGTGTGGTGTGTAATTGAAATGGGAATAAAATGTGGCGACTGTGCCAGTGTATCGGTCGAGGCTCTCTAGCCGCAGCACCGCAGGTTCACCTGTCCGCCTGTTCGCGCCTCGCGACAGCCATGCGTTGTCGTTTGGGTTTTGGATGTTGGGTTCTCTAAAATCCGGCCGCTGGAACCGGGCCCGTGGGGTCCTAGGGGTCCTTGGGTTCCTTGGGGTCCCCGTGGGTTCCTTGGGGTCCCCGTGGGTTCCTTGGGGTCCCCGTGGGTTCCTTGGGGTCCCCGTGGGTTCCTTGGGGTCCCCGTGGGTTCCTTGGGGTCCCCGTGGGTTCCTTGGGGTCCCCGTGGGTTCCTTGGGGTCCCCGTGGGTTCCTTGGGGTCCCCGTGGGTTCCTTGGGTATGAAAGCCCCGTGACGTGCTTTCTCTGACCGTCCGCTCTCCGTCTCGTTGCAGGCCTCCACCATCGATGGTCGGCGGAAGGGCGCGTGTCTGTTCTGCCAAGAGTACTTCATGGACCTGTACTTGCTGGCCGAGCTCAAGACAATCTGCCTCAAGGTCACGACCGTGGACATGCAGAAGCCTCCCCCAGACTTCAGGTACTTGTCTGCTTGTCATTTTCCGCCAGTGGGATTGGCTCAGTCGTGTTGTGGCAAGGGTCACGTGGTAATGCTTCCCTCCTTTTTTCACAGGACTAATTTTGAAGCAACCCCACCACCTATTCTTATTGATAACGGCCTGGCAGTACTTGAGAATGAAAAAATTGAACGACACATCATGAAGAACGTGCCAGGAGGACACAATCTTTTCGTTCAGGACAAGGAAGTTGCCACACTTATCGAGAATTTGTACAGTGTAAGTGGCGAGCATTTTTCCAAGAAAAAATCAAACAGTTGTCGCATGAACTTTCATTGTCTTTAATCCAGTCTTTTTTTACAGAAATTGAAATTGTTGCTCTTGAAGAAAGATGAGGTGTCCACCAACAACCTGATGTCTCACTTGCGCAAGATCAATGCACATTTGGAGCGCAACCACCAGCGCTTTCTCACAGGAGACACAATGTGTTGCTTCGACTGTGAGCTGATGCCCCGCCTCCAACACATCCGAGTCGCTGGGAAATACTTTTTGGATTTCAACATTCCTGTCGAAATGGCTGCACTTTGGCGCTACATGTACCACATGTACCAACTGGATGCCTTTACTCAGAGCTGCCCAGCAGACCAGGATATTATTAACCATTACAAGCTGCAGCAGGTGGGGGTCAGTTCAAACACAACTAACATTTTGCACTTCCGCTTACCCTGCTGCACCCTGGTACACACCTTGTATCAGAATAGTTTTAGTCGTTTTAATCATACTGAATTACGTCTTAAAGTGTTTTTTCGCAACTTAAAAGTCTTTTGTTGAAATGAATTGCTGTTTTGTCAGATAAATGTAAAAAAAAACAGATTTACAAGTGCTTTTTGTCTCTTGATGTGGGAAGTGGTTCGTGCTTTAAATTTGTTGTGTTTTGTTGTTGTTTTATTTTCATTTTTGCTTTCTCTGCTACTTCTTTCTTTTAAAAGGATCCTTTTAAACACTGTTTGTTTTATTGATTTCAGGGTATGAAAATGAAGAAACACGAGGAATTGGAAACTCCGACTTTCACAACATCCATTCCAGTGGGAGTATCAGTTGAAGACTAAGTGAACTCACCCCATTAGGTAGATTTGTCTTCAAACTTCCTTGGCCCCACACTCCTTTATCAGACTTATTTATTTGCCCCTCCAAAAATGTCTTCGTGTTATTTTGTGCGGATGTGTGGAAGACTGCTAGCCATAAAAATATTCTGGCAGCTTTTGATGTAAATGCCGCTTTACATAACTGAAAAATCATAATTTCCCAAAGTTTCTTCCTCTGAGGGACCAAAGGTTTATCTTAACCATACCCTAGTGCAAACTTTTTTTGTTGTTGTTAAAAAGTCATGTTTCGTGTTTGATGGTGTGTGGGGCGCTCTGCTCATAGCTTTCTTTTGCACATTTTTTTTAAAAATTGTAATGTAAGGAATTGTTTTTCACTCTCAGTCAGTGACATCATTTAAAGGAAATTGTGCTGAGGAAGGTTTATGCTAAAGAAACTTGTGATAGTTATCCAGACTGCACTCTTTTTTTTTCTGGTTGTTAATCAAGTACAGTATTTAACTTAACAAAACTGCATTTCATCCAGTTCCTCAGTCTTACAAGAATGCTTTGTCAAGACTTGAGTGATCAATTACATTCAATGATAAATTTGAACTTTGCATACTGGTTGTTTCAGTTAAGCAGCCTTTTGCTGCTTAGAAACAGCTGGGGTTTCTGTGCTATTTTCTTTGATCCTGCAAGGACCTTCAAGAAAGAGAGATCTTTGTTCCTTCCCCTAGAAAATATGAAACCGGATTCTAGTTTGGACAAGTATTTACACTTACTTTATTGTATTTTATTCTTATTTATATGAGGATTTGTATGTTACCACTCGGACTGAGGTGCTGAATGATAAGCAATGGCCTCTCAGCCTCTGAAACGTTGTATATTTTGCTACTAAACCTTGTACTAAGAATTATAAGTTAATATTGTACAATGTCAATTTGCTTACGAACCTGCAGTGCAGCATGAACTGAACCAACTGTGTCAAAATGTGCTTACTATTTTGTTTCAGCCAAAAGCCTGGCAATGTCTGTTGTATGCTGCTTTTATTAAGTTTTTGTTCAGTCATAACAAGCTGGGACCTGTTCATAGAAACTTTGGTAGAATGTACCAATTATATTTCTGCTCTAATCAACTGTTCGTACTACTATTCCTTCATGTACATTTGAAATCATTTTGAAGTTAAGTTCTACCAATTCATCATATTGCTTCTTTCCTATGAAGGAAAGAAGCTTGCCATCATAGCTTTGCAATAAACAACTGTACATAAGTGTACCACATTTTGATTGTGATGATTCTATTGTAAGAATATACTACTTAACGTGAAACTTATAATCCTCTTTATTGTTTGAAAGTACCCTATGCACAATAATGAGTTCATATTTAAATATTTATTCACACAAACCCACCAACAACAGGATGGGTACCACTACGTGATCACAGCATAATTAGCAATATTTTTGACTGATCAATTTTCATACCATTTCTTTCGGTCTGTTTCACTTGATGCTAATTGGGTTTTGTACTTATTCACTAGAATTGAGAAATTATCTTCTTCACGCATTTGTTTAGGCTTATTCATTTTTTGCTGAAACAAAAGCAATGTTGAATCAAATAAGGGGGAAAGTCTTGACATGCAACCCTAATTATCCACTTTTCTTTCCAAAAATCTTACCTTGGGTTGCTTTATTTTCACAGCTTCTAGTTGTTGCCGCTTGCGTTCTCTCTTGTTTTTAGCTTTCGTTGCCTCAGCTTGTTGTTCTACTTGGGCGCGCAGCTTCTTCCGGGACATAATACCTGACTGCCCCGGTTTTGAGGTTTCTCCCATAAAGTTGGATCTGAAAGAGATTAAAAATAATTAATTTGCAGTTCAAAAAGTGTCGAGTGAAATTAATTTACAGCCCTTCAAAGAAAATACATTACCCTTCAACATTATCTACTGTTGCTCCAGTTGTTTTCCTATTTCTTTTCTTATCATGAAAAGCTAGGAGTTTCAATTTCCTCTTCTCTTTCCTGGTTAATGGTTGAGATGAATTTGCAGCTGGAGATGTGTCAGTCTTACTGATTGTTGGTCTGTCTATCTTTCCTTTAAGCCCTTGGCTTTTCCCTCCAAATTGATTATTCTGATACTTTCCTTCCCTGCGCTGTTTCTCCCATTCTTTCTGGGAACCGCCATTGGTTTGGCTTCGCAAAAGACCGGCTTTGCTTTTTTCCAATCTCTTCTGACGAGTCTTCAATGCTGTTTTATCTTCAATGGAAAATGCCACAATAGGTCGCTGAATGATCAGAAACAAATGTCACAACAGAGTTCATTTCAACAGGGCACTAGACAACAGTAGCCTTAAAATGAGTACCTTGACAGGTGTGAAAGTGTTTGGATTGTTGTTCAGAGATCGAAGAGCGTGAAGAGCACTTTCATGGGTGGTAAATGTGACGAAACCAAACTCTTTGGACTTTCCTATTCCATTGGCATCAACATTTCTTAAATCTCTCATGACTCTTGCCTGCCAACAAATTCATGTTAATGACAATAAATATAACTTTACCAAAATGACAAGGAAGGAACTGGAACTTACCTCTGTAACAACAGCGTTTGGGCCTCCATGTTTTATCATGAGGGCTCTTAACTTAGCATCATCATAAGATGGAGGTAAATTTTGAACAACAAGTCGATATAGAGACACAAATTTATTTAAATTTCTGAGCATCTGTGTCTTCCACTGTTCTAGTTGAAGGCGTTTTGCCATGTCTGCCTGAGACACACCGGCAGCAGCAGGACTGCCGGCTAGAATAACTAAAAAAAGGAAAGCAAAGAATTGTTGATCCAAATGATCTAAATTATTTATAGACTATTGAATGTTGAAACTCACTTCCTTCCTTGACTAGGTAGAGATGACGACTATCCCTTTTAACATCTTTATCCTTGCCACCTTTTGAAAGGTCTTCTCTATTCTGTGCAGGTAGAGTTTCAACCACACTTCCATGAATGGAAATTTCACCTTCTCTTCCGGCTGCTATACAAGCATCAGCTGCATCTTTAGTCTAAAGTGAAAATAAATCAAAATAATCAAAAGGGGACCGATAATTTTACAAAGATTTTTCCAAGAAATGTTTACAAGTTGCATCAGCAAGACTCACTCTAAACTTGACAAAGCCGGTGCCTTTAGAATGTTCTGTCAAATGATCAACACAAATCAAGGCATAATAGATTAGACCAAATCTACGCATGGATTTCTTAAACTCCTCATTGTTAACTGAGAATGGAATATTCTTCACGAAAACAGTACAGCCCTCTGAAATATCATGCGACTCTCTTAACGGTTTTCTGGGGGTCCTGCAATTACATAAAGAAGACTAAGGCTCCCGAACAAGATTATCAATTCACAAAAGCATGGAGGGATTTACGTAACTTACAAGCCAAGATCCTTGTTTTGTTTATTTTGTTTTTTTCGCTTTTTAGAGCCTTTGTCTTCATCCATGTCACTATCATCTTCATCTGAACTTTCTTGACTGTCATCATCATCATCATCACTACCATCATCAACCTCATCGTCATCGCTACCATCATCAACCTCATTATCATCGCCATCATCACTATCACCATCATTGTCTTTTCCATCATCACTGTCACTCTCGTCCTCTTTCTTCATCTTATGCAACTTCTCGTCATTCTCTTCATGGAACCCTGATTCTTCTGAGTCATCTTCTGCAGGCTTTTGATTCTTATTTGCAAATTTAGCTTTTGGTATAGCCCAATCAACTACAACTGGCCTATCTGCAACACAAAAGTAAAATGAAGAACAGTTCAAAATATCCATACGTTCAATTCAACTCTCTCCATTAACTCACTTAGGAAAAGTTTTCCACTAGTGTGAGCAATTGCTTTGGCGGCACAGTTCTTTAATGAATATTCGACAAAACCACACCCAACTAAGCGCCCATCTGGCCTTCGGAGAAGCTTGATTTCTGCAATTTGACCGTACGGAGAAAAGTGTTCTCTTAGCTTGTCTTCTGTTGCCTGGAAACAAGGAATTGTCATTCATTAGCAAGTGGACGCACTATGTTCAAAAAGAGCGGCTTTCTTAAATCATTTACCTTAAATGAGACATTCCGCACAATAAGGCGAGCCCTTGGGTTCTTCTTAATTTCAGCCTCCTCCGGTTCCTCCTTGATTTCGTCTTCTGTTTTGATGTCCATTTCCTCATGCGATTCAAGTACTTCATCTTTCACTTTGCTGGTCACACCCTTTTTCTGTTTTTCTGAAAAACGAAAGGAGAAGTTGACACAACCACTACTCTGTTGAGGCTGTAGAGGCAGAATATACTTACTGCCCATGTTTCTGAAAAGTGGGGATCGTCAAAATTTAAAGGATGTTACAGGTACTTAAAAACTAGGTTATGAGCACCATGGATTGGTCTTTCGTAAGTCACAAAAGCACGATTTCGTCGATTCCAGGGGCACACCAACTTAAAATAGCAACATTACTAGAACAAAAAAGAAATATAAAGTACTTAAACTTAACAAAACTTTAGTTTTCTGAGTTTATGTCAAGAACGACATGCCACACATGTGTTCGGTTTGGTTTTGTTGTTTACTATATGAGAAATTGATGTTTTCTACTATACGCAGGGAAAAAGCAGAAGGTGTTCCGTCATGTTGCGGTGCGAATAAAGAGACGGAGAAAGGGAAAGGGAGGGGGTGTTTTCGGTTCGGCGTGTATGTGTACGTGCGTCCGAGGTGTTTATATTTGCGTATTCATCCATGAAACCGAAGGTTTGATGATGTCAGTAGTTTTGTCCACTTATCTCTTTAATCAAAAAATTGCATTCGCAAACGAACATACGCCTAATCGGGGCTTCAATCCATGCTTGCATCAAATGTTTCCCGCACACGATTCGTCCGTGGCTCTCAGGACAAAACGGTTTTATTTCGAATCGGAACCAATCTTTTAACCATTTGCCTCACTGATTGCAGCTTTGACAGCTCCGATGCTTTCAAAGCTATCTCCCGTCTTCGAAACGTTTGATCACAGGCGTTCCGCTCCCAGCTGTGTGGCAAAGTGCCATTGTTAAAACCTAGTAGATCTTTGCATCTATGGCTGACAGGTTCTGTTGATAATTCGAAATTGTTTCATGAATACCTCGTCGCAGTTCACGCGGCGATGACGTTGTTTCCTTTTTAAATATTTTCTTCAGCGTGACAAACTGGATCACTGTTGCTAAGCAGCTGCTCATCTATTATGTAATGCTACACATTTCCAACCACTAATTTTCTGCTGTTTACATATTTGTATTTCAAAATTTATCTCAGGCTGCAGTGCTTTTCTATTATTGCGACATAAGATTTTCTGTATTTGACAGCAACATGGTCCGTTCAGGACTTAATGCATAAATTTCAACACTTATCTCCTCTGTTTGTATACACCTGCATTCATTGTAACATATTTATTTCCCCCAGATCACAGCAACATTGGTGCGTTAGAGCAAGCGATCCCATAATGTCCGAATCAGCATCAGACCGAGCAGCACCTCAGGACGTGCTCGATGAGCTTTCCAATGCTTCCTCTCCTCCCGTGCCCCAGTTATCTTCTTCAACATCTAGTGAAGATGACAAGTAATTTAACAGCTCCTTCTTCAAATATATTCTAGTTTTCAAAATGATAAGGTGTTATTTAAAATACTAAAAGCCAATGTATTTACAGAAGGCAATGCTGGGTATGCCTGAATTCCGATGAAGATGAAGAAGATGCAGAAGAGCTTGCTGCGAATGGCCCTGCCGAGTGGGTGCAACCGTGTAAATGTAAAGGAACAGCAAAATGGGTAGGACCAAGTTTCTGCATTGTGTTGAGTGAAACTTTTATCTAAAAGCTCTGTTCAGAAGTGGAACTCTTAACTTTTTCTAGGTCCATCGAGCATGCCTCAACAGATTTATTGATGAAAAGCGAAAAGTTGATGACCGAGTTAAATGCCCTCAGTGTAAGACACGTTATATTATTTCAGCACCTAAAATGGGTACGTTATATTTTAAAGAATATGGTGAAATCTTTTTGGACAATGTTAAAAAAATTTAATGAGTTAATTTTGTTTACAGGTTATTTATATTCAATTTTAGATGAAGTTGACATGCAAGTGCACAGAATTTCTCCTATTGTTGTGGGGTTTATGTTAGCCAAAGCTGTCTACTGGTGTGCAGTTACTCATGGCGCAGTCACTGTGATGACGGTGAGACTGGAGGACTGTCTGGTCAGGATGTGAAATTGTGTCTTTATACTCTGAAAATTTTAAATGGGTTTGCTTTTGCAGGTCATGGGTTGCGATGAAGGCCTTAGTTTATTGGAATCATCATCACCTATACTTCTTTTGCTGGCCCTCCCAGCTATTCCAACAGCTCTTATTCTCAGCAAAATGATTTGCTGGGAGGATAGACTATGGCTTACAATGAGAAATCATTATGCTAAAATTCCATTTATGCGATACATTCTGCCCTCTTTTGCGTAAGTTCTTTTGTTGTTGTCATGCACTTTTTTGATCATTTCTTTTTGAAGTTACATGATTAATTTTCTAATAATATAACTTTTCTAGTCCCACTAGTCAAGGACCAATGGAACGGCTGCCTCCTCTATTCAGCAATGTGTGTGGAGAGCGCACTCTCAGTGGAGCACTCCTCATGCCTAGTATTGCAGCACTAGTTGGACGCTTGCTTTTTGATTCAGTTGAAAATAACCTCCACCGCACTCTCCTTGGAGGACTGACCTTTGTTGCTGTGAAAGGAGTATTAAAAATATATTTAAAACATCAGCGCTACATGCGTGTCTGCAGATCAGTTATCATGAATTATCCGAAGAGACCTGAGTCTCAGCAGAGTGATGGACCTGCTTGAAGTTACCTTGAAACTATGTGTTGAATCTCTGTGACCTGAATCAGATTATTCTTTTCCAATTATTCCTTTATAGAGCAAGATTGAAGGTTACGAATCTTCTTTCAAGAGTTAAAAAATTTGCAGTGTGGGTACTTTGTTTTTAGTCATAGTTACCATAAATCACGCTTGTCAAGTGCTGCATCTTGTGCCATGTACTGGTGAATCAATGAATATTTTCCTTAGTATATTTACAGAGGCCGTGTAAAGTATATTTATTTTTTATTATTACTTGTAGAATTCTCTTAAGTTTGTATGAGGCATCTCTGAGCTTCAGGTTTTCATTCTTCATGCTGTTTCAAGTGATTGGTTTGGTACTTTCTTTCTTTTTGTTTAATGTGGACAGGTTCCATTGAATGTCTTGTGAGTCTTCCTATTGATTTGACCTTTTTTTTTTCCTAATCAAAAATGATGTATTACATGGAAATAAATAAATAACTAGTTTCTGTATCATTTGTTGTGTCTGTTTTCCGTTTTTGGATTCCCCTCTAAGTCCCCAAGTCATGTATTCGAATATACGACTATGTGGTCGCCAAATCAATCAACGCGCAGCGCGATTTGTCATACTCTTTCCGATCAGATCTTTCTCAACACCAAACAAATATGGCGCTGGATACGATGGAGCCCAAGTTTGGCAGTGTTGTTGAAAACTTCAAAAATGAAAACGAGGGCTACAAGTGCGGTTACTGCAAATCTAAGACATCTAATTATAGCCATGGTAGGTGCATTTTTTGAACAAGATTAAATCAAATCCCTCGTTGGTTATCGTTACTGTCAAAGTCTAATCTAGTGCAAGACAGGGTTAGTTCTTGATTTTCTTGATACAGATGTTCAAACGTAGCCTGACAAGTGTTATGATTCAACTCAACATATGTTTCCCTGTTACAATTTTTGACAGTGTCAGCTGTACAACATTCTTTTTTCTGGATCAAGCTGTCAAAATTTGAGATGATGTTGCTCTTTCACACTTAGAAGCATATGTTTGAATTTTATGAGAATTTGAGGCTGTTGCTCTATTCCTTTCCTTTAGTCCTTCAATGAAATTGTTCTTTGAACCAACAATCACTTATTAATATGCCTCTGTTTACAGGAATGTGGGCACATCAAATCACAGTGCACGATTATCAAGATCTGATTGATCGAGGGTGGAGACGAAGCGGCTACTACTGCTATAAGCCAACAATGCAAAAAATATGCTGTCCAATGTACACAATCAAGTGAGTAGACCACTCTAACAATTTTGCTTCTTTATTCCCTTGGTTTGATCTCCTCTAAAAAGACTGATTTTCATGTTATATCAGATGCAATTCCGTTGACTTCAAGCTGTCAAAGTCTCAAAAAAAAGTTATTAAACGTATGAACCGTTTTTTATCGCATGGAGAAAGAGGTAAACAGAGAGCAATGGATGATTCAAACTCTTTAGACCCTCAAGGTATTGTAATTTGATTCTTCTTCAGTGGACTACTGGTCTGTTTTATACACTGTATTAAAATCATTCTCTTGAAATGTTCTGTTAGATGTGGAAGGAAATTCAGATTTGATGGAAGCCCAAATGACATCCCATTTTGCAACAGTTGATAGTAAAAAGTTTGCCAAGATCAAATCGTCCTTCCAAGAGCTAACTGGTTAGTACTTTGTAAGTATGAATGACACCTGTTCTGTGGGAAACTCAAATGAAGGAATTCAATGCTTCATTGTTTAAGGTTCTTCTTCTGATGAGAATAGAAGGCAAGACTTTGCAGCTCATGTTACAGAATGTTCAAATGTCATGTCAGAGAGCAAGACTGAAAAGAAAGGACCCTTTGTTAAAGACTCCTGTTCTACATCTTACAAGCCTGGTGAGGGTGGCTCTGCATGATTCCTCTCTCACCTCACTGTTAAAGTTTTGTTTATTTATTTTTATTTCCCTTCTACAGGTGCTGGGCCTGATAAAGAAAAGCCTCCTTGCAAAAAGGCCAAACTACTACGACTAGAACGAAGAAATCAAAAGCTAGCTAGTAAAGGTTTATCAGTAGACCCTTCTTCATCAGCCCCAAAACAAGAGAACTTTGCAAAAAAGCTAGAAGACTTTTTGTATCCAGAAATGACTCAAAGCCCAGCTCACAGACTGCAGGTAGAGTTTGTTCCTTAAGAAACAGCAGTGCTTCTTTTCTTTCACCATTCCCTTTCCTATTTCTGAATCTTAAATGAAGTTTTGTCATGACTAGAGTCTCGCATGCTTTCACCGTTGGTGTTTCAAATGTTCCCTTGGTCTATCCTGTGTGCATGGTGTTTTCTTGTGTAGTTTTCACAAATCTCTTTTGAAAAATTACTGTGTTAGTCTAACATGTATTTTTATTGCCCCCTTGGTGGTTGCAGCAGTTTGATTCCCCAATCACTGTACCTTTGGAATGTTTTGCCTCATCCTGATTTGTACAGGTCCGACTAGTGAGATCACAGCCAGCTAGTGCAGAATTCAAGAGCTCCTTTCAGGAGTCTTTGTGTGTTTACCGGCGTTATCAAATTGCCATTCATGGAGACCCTGAATCAAAATGCACTGAATCCCAGTACAAGAGATTCCTTGTCAAATCACCCCTTGAGGTAGAGAGAATGAATAATTTCGTTTTTGAGGACTCAATACTAATATCACGAAGTGCATTGTCGTCTTCACTAGCTTGGTTTGGAACATGTACCCTGACACTTGCTCTTTACCACTAACTTAATTTTTATCTAAAAAAAAAATTGTTTCAGTATTATTAAAATTTTCATAACTTTTTTAAAAAGCTGGTGGCTTGCGATTTTGCACAGGAAGCACAGGAGAGAACATCGAGGCAGTTACTTTTCTTATTTTAGTGAACCTTAAAATTCATACAATGTGTGGCATATTGCTTGTAGCTCAAGTTGGTGAGAGGGAACTCCGCGTCAGTAGAGCAGATGTGGCGGCTCTTCGTCAAGTACCAGAAGGCAATCCACAATGAGACTGACAAAGAGTGCGACCAGGAAACTTTCCAGGATTTCCTAGTGAAGACTCCGCTTAAGGTATGCGGTAGAACATACAGCTAAGCCACCTGCAATGTGCCACAGCATCTAGCCCTCTCCTGTGCTTTCATAACAAAATAATTGTCCTCATTTTTGCTTTAAAAATGTTTTTCATGTTCGAATTTGTTAACAGTTTTAAGCATGGTCTGCTCCTCCTTCTCTTTTGTAGGCCTGGCGTCCAGCTGACGGGTCTGGGCCCCCCCAAGGCTATGGGTCTTTCCACCAACAGTATTGGTTGGATGACAAGCTAGTTGCAGTTGGTGTTCTTGACATTCTGCCTCGATGTGTCTCTTCTGTGTATTTTTACTATGACCCTGAGTACTCTGATCTCACATTAGGAACATATGGATCCCTGCGGTATGTTTTAACATTCACTTTTTATTCATTTACTTATTACAGTACAATTCAATATATTTAATCTTTCTTTGTTTCATAGGGAAGTGGCTTTTGTCAGAACTTTACAATCTAATGCTCCAGAACTAAAGTGGTATTACATGGGCTTCTACATCCATTCCTGTCCCAAAATGCGTTACAAGGCAAGCCTTTCTCCATCCATGCTTCTCTGCCCAGAGACTTACACTTGGCATCCTATTGAACGTTGCTTGCCTTTGCTGGATAAGAACAAATATAGTCGTTTAGAGCCCAATCCTAGTGTTAAAGACATTGATGCCATAGAAAATGTAAATGAAGTAAGTATGTACAAGTTTCATCTGTGGAAAATTTCTTATCTTATCTCATTAACAAGCTGCAACAATGCTGTTCTAACACTAAACATGCAGTTTTGTAATTTTGATCTCCCTTTTGGTAGGTGGTTGTTTTTCATGATCTCCGTCCAATGTACTACGGGCAATATCGAGATTTAGCTGGGAGCTCGTCTGAAGATGAAGAGGTGCTTCATTATGCTCAGCTAGTAGGAAAGAATTGTGCCAAGAAGATGTTATTGTTGAGGTAAATTTGCTCACCTGTAACATCTCCACCATTTTCCATCAGGGAAGCAATCTTGTCAAAGTTGTGAATTTTTACCCTTTGTCATAAGCTTGGCTCCACTGACTGGTCGTGATTATTTTGGTATTAACATCTTTCGTTTTAAGTTTGTCATAGATTGCACTAATTGTGAATTTGGATTGACTCTTTATGTTTTTTACATAACACCTCAGCTCTTTTGCTGAGATTGTTTATTAAGCTTTCATTTTAAATGCGCCAAGTATTAGGGTGCATTAGTGATCATTTTCTGTCACCCTGTATTAAGATCTGTCTGCCTGACATACTCTTTGTGATATATACAGGGAGAAGAACATGGGGCCACCCCCAGTTCCTAAAGAAAGACATTTGTTTGCTTGAGGTTTTCATCCCAATTTCAATTTATAGTATTTTACCCTATGTTTGTCTTTGGTTAGTCTCATTACTTTTTGCGGTTTTGCCTCTCCTGCGTTTTGTGGTGGTTTCCACTCGATTTTGAAGTGCATACCTTTTTATTTATGATGGGTACCTTTAGCAAACTTACACAGTTGTTAAACAGTGTTGAAACTAGTCAAGCTTTCTTTGGATGTACAGTATCATTTGATACTCTCCATCATTGAGATAAGCAACGTTGTAGTTGCTTTTATTATGCTAATAGCATTTGCAATTTTGATGTTTTTTTTTTTTAAATCTTTCCCGATTTCTTCGGTATGCTAATTGTTACAAATATCTCAGATATTAAAATGGTAAATCTATTAGCATTTCTACTCAAAGGCTCTTTTATTTAATGAAACAATTCACTTCATCATCATACATTATTTCACTACACCATCGTTTTGGAATGAAAGTCTTACAAAATGTTTTGAATATCACTTTAAAACACTTAAGTCTCATTCTGAAGATCGTACAGCATCTGACAGTTTGAAGTCATGTATCCGAATAGCCCTGACCTCTGGCATCTGACCTGTGTCTTCTTCCTCATTTATAACACCTGCACAAAAAAAAAGTCTTGTTACTTCACAAAGTTAAAACATGCCCCTGCAAAAGATAAATTGCATTGTTTCTGTACTCACTTCGGTTGACTTTGTTTATCAGATCGTAAAAGGTTGAATCCTTGTCTCTCAGCAGAGCTTCTCTAAGATGCTTTACATAGACAGAATTTTCAGATCCCTTTTTCTCAAGAGCTTTTCTATTCTGTGAAGTTGAGTAGCATCTAAACAATGTACAGTCCCACGTTTGTTTACTTTCAATTTTGGGAAAGTTATCGCTGAAAAAGTTTTAGGAGACATTAATTGACTGATTGTTTTTCTTCCATTGCACTTTTTTTTACTGTGGGAGTGGCCTTACCAATTTGCAGAATTTTGACACATATCTAAAATAGAAGCAAACATTAAAGGTTGATATTTCTGTACAGCATCTATTACAGAATCTTCTGAAACAACATATTTAATGAAGTTTTGAGGAGAAAAATCTGCATCAGAGCCAATCATATACAACACACGGTTTTCCATCATGCCATGCCCACCAAAGTAGAACAAAACTGAAAAAAAAAAACAACAAAAAAACAAGGTTATTAGAAAATTTAATAAATCATGTTTGATTGTTTCAATGGCTCTTCTTACCAAAGGCATCCTTTTGTAGAGTGGCAAAAAACTTTTCAACCACTTTTTCAATTTGGTTTGCTGGAAGGTCCTGCTCAAGAGTACAATGAAAATCATACTTTTCAAGACATTCTTTCAGTGCCTTGGCATCATTGTGAGGAGTATGAAGTCTATTGTCTTTATAATCTTCAATACTAATAAGGAGTGCTTTCTTCTCTGATGGGTTTGGTCTTCTTGCTTTAACTTTTATGTCAAATTTCTGACTATTTTCTCCAAATCTATTTTTTACTCTGAGTTCATATGTGCCCTTGCAATCTTTATCGACATGAGGAATCCTTAAGACATTTGACTTAAATCCCTCTAATGGCTTAGCATTGTGCCACCAACTGAAAGTTGGTTGTGGTCCAGCTGATACTTTGGCACTTAGTTTGAGTTCTTCTCCACATTCTAACTCATCTGCAGAACAATCGAAGGATAGAATTTGAGGGACTTCTTGTCCTTCATCAATTAGTTTTACAGTTATATCTTCGGATGTAACTGTATTCGTCCAACCATAATCCATCCGCTGGTGGACAGTACAATAATACACTCCTTCTTCTTCACTGCCAACATAACAAATACCATACATATTTTAACTTTCAAATGTGCAATCACAACTTCATTACCTGATGTAGCAAATAAAAACAAACCTGAATGCAGGAATAATGTACTCTTGTTCAGAACACACAGGTATGTTCTCACAGTACCATTGAAATGTTGGCTTTGGACATCCGTCAGCTTCTATTTTTAGATGTAGTCTCTCTCCTGCTTTCACTTGCAGAACTCCATTTTTGCCCCAGAAACATCCATCAGTTTCCTCACAGTATGGTTGTCTCACAATCCGCAACATTTCTGAAAAAAAAGAGGAAAAAATTAAGTGGGTTGTCACTACCAATGGATTCAATGACCCCACTAGTCGGTTGTAACAGTGAAACAAACCTGGTTTACAGAGCACTTTTGCAGCCTCTTCCAGTTTCAGGACATCCAGGACATATTGCAAATGTCCAACTGTGATATGCCTATCGATCAGACTGGTCACAAAATCGTAGGCTGTTGGCCTGCTACAATAAACAAGAGATAATGTAACAAAAAAAAAAATTCTGTGTGGACTTTTTTCCAAAAAATATCTTATTTAGCTTACTCTTTTAGATCCATTCCAGTATTAATGTCAAACTGCCCAGCAACTCTTCTCCATGCGTCATTCTCTTTCAATTCAGAGGCCAACCGCACCACTTGTGACATGCTCAAGTCCTTTACTAACATTTTTCTTTTTCTTAGTTTGAAATTGACGGTGAACACTTGTTAGCTTCTTTGAACGAGGGCTCTCTACTACAAGAGATCATAACCTCAAGCTTGTCTGCAACAAGTTCATTCCTTCGCCCTTGGCATGATAACTTTGATGCAAAGCGTTCCAGCCCACCTTACGGTCAGTGCCAGCTATTTATCTGAGATTTGAAAACCTTGAGCACTCTCTAACTGCGAGTTATTTTAATCTCTGGTGGGAAATAATGTACACAACATCACGAAGATAATGGGGACGGGGAATAACAGACAGCAGCCGACGCAGCCTAGCCTACGTCAGAGAGAGGGGGGGGGGGGGGTCGATAGCGCCCCAACGCCACTGTGAATACGCTGGCGGGGCGCTATTGGAAGAACGCAAAGGCGTTCCGTGCGTCTTTTCCTGTATTCCCCTCAGCGAACAGTGCACTGCAGTGGCCGCACCTTGTGGAGCCACATCCCACAGTGAACGCACAGCGCCTGCCACGGCCAGGCTAGGCCAGCCCGCACCACAGCCGTGCGTTACGGGCGGGTCCATTTTACCATTACCACTAAGGGCTAGACCAACCATTACCATTAAGGGCTAGACCAACCTACCCTTACAGGCTTGACCACAACTGATCGTATGCCATGACCCGACCCTCCCGCCAATTGCCAGCCCCCACACTGTTTTTTTTTATTTTGTGGATCGCCGGATCGCCCTCTGTCCACTGGGTGCCTTTCACGTGTCTACTTTTGATTCGCCTCTCAGTAACTGCTCCTATTTAAGCCAAGGCCAAATTTAATGATATTTTTGCTTCGCAAAAAGCAAAAGAAGTCTTTCCCTTAAATTGGCCGCTCATGTGGAAAATGACGTCAAAATCGGGGAAATTGTGTTGGAATGAAACAAGCCGCAATCGAGCAAAAACAATCAGGCCGCACAGTGGGCCAGAAGACCGGTGGAGGCGGCCAAAACTCTACACGCGTTTTGAGCTCCAGAGTAGCGAAATGGGACTCAGGAGCTCAAAACGCGTGTAGAGTTTTGGCCGCCTCCACCGGTCTTCTGGCCCACTGTGAGCCGCGTCGAGCCGAATCATGTTCATGTCGTCGCGCGAATCATGCGTGTACAATGATTGGGCGCGAAAGAAGAGAGAAAAACATGCCGCTGTTGGCGACGGCCCACACGTGAGGCAGTCCATCCACACGCACTTCAAGGCGATCGAGAGAGACATGACGACGCCTCGGCCGGCTCGACAGTTCCAAGCGCGAGTACTTCTTTTTTTTTGTTTGTTTCGTCGCCCAGAAATAAGCGATACAAAGTCCCGGCGTGCCATCATCACACGCCCAGCCTCACGTGTACACGTGTGGATCTCGCGGCGCCGGCCGCTCTTGGCGGCACAATCAAAAGCGTCTACGCACTCGAAAAAAAGGCTGACGACTCTCTGCGAACTCGGGAGCCTCCAGCCAGTGCCCAGGGTGGGCCCTGAGCGAGGGGCAGAGTAGCACTTTTTGCCCACTTGCGGGGCCAGAGTGTGGCTTTTTGCCCACTTGCAGGGCCAAAGTGTGGCTTTTTGCCCACTTGCAGGGCCAAAGTGTGGCTTTTTGCCCACTTGCAGGGCCAGAGTGTGGCTTTTTGCCCACTTGCAGGGCCAGAGTGTGGCTTTTTGCCCACTTGCAGGGCCAAAGTGTGGCTTTTTGCCCACTTGCAGGGCCAAAGTGTGGCTTTTTGCCCACTTGCAGGGCCAGAGTGTGGCTTTTGGCCCACTTTCAGGGCCAAAGTGTGGCTTTTTGCCTGCTTTCAGGCAGGAGGCCAGGGCGGGGCGGAGGTCAACTGCCATTTTTGCTCCCCACTGGATCCGTACCTGGAAGCCTGTGTGTAGCCGCGCCTGTTTCCAAGTCATGGTTCGATACATCGTTATTTGGTTGAATATGATTTCCTACCATCGAAAACATCGAAAGAGAGCCGCTTCGACGTGGAACTTGAATTCGGACCTGCTGACGCACTTCGGACGTCAAACACCGTAATTTTATTCATCTTTCGACGCCTACGATCATGACCTTTTTGTGACAATCAATGCGACTTCTGGCCGACTCCACCTTATTTTTGTCCGTTCGGCTCTCAACTCTAGCGAAATTGTGTGATTTAGACGGATTTAGAACAACGCGGCGACCGGTTTTAGTGTTATGGCTGCCAGGGGTCGGATCTGTGCACCACTCCACGCCGAAGAGAGTGTACTGACAACACTGTTGCTGACTAATTGAGGGTTGGGCACGTCGGCACGCAAAGTCGCGGGTTCGACCCTACCCCATCCCCACTCCGAGCGACGACTTTTCGGCCGCTCTACTTCCTCTTATTGAGACCGTTTCAAAGCGAGCAAATGAACTCGACTAGCCCGGGGTCCAGGCCGGCCAAGGCAAAGACACAGGGACGTCTTCGCGTCATCCGCGCCTTTGGCGGCCTTTGGCGGCCTTTGGCCCGTGTTCGGCGTCTTTGGCCGCCCTGGTTGCACGCCAGCACGCACGCAACGGCGCCTCGGCTCCGCCCGGCGTTCGCCAAAACGGACGCCCCGGGCCGCATGCACGCCACTCGCGCCAGCTCCGCGGCCTGCTTCACTCGGCCACACCGAACACCTCCCCGATGGCGACGCTCCGCACGCTCGTCCGGGTCCTGGTCGTCCTGGCCGCGGTGGCGGCCTCCGGCGCCTTCCTGCGCCGGCCGCGCGGCCTCAAGCACACCAAGCCCGAGTTCTGGATGGATTCGGTAAGCGGCGCCACTGGTGCCACCGACTGAACCGCGTGCCCGAGTGCACTGCACCGCACAGTGGGCCAGCAGACCGGCGCAGGCGGCCAAAACTCTCGGCGCGCTTTGAGCTCTAGAGTCACTAAGAAAGAAGGACTCGAACCGAATGTGTGACCCCACCAATGAATTCCTCGTTCGGAGAGCAATCCATTGGTGGGGTCACACATTCGGTTCGAGTCCCATTTAGCGACTGTGGAGCTCAAAACGCGTCTATAGTTTTGGCCGCCTCCACCGGCTTCTGGCCCACTGTGCACCGGTCTTCTGGCCCGCTGTACACCAGGTGCATCCCAGCCCCGACGCGGCCGGCCCACTGTAAGCGTCCTTGTGGTGTAGGTGCAGCTGGCCAGACTGCAGGGCTACGCGATGGACATGCACCGATTCTTCACCTCTGACGGGTACGAGGTGGCGCTCCACCACATCGTGGCCAGCAAGAACGGCACCCTGGGGGGCGTCCCCGTGCTGCTGGGCCACGGGCTGGCGTCGTGCGACGAGCAGTGGCTGGCCAGGGGGGCCACCGCCCTCGGTGAGTCAAAACAATGTCACTACACTGGCAGCATGGCGCCGTACCACTTTGTTTTGCCAGTGTACTGTCTTTGTCGGCGTGTCGTTGGCCGGATCCTCATCCATCACCGCACCCTGTGCTGGCTGACGCACAGTGGGCCAGAAGACCGGTGGAGGTGGACAAAACTAGACGCGTTTTGAGCTCCAGAGTCGCTAAAGGGGCCTCGAACCGAACGTGTGAGCCCACCAATGGATTGCTCTCCGAACGAGGAATCCATTGGTGGGGTCACACGTTCGGTTTGAGTCTTGTTTAGCGACCCTGGAGCTCAAAACGCGTCTGGAGTTTTGTCCGCCTCCACCGGTCCTCTGGCCCACTGTGTGACGTGTCACACCACCTTCTCGTTGCAGTCTACATGCTGGTGGAACTGGGCTTCGACGTGTGGACGGTCAACTACCGCGGCAGCTTCTACAGTCGGGGCCACAAGACACTCACCAGCAGGCACCACGACTACTGGGACTTTAGGTTTGTGGAATCCCGCGAAACCGGAGTTTATGCGCCTCTCAGTTTGCAGTACTTTAGTTATTTCCATTATTTTTTTTGCGTTATACACACCGTAAGTTTTTCGATCAAAATGTCTTTTGTAGAAATTTCAAAGCCAAATTTAAAAAAATAGTTGCACATTTTTTATGAGCATTGGTGTCATTGCAACTTTTTCCACTGTTTTCAAACAGTGCAACTTTGTACTGCACGCAGTCACAGACAGTGGCATTTGCAACTGAAATGACAGTGGATGCAACGTTGTTAGGCTCGCGTGAAAGTTTGGTCTGGCTACCGGCGGGGCCTGAGGCGAGGCCTGGCCTGAAGCACGGGTCGCCTGGCGAACTCCGGCGAAGTCCTCAATCAACGAATAACGATGGTGCGCACAGTGGGCCAGAAGCCCGGTGGAGGCGGCCAAAACTCAAGACGCGCTTTGAGCTCCAGAGTCGCTAAAGAGGACTCGAAGCAAACGTGTGACCCCACCAATGGATCCCTCGTTCGCAGAGCAATCCATTGGTGGGGTCACACGTTCGCTTCGAGTCCCATTTAGCGACTCGAGCTCAAAACGCGTCCGGGACTTTGGCCGATCTTGAGGCAAGTGTTGTCCGCAGCTGGCACGAGAACGGCGTGGTCGACCAGGCGGAGGCCATCGACTACGTGCTGCAGGCGACGGGCCGCCAGAAGCTGGTGGTGATCGGCCACTCCATGAGCAGCACGGCCCAGGTGGTGCTGCTGGCGGAGCGCCCCGAGTACAACGACAAGGTCATGGGGCAGGTGCTGCTGGCGCCGCCCGTCAACTTCGAGCACTCCACCGGCGCCCTGGCCTACGCCGGCAAGGTCCTCCTCAACCTCCCCGGCATGAAGGTGAGGCGCGGCGGCGCACAGTGGGTTTGACAAAAGGCCGGTGGAGGCGGCCACAATTCTAGACGCGTTTTGAGCTCCAGAGTCGCTAAATTCGACTCAAGGGACGGAGCGACGTCGAGGTGGGACGTCGCGCGCGTTGCGACCTTCCCGGCCGCGGCGCCGCGGCCCGGACGCGCTGTTTATGTTCGACAAGAAAATAAAAAGGACAGTGTAATTCCGGCTTCCCACACCACACCGCCACGCGGCCGCTCCTACACTGTCGTCCGACCGGCCGCGCACGAAAACGAAAATCGGGGAACCAGTGTCGGCGACGCGCGCGTGTGTGTCGGAGTCCTGTACTCGTAACGAGTAGCAGCTGGGGCCAGGGCGGGGCGCGGCAGGGCCAAGGCCGTCACCTTGAACTTGGGCAGCGCGACACGACGTCAGAGGACGTCATGTCAGTGGAGGCGCGTCCGGATGCTAGCGGGGACGATGAACTTATTTGCGTCTCGGGATGCAGCCCCCCCCCCCCCCCACACACACACACACAGTGGGCGAGAAGACCGGTGGAGGCAGCCAAGACTCTAAACGCGTTTTGAGCTCCAGAGTCGCTAAATGGGACTCGAACCGAACGTGTGACCTCACCAATGGATTGCTCTCCGCTCGAGGAATCCATTGGTGGGGTCACACGTTCGGTTCGAGTCCCACTTAGCGACTCTGGAGCTCAAAACGCGTCCGGAGGTTTGGCCACCTCCACCGGTCGTCTGGCCCACTGTGCCCCACCTCTATTCCCTCCCCTTCCACCCCTTCCCTCCCCATGGCATTCCCTGTATCCCTGTGCGTCAACGCAACGATGACTTGCCAGGAACCATTTTCGATTCATGTTGTTGTCTCGCGCAAAATGCCAAAAAAACGAATACGTTTATTTTGGTTTTGTTTGCTTTATCATAAGTGGCTGGGTGGAGCCGACTCTAGACCAGCCAGCCACTCCGCTATTCGCATTGAGTTTTGGAATTTGGTGTCCGTCTTCAGGAGAGCGGCACCGAGAACGTGCAGAACGATGTCTTCAGCGGCTTCGAGAAACCGTTCCCCCAGTCGTGCTACCCCGACCACAGTGGCGTGAACCCCAAGCTGTTCCCCTTCTGCCAGCGCCTCATCGAGTTCGTCCTCGGCAAGGTGCACGAGCCCGTGGACCCCGTGAGTGTCTCGCTCGGAAAAGCTTGGAGCTGCACAGTGGGCCAGAAGACCGGAGGAGGCGGACAAAACACTAGACGCGTTTTGAGCTCCAGAGTCGCTAAATGGGAGTCGAACTGAGCGTGTGACCCCACCAACGGATTGCTCTCCGAACGAGGAATCCATTGGTGGGGTCACACGCTCGGTTCGAGGCCTGTTTAGCGACTCTGGAGCTCAAAACGCGTCAAGGGTTTTGGCCGCCTTCACCGGTCTTCTGGCTCACTGCGAGCTGGGTGCTGACGCTGCCTGTTTTTGTCGCAGTACCAGATGCAGATGATTCTGCACCACTACCCTGCCGGGTCCTCCATCCGGCAGATTCGGCACTTCTCGCAGTGCATCGCCGCCGGTGAGTCCAACTTGGTCCAATCCGTGAAAATCGAGCTGGTTACCGCTTCGTCGTTTTTACCGATTAAGAAACTACCTTGCTTTTTTTTTTTTCAGGAAAGTTCATGCAGTACGACTACGGCAAGGCCAGGAACCAGGCCTTGTACGGCCAGGACCTGCCGCCGGAGTACAACCTGACCAACATCAGGACCCCGACGTACCTCATGTACGCGCTGGGGGACGGCAGCGTCAACTGGAAGGTGAGCTAACCTGACCTAACCTAACCTGAGAACATGTTGCGGACAAGGCTGACACCCCTTAATTCTTTGCGCAGGACGTGGAGATTTTCGGCAAACTCCTGAGCCCCGGGGTTCTGAGGAAACTCCACCGACTGCCGCCGAAGGACTACTGCCACGTCGACTTCCTGATCGCCCGCGACGCCGTGGAGCTCGTCTACGTCCCCGTCATCAAGTACCTCGAGGAGCTGAGGAGCGGGGCCAGCTGAACCCTTGTCGGTGGAGGCGGCCAAGACGCGTTTTGAGCTCCAGAGTCGCTAAATGGGACTCGAACCAAACGTGTGACCCCACCAATGGATTGCTCTCCGAACGAGGAATCCATTGGTGGGGTCACACCTGCGGTTCGAGTCCCATTTAGCGACTCTGGAGCGCAAAACGCGTCTAGAGTTTTGGCCGCCTGCACCGGTCTTCTGGCAAATCCACTGTGTGCTGCTGATTGCAACATGTTGTTGCCGTTTTAATGTGAAACTCTCGTCAGGGCGTGGGGGAATGTGAGTGCTAGTCCCATGCCCTTCTTTTTTACCAAAGATGTATTTATTAGGAATGAATTAAAGATGCTGTTATGATACCTATCCAACTGGTTGTGATTTGCCTCCGCGGTGGCAGCTCTCTTTAATTTTTTCGGCCGGGGGGGGGGAGGGGAGAGGGGGTGTCTTAGACTTATAAAAAACTTAAAGAGGAGCAAAAAAATAAATATAATAAAAAAATAATCGAAATTTTGAACAGAAATTTTGAATTTTATGATTAAGAAGATGGAGCAGATGCGGTTCGCATGGCATGAGTCAAGGCATGAGCCGTTACAGTGGAGGCACTGACTCCGAACTCCGAGAACCGGCGTTCCCTTTCCAAGACCATGCGGCTCATCGTCACGTGGATACAGATGGGCAGGCAGACAAACGGCCGGCGGTTTTGTTGTTGATCCGCCAATCCATTCTTGATGACCAACGTAGTCGGTCAGGAAATTTGGTAGTGGACCGGTTTTTGGTTTGGATTCGCTGACGTTGTCGTCGACGGTGATCGCCCCCTCCCCATTCTTTCTGTTCCTGCCGGGTTTGAATCGGCGTGGCTCAGACGCACACGGCCTGAGCACGGCCTGGGGACTGGGCCCGCACTTGGTCGTCGCGCAGTGTCCGCGACACATGGTCCGTCATTGCCGGCGCCTCGAAAAGCACGCTGAGAGCGTCAGGCACGCAATCGCACTCCGGAGCCCGCTTCGCTCGCGCCGCTCCCACAAGTCCGAGACTGGTCGACATGGCGGCACTCCTCAAGCTTCTGGTCGTCGCGTCCGCGCTGGCGGCCGCCAGTGCGTTCCTGCGCAGGCCCAAGACCCTCAAGGTCACCAAGGGGGAGTTGTGGGAGAGCTCGGTAAGCGCTGGGCGGACGCGGATCCCGGGGAAGCCGCGCGTTTTGCGCTCCAGAGTCGCTAAATGGGACTCGAACCGGCCGTGTGACCCCACCAATGGATTGCTCTCCGAACGAGGAATCCATTGGTGGGGTCACTCGCCCGGTTCGAGTCCCATTTAGCGACTCGGGAGCGCAAAACGCGTCGAGAGTTTTTGCCGCCGGCGCCGGCCTTGCGGCTTTGCAAATCCACTGTAGGCGTCCTCCCAGGCTTTCTTCCACCCCAACCCCAACCTTGTCGTGCAGGTGCAGCTGGCCCGGCGGTGGGGCTACCAGGCGGAGCAGCATAGGTTCTTCACTTCTGACAACTACGAAGTGATCCTCCACCACATCGTGGCCAGTAGGAACGGCACCCGTGGGGGCGTCCCCGTGCTGCTGGGCCACGGCATGGTCTCCTCCGACGAGCAGTGGTACATCCGGGGGCCGATCGGACCCAGTAGGTGCACGCCGTCACGCCGTGGCGGCGAATAGTCCGGCGCACACGCGTCTTTTATGCTCTTTCACTCGCATTTTCAAACTCCTTTTTGTGGTGCGTTCTCGTTTCAGTCTTCTTGATAGCTGAGCAGGGCTACGACGTGTGGACGGTCAACTACCGCGGTAGCTTCTACAGTCGGAGGCACAGAACGTTGAATACCAAGGACCACGAATTCTGGGACTTCAGGTGAGTGGAAGGAGTGGTAAGACAAGACACACTGTAAATGTTGTACAGTGAAGATTATCCATATTATGGTGGTGCAGCTGACTTCGTAACATACCATTCAGAATTCACTGTACCATATAGAGATTTTGGCGAATTTCGTTGGTATTATGGGGAAAATCTCCACCATATTATGTTGGTGCAGCCTTTCACCGTAAGACATTTACTGTGCACCGAGTTTTCCAATTCGAAAACAAAAACAATTGTGCGGGAAATGAAGGCTTCGCTTGTTGGCAGCTGGCACGAGAACGGGGTGATCGACCAGGCGGAGGCCATCGACTACGTGCTGAACGCGACGGGCTACAAGCAGCTCATCGTGGTGGGCCACTCCATGAGCAGCACGGCCCAGGTGGTGCTGCTGGCGGAGCGCCCCGAGTACAACGACAAGGTCATGGGGCAGGTGCTGATGTGTCCGACGGTCCTCTTCGGGCACCCCACCGGCGCCGTGGCCTGGGGCCTGGGCCGCCTCAACGACGTCTCGTTCCAGAAGGTGAGTCGCGGACACCGTGGAGTAGCCAGAAGACCGCAGAAGACCGGCGAGGCGGCCGAAACTCTAGACGCGTTTTGGGCTCCAGAGTCGCTAAACAGCCCTCGAACCGAACGTGTGACCCCACCAATGGATTCCTCGTTCGAAGAGCAATCCATTGGTGGGGTCACGCGTTCGGTTCGAGTCCCATTTAGCGACTCCGGAGCTCAAAACACGTCTATAGTTCTGGCCGCCTCCACCGGTCTTCTGTACAGAGTGGAGTGTTGACTCCAACAACAGCTGTCTAGTCCAGACCTTCCGCACGGTTTCCTTCCCTCAATGAGTTTCCCCATGTGTGATTGTGTGTCCAGCTGGACTACCACGACAGCCTAGAGAATGACTGGGTCCCCGGGCTGGCCCACCCCGTGCCGGAGACCTGCTACATCAACTCCGGCAGCCCCAAAGCGATCTTGATGCCGCACTGCTTGCGTATCTTCGACTTCATCATGGGCAAAATCCACCGTCCCGTCAACGACGTAAGTGGCTTGTCGTCCCCGCGATGCACCAGAAGGGTTGCCAGCCTCATCCCGCCTGCCAGGCAACTTCTCGAGAGCGACGCCCAGATATTGCCTACAGCGTTACAAAAATCCCTACTTTTGTACAGAAAATGTACAGACGAATATAGTACGGAAGTACGGAAAAAAGTACGGAACGTCCGTACTCGTCCCTCAAGAACTCATGTACGGGTACGGAAAAATAGTACAGAAGTGCCATAATAGGTCAGGTGCGGATGGTCCAGGCAAATTATTGACCAGACATGTTCCGTACTTTTTCTGTACTTTTTCCCTCGCAGTGTAGTAGGCAGGCTGAGGTTGGCAACCCTGTCGACACTGGTGCAAATTGGGAACTTGTGTGGCAGCACTGCTATACCCCTCTTCCCGTGAGATTCGGCTATTCCTCTCTCTCGCACTCTCGGGAAATCCTTTCCTTCCTTGTCATTTGGCCTACCAAACTCTCGGTGGGACGACAGTCAGCGACGTTTTGCTCTTCCCGCAGTACCTCCTGTACCTCATCCTGCACCACTACCCCGCCGGCGCGTCCATCAAGCAGATGGTGCACTACATCCAGAGCAGCTACTCGGGTGAGTCAAAGTTAAACATAAAACATCAAAATTCGCTCAAATTTGCTAAAACATTTCTGAATTATTTTTTTTGCATGAAGTGCGCAGCTTTTTATGGAGGCATTGGCTTTTCTTCTGTTTTCAGGTAACTTCTCGCTTTTTGACTACGGCAAGGACAGGAACCAGGAGCTGTATGGCCAGGACATCCCGCCACTTTACAACCTGACGAACATCCGGACCCCCACGTACTTCGTGTACGGGTCGGCGGACGCCACCGTCAACTGGAAGGTGAGTGGGCTGGCCCTGACCTAACCTAACTTTACCTTACCCAACCTAACCTAACCTAACCTAACCTTACCTTACCCAACCTAACCTAACCTAACCTTACCTTACCCAACCTGACCTAACCTAACCTAACCTGACCTAACCTAAGATAGCTGGCGCCCTTCGCCTGAAATCTGTCCGCTTTTTACAGGATGTGAAAATTCTCGCGGATCGCATGAACCTCGGAGTCGTGAAGAAACTCCACCTGGTAGTCGACTACAACCACATCGACTACCTGATCGCCACTGACGCGGACAAGGTCATCTACCCCGCTTTGCTCAAGTACCTGGACGAAATCAGGGACGGGTCCTACTCCAAGGAACTCGAAAGGCCCAAAGTGACGACATTCTAATACGATATTTTCGTCAATATTTCGACGAAAAAGAAGCATCAATTTGACGTCATTTTCACTTCCTTTGACTGCTTCGTGAGTGCTTTGTTTTCTTTGGGACGAAAGCTGAATCTATTTGTGGCCGATTGTAAGATGAGACATGTTTAAAGATCTGCTCATGCCTCGTCATCATTTTGATAAAGTGAATGCACTCATCAATCTCTGAACCAAAGATGTATTTATAAGGAATAAATCAAAGTTTATTTATGCCCATCCAACGATTTATGATTGACAACCTGTCCCCATTCACACTGTCAATACGTCCGTGAACTGAAAATTTCTTTGTTCCGAGCAAACGGAAACAGAAACAAAGCGAGGATTAGAGACACGTTTTCTTGAAAATCACCCAAGACATCATTTTATGAACGGCAATGAAAACAGAAGTTTGAGACTCAGAAATTGTGATCATTGCTGCTTTGAACGAGGTCTCAAGGATTTTTCTCTGTATTTTTAAATGAATATGAAGCAAATTACATTTCCTTCACTAGTAAATTTCGAACCAGTGTCATTATTTTTACATATTCAGAGCAAGGTTAGCTCTTTGGTCGAGCCAGCCGAAGTTGCCATGATTCCACCCCCTCCCCCCTCGTTGCGTGGTGGAGTGGCCTGCTGCCGGCACCCCTGGGCCCGCCCCTGGGCCCGCCGCGCCTTCTTCACTCACTGTTCCCAGGACACACAGTGGGCCAGAAGACCAGTGGAGGCGGCCAAAACTCCAGACGCGTTTTGAGCTCCAGAGTCGCTAAACAGGCCTCGAACCGGGCGTGTGACCCCACCAATGGATTCCTCGTTCGGAGAGCAATCCATCGGTGGGGTCACACACGTTCGATTCGAGTCTCATTTAGTGACTCTGGAGCTTGAACCGCGTCTAGAGTTTTGGCCGCCTCCACTGGTCTTCTGGCCCACTGTGGGACACCGTGTTATGTAAGGATGCGCGATCGGCCGTCCGGTACCTTATTGTGACTTGAGTATTGTGTCTTCTATGTGATAAAGGCATACTCTGCCGAAAAAGTTGGCTTATCAGCAGAAATTTTGGTTGAAGGAACACAGCCGCTAAAACCTACGTGGCGGCGCTGCGCTGGCGGGGTCCGTCTCAGCGGTGCGAGCTGAGGCACTGGCCAGGCTGGGCCAGGCACTGGCCCAACAGACTCACTCCGAGAGTCGTTTTCGTCGCTGTGTCTCTCTCGCACTCACGGCGCGTCCCGTACAGGTGCGGGAGAGACAGAACGAGTCTGCAGGCCGCCAGACAGCAGCCCGACCGGGCACCATTGGGCGCGACTAGTGGGCCGGGCCCGCCACTCGAAGCAGAATCATCGCCTTGTCTTCCTTGTCGCACTCACGGAAGCGCGGCCGGCGCGCGCCCACCAATCGGCTGGCCGCGAATCGCTAAGCAGACGCAAGCAGACGCCCCGGGCTGCAGACCCGCCACTCGCGCCAGCTCCGCGGCCTGCTTCACTCGGCCACACTCACAGCGAACACCTCCCCGATGGCGACGCTCCGCACGCTCGTCCGGGTCCTGGTCGTCCTGGCCGCGGTGGCGGCCACCGGCGCCTTCCTGCGCCGGCCGCGCGGCCTCAAGCACACCAAGCCCGAGTTCTGGATGGATTCGGTAAGCGGCGCTAGGACTAAGAGCACTCCCCACTGTGTTCTAGTTGCGGGCGCCGCACAGTGGGCCAGAAGACCGGTGGGGGCGGCAAAAACTCCAGACGCGTTTTCAGCCCCAGAGTCGCTAAATAGGGCTCGAACCGAACGTGTGACCCCAGCAATGGATTCCTCGTTCGGAGAGCAATCCATTGGTGGGGTCACACGGCCGGTCCCATTTAGCAACTCTGGAGCTCAAAACGCGTCTAGAGTTTTGTCCGCCTCCACCGGTCTTCTGGCCCACTGTGCGCTGGTTGGCTCTGGCTCGACACTGTATGAAAAACGTGGGGCTTGGGGTGAGTGAGCGCCTGAGCGGCCAGCGCCTGCCACGGCGCGGGTGGGCCACCAGGCACGGCACCGCGCGCTGCGGGCCAGCCTACCTCGGCCTCCGCGGGCGTTCCGGCCAAGCGTCTGGCTGAAAGCGGCGCAGAGTGGACTTGCCAGAAGACCGGCGGAGGCGGCAAAAACTCTAGACGCGTTTTGAGCTCGAGTCGCTAAATGGGACTCGAACCGAACGTGTGACCCCACCAATGGATTCCTCGTTCGGAAAGCAATCCATTGGTGGGGTCACACGTTCGATCCGAGTCCCATTTAGCGACTCTACACTGTTAAAAATAGTCGTAAATTTACGACATTTTGTAGAACAATTATGTCGTTTTAAAACGACATATTTTGTTACGACTCAAATCGTAAATAAACGACTTGAGTCGTAAATTTACGACATATTTGTCGCTAATTTTGATAGCGAGACGTTCCGTTTTGAAACGAATTACGTCGTAAATTTACAACTTATCGTTAGTTTACGAACGGTCGTAATTTATCTATTGAGTATGTCGTGCAGTTATGACTTCAGTCGTACATTTACGAATCTTGTCGAAATTTTTTTAAAGAATCGTAAATGAACGACACAAATCGTAAATAAGCGAGCAAAATTGCAACTTTTCATCAACTTTTCGGGAATTTCAGATTTCAAAATATGTAATCGCGATTACGACATTGTCGTAGAGAAATGATTATTTTGTCGTTCAGTTACGACCAAGTAGTTTCAGAACGATTCTTGTCGCTATCAAAATTAGCGACGTTTTTGTCGCTAATTTACGACAAAGTTTCTTACAGCGTAGAGCTCAGAACGCGTCTGCAGTTTTGGCCGCCTGCGCCGGTCTTCCGTCCCACTGTGCGGAGGCAGCCAAAGGCGGCCAAAGGACTCGAACCGAACGAGTGACCCCACCAATGAATTGCTTTCCGTAGGAGGAATCCATTGGTCGGGTCGCACGTTCGGTTTAGCGACTCTAGAGCTCAAAACGACACTACGATTTCGGCTGCGCTAGCCCCAAAACCCTTTCGCAGTCAAAAGTGTGTTTTTGATGTGTTCATGGTGTGTTTTCGTTGCAGCTTATATGTTGGCTGAACATGGCTATGACGTCTGGACTCTAAACTACCGAGGCAGCTTCTACTGTCGGAAGCACAAAACGCTGACCACCAAGGACCACGATTTCTGGGACTTCAGGTGAGTAGAAGGGGTGGCGGCAGGAGAACTTTACAATTGTTTTATTTGGTCGGGTCAATGAATGTTGCAATCTCGTTCACTGTCAGTGCTGCCAAAAGTTCCCTCTGAGCACCAGTATCGAGAGGGTTGCCAACCGAGGGGACAACCACTTTAGAAATCATGTATCCCCTTGAGCGCTAGGATTCTCTGGAAATCTGAAATCTTGCCCCCCCCCCCAAAGAATGCCAAAAACTAGCAAATTTTGGGCGTAATATCAGTTAAAATCTTGCGAAATCCGACGAAATCGCTGTCGAGAGGTCGCCTAGTGGGTGAGGCCCAGTAAGCCAGAAGACCGGTGGAAGCGGACAAAACTCTTGACGCGTTTTGAGCTCCAGAGTCGCTATATGGGACCCCAACCGATCGTGTGACCCCACCATTGGATTGCTCTCCGGACGATGACTCCATTGGTGGGGTCACACGTTCAGTTCGAGTCCCATTTAGCGAGTCTGGAGCTCAAAACGCGTCTAGAGTTTTGACCACCTCCACCGGCCTTCTGGCCCACTGTGTGAGGTTGGCAACCCTTTGAGTGCATCGTGGGGAATTTTAGCCTACTTATGTGGCAACACTGCTGGTCCGCCTAGTGGGTGAGGTTGGCAACCCTTGGGGTGCATCGTGGGGAATTTCGGCCCACTTATGTGGCAACACTGTCCGCAGCTGGCACGAGAACGGCGTGATCGACCAGGCCGAGAGCATCGACTACATCCTCAAGGTGACGGGCAAGAAGAAGGTGATCGCGCTCGGCCACTCCATGAGCAGCAGCGCGTTGACGGTGCTGCTGGCGGAGCGGCCCGAGTACAACGACAAGGTCATGGGGCAGGTGCTGCTGGCGTCGCCCGCCTACTACGAGCACCCCACCGGCATCATGGCCTACCTCAGCCACTTCATCAAGATCATCCCCGGCGCGGAGGTGAGTGCGACACTGTCTGTGCCTGGTGACGCCAGCGCGCGCCAACGCCACACAGTGGGCCAGAAGACCGCTGGAGGCAGCCAAAACTCTAGACGCGTTTTGAGCTCCAGAGTCGCTGAATGGGACTCGAACCGAACGAGTGACCCCACCGATGGATTCCTCGTTCGGAGAGCAATCCATTGGTGGGGTCACACGTCCGGTTCGAGTCCAATTTAGCGACCCTGGAGGCCAAAACGCATCTGGATTTTTGGCCGCCTCCACCGGTCTTCTGGCCCACTGTGAGCCAGAGTGCGAGGCAACTTTACAACAGTCGCAAGTTGTTTTGTGCGCCGTTTTGGGAGGGGCGGGGAAGGGATTGCCTAGGAAATCAAAAGAGGAACCGGTTGGTGTTGTGCTTTTGTTGGCATTCCCAGTGGGTGCCCAGTGGCCGTCTATATCGATAACGCGAACCCAGTCCCGCCCAGCAGCCTCGGATCAATTGGCGCCTCGCTTCTTGTTCCTGATTGGCTCTTCCTGACTTTGCTTGAGTTGCTGGTAATGTTCCGGCCAGGGCGCGCCAGGGCGGGCCTGTCAGGAACTCGGAACAGTGCCTGGCGTCACAGGCGAGCAGAACAGGATGTAGCTTGGGCCGAAGTGCTACCCGTTCTCTGATAAAAATTGTATTCAATCGGTTGTGTGGTGGTGCCGGATTCTAGCGTCACGGAAAAAGTAATTTTCTCGACAAATAGAGTGCGCCAAAGACCATTGGGCACCGGGCATCTGTTTCTTAGACCCATGAGAAAGTTCCCTACGAATTGCAGACAAATAGGAGGTGGTCGACCATATTCGTCGAAAAAAATGCTATCGGATTTTTACCGTTTTGGGTCAAACCTCCACCCAAATTCGAGTATGTTGTGCTGGGGCACTCCCTCGTGGCTCCTAACACTATTTTGAGGGCCATTTGGGCCCTAAACAGTCTCTTTCTGGCGAAAAACTGGAACCATTTGAGCCTGCCCCAGTCCCAAAAAACCATGGATTGCATGGGATCCCATGACACAAATCCCATGACAGCGCACTGAAATCCCATGAGAATGCGGTTCAGCACCATGGACAAGCGGCATGCCATGCAAAATGGAGGTCGTTTCCCATGGTGCAGGCCTAGCACCATGGGAGGACCTTACCCATGATGTGAACTTTTCCATGGGTTCGGACTTCCCATGGGAAGGCAGTCCTGCTCGTGCGTTGAAGTCTCCGCTTAATTTTCAATTATAGGTCATATCATGTCAACGGTGCCCTCCAGACAAAATATGATTGCAAAATCGGATGGAGCGTCAAAAGTTTAGGGGGAGACAGTTCAATTGTGAAATGATTAAATCCACAGCAGGTGCTGATCTCATCATTTTTGTACTCACAAGGGACTCTGCCAAGGCAAGGAAGTGCTTCCCATGACTCACAGTCCATGGTACCTTTCCCCATGAGTCGCAAGACACCATGAGAAGTTGTTCCAAAAATCACGGGGAATCGTTCCCGTGGAAAGAATCGGCCCATGGCATCCCATGCACCGCCATGGCTCATGGGATGCCCCATGGTTTTTTTGGACTGGGGCGCCGGACGGGTAGGCAACCCATCGTGCACGGCCTGATCACCGCGAAACGGGCCGTCTCTCTGGCTCAGGTTTTTCATTGCCACAACTTGCTCATGTTGTTCGACTGTGTTACTTTTGTCCAGGTGGGTTCCTCCGCCAATGTGGAGAACGATTTGTTCGTCGGCTTCGACAAGCCCTACCCCCAGTCCTGCTACGTCCACTACAAACCCAAGATGCTGCCGTTCTGCAGACGTCTCATCGAGTTCATCATGGGCCCGTTCCACGAGCCCGTCGACGACGTGAGTGCACAGAGGGCCAGAAGACAGGTGGAGGCGGCCAAAACTCTAGACGTGTTTCGAGCTCCAGAGTCGCCAAACAGACCTCGAACCGAACGTATGACCCCACCATTGAATTCCTCGTGCGGAGAGCAATCCATTGGTGGGGTCACACGTTCGGTTCGAGTCCCATTTAGCGACTCTGGAGCCCAAAACGCGTCTAGAGTTTTGGCCGCCCCCACCGGTCTTTTGGCTCACTGTGGAGTGTAGTCGCAGCGCGGCGGAGCGGAAGTGGGATCAGTGGTGCCAACTGCCCCGACTGTTGCAGGAGCTGCTGCAGCTGACCATGCACCACTACCCCGCCGGATCCTCCATCAGGCAGATGCAGCACTACGCGCAGTGTATGAACTCGAGTAAGGCTTCAATCGATCAACCAACCAATCACTGGCGTTGGGTCCCGAGGGAACCACTTCCAGCCAGGGAAATTCCTTTCACACCAAACGATTTTGTTGACACATGTCATCCCTTCCCCTGTTTTCAGAGAGGTTCGCGCAGTACGACTACGGCAAGGACAGGAACCGGGACTTGTACGGCCAGGACCTGCCGCCGTTGTACAACCTGACCAACATCAGGACCCCCACTTACGTGGTGTACGCGCTGGGGGACGGCAATGTCAACTGGAGGGTGAGTTTCCTGGCTCAAGGCAACCTAACCTAACCTAACCTAACGAGTCTGACGCCCTTGCAACCGCCAACCCCATTCCAGGACGCGATAACTTTCGCCAAGAACCTTGCCCCCGGGGTCTTGAAGAAACTTTACAGGGTGCCACCAAAGGACTTCTGCCACATCGACTACCTGATCGCCCGAGACGCCAAAGAGCTTATCTACGACCCTGTCATCAACTTCGTCGACGAAATCAAAGCAAACGATGCGAACCGTGACTGAATCCTGTGACTGTAAATTAAGAAAAAAGCAGCAATATTTGTTTTAGGATACTGTAAAAGTCTCGTGATGGTGACCCCACAATGGGTCGGTCGGCCGATCAGAGGTGTTTGCCACGCTGAGAGAGAATGGGATTCGAATCTCAAGTCAAACAACTCTTTCCACAGCCAGATTGTTGATATATCTGAAACCCGGTACCATCACTCAAAAGTTGATCGCAACTCTTCGGAGTGGTTGGGTGGGAACTCTTTTGCATCCGAGTGTGAGCTAGCTCTTGTACACATAGAGGGACGCGCCATCTATTAAGACGGGATTACCTTCATTTTCGCTCGGCAACATCTGACAATAACGTAACGATTTTCCGTAACGTAAGGTTTCCATCACGTGTGTTCTTACGGGAGCACCCACAGTCGTCTTATTTTATTTACGATTTCTTATCTTACGGCGGAGGCTCTTACTTATTTTTCGTCCGTGTCCGAATATCCGAACAGCATGGAAAGAGAGGAGGATTTCCGTAAAATAAGGTGTCCTTACGTTATTTCGGGCGCGCTTGATTCGAATTCGACCAATGGGAGCAAGCAAGGGATAGATTTTGAGAAACAAACATTGGTCCGCGAAAAAGGGAAAGATAAAGAAGAGAAAGACGTCCTCCGCATCGTCGTCTGAGTTTGTTTTTATTTTCGTGCTAGGTTATGTTGACCTGCACACTAACGTAAAATAGACTTTGAGGATAAAAGCTCTATTTCGAAAACCTTATTTTACGGAAAAATCTTACGGACGATCGTTACGTTATTTACAAGCGAAAACGAGGCTAAACCCGCCTTTAGACACGCGTGGGTGGGTTGGGGTTTAGGGAGGGAGAGGGACGTCCCTTACATGCACGCGTCTCTCAGGAGACCGTCCGACCGACCGTCTCCTGGGATCACTTTTATTACAGAAACGTGTGTTAGGGTTGATATTTTTTTTACCAAAGATGTATTTAAAATAAATAAAATAAATTTTTATGCCTATCCAACGAGTAATTATTCACCCGTCCCTCTTTGGACTCAAACTGAGTGATTGACTACAAAGAAAAGAAAGATTTTTAATAATATTTATTACATTTTATAAACATTGAACTGGACTATGAACAACGCACAAGAAAACAGTAAGCTGCACTGAATTGAGACTGGTTGCTTCACATTTTGGTGTTTTTCTATGAGACTATCAGCTAAAGTCTAAAATCGTCTAGAAAATTTTCACATATCATGAAATATTTTAGACTCTAAATACGTCCAATGCTTCGGTATTTCTTACAAGTCTTGCTCTAGTTTAAAAACACCAGTAGTACACAGCCTGTTCAAATGAAATGCTTAATTTGAATCTGGCACTTTATTTTAAACCACTAATAATAGCCATGTGAACTGACAGACATTGAAAGCCTCAGAAACATCACTTTGTTCAAAAGTGGTTAGAAACAGAAACAGTAGTCATTTTGAACTAATTAATGACAAAGCATGGCAACATATGGCTATCCTAAGAGGCACTTCTTGGCTAATAAACAATTACAGACTATGACTGGAGCTGAGCCACTCTAAGCTCATCCACTAAAAACACAAAAAGAACAATCAAAGTCCCCTTCAGGTTCCTTGCTCCTACAAACAGATAAATAAGATAGTCGAAAACAGAAAATAACAGCACTTGCAGTCAAGAAGAGTCAAAAAATATTTATGAATGAACAATCATAACTGCCTTTTTTTTGTTCAGAAAGACATAACATAATAAGATAAAGTGGTAACAATTTCTATTATAATTACTAAGGAGAATTTAAAACACAAATTTACACTGACAGAAATAGTTATGGTAAAAGACTAAATTTTAACATATAGCAGTGCAAAGTCAAGAAGTAGACAAGTCAAACATTAGCAAATATCAACTTGTCAAAAATCAAAGTTCTGAGTACAGACAGCATATCCGCACATCAGCATAATGAAAGAGGTGAAAATGCAATAAAACAAAAGTGACAACAAACAACAGCAATTCCTCGACATACATTTTGCAGAGGCGGACGTAGCCTCAGCAAGCCCCAAAATACAGACGAAAGACTTTGGACTTCCTAGAGATACAACGTGCCTAGACGCTTGTGACCAGTGAGGCTGAGCTTGCTCCGATGGGGGTCCTGGGGAGTGGCAGGTGAAACCCCCCGAATCTCCCAGACGAGGTTGGTGAGAGACCTGGGAACAGACGACAGACAAAAAATTAGCGGTGCGTGAACTTGTGAGCTGCCAGCACTGCACTGTGAGCCAGAAGACCGATGGAGGCGGCCAAAACCATGAGCGTGTTTTCAGCTCCAGAGTCGCTAAATGGGACTCGAACCGAACGGGTGACCCCACCAATGGATTCCTCGTCCGGAGAGCAATCCACTGGTGGGGTCACACGTTCGGTTCGAGTCCCTTTTAGCGACTCTGGAGCTCAAAACGCGTCCGGGATTTTGGCCGCCTCCACCGGTCTTCTGGCCCACTGTGCACTGTCCATTGTTTTTGGGTGCGCACCTCGGCCGAGACAGCTTCCTCGACCGCTTCTCCGGCAGCTTGTTGCCGGGGCCGGAGTCCCCCGACGTCCTGCCGCCGGAGTGCGACGAGTCCAGGGTGCCGACGCCCCCGGACGCCCCGGACAGCGCCGCCGCGCCGGAGCTGGCCACTGGCGGCGGGGTGGGCGTCGACGGGGCCGGCGCGAGGCCCGCGTCCAGCTCCATGGCGCCGTGGATGTTGGTCATGGACTTGTAGCGCGCCGAGTGCCCCAGCGGGCCCGGGCTGGCCACCACGCCGTTGCCGTTGGCGGGGAGGTGCTTGAGGTACAGCCGCGTGCCCTTGTTCTCCTTGTGCCGCGACCGCTTCTCCGCCTTCTGCGCTGGCTGCGCCGCCGGCGCGTGCTGGTGGTGATGGTGGTGGTGGTGGTGGTGGTGCGGGTGGTCGCGGAGCAGCAGGTGGCCGTTGACGAGGCCGCCGTTCAGGGCGTGCCCGTGCACCTTGCTGCCGGCCTGCAATCAGACACTCGCGTCAGGAAGGCCGCCGCTGGCACACAGTGGGCCAGAAGACCGCGTTTTGAGCTTCAGAGTCGCTAAATGGGGCCAATTGATTCCTCTTTCGGAGAGCAAACCATTGGTGGGGTCACACGTTCGGCCTGAGTCCCATTCAGCGACTTTGCAGCTCAAAACGCGTCTATGTGTTTGTCCGCCGGCGCACTGTGTGGTGTCGAAAGGGCTGCCACCCGCAGCCTGCCCACTGGCCAACTTTAGCCAAGAGCTCACCTTCTTGGTGGGGATGGTCTCGATGGGGGGCGGCTCGGGCTTGGTGGGCGTGTGCGTCCCGGACGACGCCGCGCCGGGCGGCGTGGCCCTGGGTGCCCCGGGCGAGGACGTGGAGGGCGGCGGGCTGGTGGGTGACGGCGGCGAGGTGCTCCGTGCGGCCGCGGCGATGCTCTTGGGCAGCGGCGCGAAGCCGCGCACGTAGTCGTAGATCTGGTCGATCTCGTCGTACTCGTCGGGCGTCACGGCGGCGGGCGACGACAGCCTAGGCGACGACGACGCGGCGGCCAGGGTGGTGCCCGGCGCGCGGTTCTCGTCCTGGTGGTGCCGGGGCGACGACAGCAGGTTGGCCGCGTCGCTGCTCGCAGACCGCCGGAGGAACGGCACGCCGCGCCACGTCCTGGCGGCGGACTCCGCGCCCGCGCCGCCCGCGCCGCCCGTCGGCGCCGTCGCCAGCGAGGCCTTGGCGTCCAGCACGTGGATGCGGTCCTGCACCTCGGCCAGCAGCCGCGTGCACTTCTCGGCCACGCGCGCGAACTCGGGCAGCGAGCACAGCGCGTCCTCGTTGCGCGTGCGCAGCACCTTGAGCGGCGCCGACAGCGGCACGGCCACCAGGCTGGCGTTGTCCTTCTGCAGCGGGAACGCGAACACCTGCAACAGCGACGACCGGTTAGCGCGGCCCAGCGCGGCTCAGCGCGGGGTATCGGCAGGTGCCCGGGGCGGAGATACTCCTCGGCGACGGGTACCGCGTGCGGGGTATCGCCGCGCGGGTACCGGTATCCACAGCGGGCCAGACGACCAGTCGAGGCGGCTAAAATCTCGGACGCGTTTTGAGCTCCAGAGTCGCTAAATGGGACTCGAACCAAACGTGTGACCCCACCAATGGATTGCTCTCCGAACGAGGAATCCATTGGTGGGGTCACACGTTCGATTCGAGTCCCATTTAGCGACTCTGGAGCTCAAAACGCGTCTAGAGTTTTGGCCGCCTCCACCGGTCTTCTGGCAAATCCACTGTGAGGCTGGGGGCCTACCTGCTCCTCCTCGTACGCGGCCAGCAGCCGCAGGGGCAGGTCGGGCGCCAGGTGCCCGGGGGCTTGGGGGTTGGCCCAGCTGGCCTTGCGGGGGCGGGTGAGCGGGCGGGCGGGCCGCGGCGGCGGTCCGTGCAGCAGCCGCACGGTGAGGGGCAGCCGCTTGGCCAGCAGTGTGCGCGCCGAGTGCGCCCCGGAGATGTTGTGCTCCTTGGCCAGCGGCGAGAAGCGGCCGCGCTGCTCCAGCGACAGCAGGACCGTGTCGCCGCGGCTCGTCGCGCACGTCAGGTAGCGGCCGCGGGGGTGGTTGGCGCCGCCGGGCAGCGAGACCTGCAGCACGCGAAGCAAGGCACGCGCGAGGTTCAAACACCGCCCAACTTTTTAATTTGCCAGACGCCGCACAGTGGGCCAGAGGACCGGCGCGGATGGCCAAAATTCTGGACGCCTTTTGAGCTCCAGAGTCGCTAAATTGGACTCGAACCGAACGTGCGACCCCACCAACGGATTGCTCTCCGCACGAGGAATCCATTGGTGGGGTCACACGTTCGGTCGGAGGCCTGTTCAGCGACTCTGGAGCTGAAAATGCGTCTAGAGTTTTGGCCGCCTGCACCGGTCTTCTGGCCCACTGTGCAACCCTTACCTCCTCTCCCGGGGAGATGGTCTCGCCGACGGCGAGGGTGCGCGAGGTCTCGGCGGCCTCCACGACGCCTGTCGGCGCCTCGGGCGGGTCGGACGTGGGCACGACGGCGGCCTGCTGGTCCTTGGCCAGGATGGCGCGCAGCGGCTCCCGCACCAGGCAGGGGCAGGGCCGGCGGCTCAGCTCCGCCACGGACTCAACGCAGCGGCCGGCGCGGCCCTCCTCGCTCAGCAGCTCGAACCAGCCGGCGTAGGTCTCGGGGATGGACAGCCGGGGACCCACCGCCACGGGGCCGCGGCCGGGGCGCAGCTTGACGGCCTGCGGGGAAGGAAGCAGGTTAGGAGAACGGAACGACGCAAGACTAAACGCCGCACAGTGGGCCAGAAGGCCGGTGGAGGCGGCCGACACTCTAGACGCGTTTGGAGCTCCAGAGTCGCTAAATGGGACTCGAACCGAACGTGTGACCCCACCAATGGATTGCTCGTTCGAAGAGCAGTCCATTGGTGGGGTCACACGTTCGGTTCGAGTCCCATTTAGCGACTCTGGAGCTCAAAACGCGTCTAGGGTTTCGGCCGCCTCCACCGGTCTTCTGGCGACGCCGCGACGCCGCGACGCCGCGTCACCGACCTGCGCGATGATCTGCCTCCGGCGGCCGGCGGACACCAGCATGACGGTGGGCTGCAGGGTGGGGTGCGGCAGCGAGGGCACGCCGAGGCCGCCGCAGGAGCCGCGCACGATGCGCAGCACGGCGGGCAGCGCCAGCCCGCCCTTCACCACCTCGGCCAGCGGCCGGCCGCCCGGGGCCCAGCGCGCCGCGCCGCATAGCACCTGCCCGTCAGACGCAGCCATGCCGGGCCGGCATCTGCAACAGGAACAACAGGTTGGCAATGAAACCGGGCGCCCCAGCTTGCGTCATCGACACTTAGCCTGACCTAACCTAACATGGGTAAACCGAGAGGGTGGCCCCACCAATGGATTCCTCGTTCGGAGAGCAATCCATTGGTGGGGTCACACGTTTGGTCCGAGTCCGATTTAGCGACTCTGGAGCTCAAAACGCGTCTGGAGTTTTGCCCGCCTCCACCTGTCTTCTGGCCCACTGTGCCACGGGGCTCCTTGATCGCTCCATCCCTCTCGCACTCACGGAGTCACGGAGCGCCCCGTGGAGGCGCGAGAGAGACAGTGCGAATCTGCAGCGCCGCGCCATCCGAACCAATCCGAACCTCAACCATCAAATCGCAAGCACATGGAGCGGCGAGGCGGCCGGCCCGGCGAGCGAGCGAGCGAGCGAGAGAGAGAGAGAGAGAGAGAGAGAGAGAGAGAGAGAGAGAGAGAGAGAGAGAGGGGGGGGGGGGGAGGTGAGTGGCACGGCCGGCCGGTCGAGCGAGAGAGACAGAGCCAGAGCAGCCGAGGTGAGTGGCATGGCCGGCGCGCCGTGTAGGGCCGAGTTCAAGGCCGAGCGTGGCGGGGCGTGGTGTGCGTGCATCCCGAGCACCGCGGGGCGTGATGACGGCGACGCACGCGCGTGCGAGCAACGCCAAGCAACGCCAAGCAACGCTCCCAACACGCGCCGAAAAGGCAAACAAAGAAAGAGCCCAACGCGGCGTAATAACGAGAGAGAGAGAAAGAGAGAGAGAGAGAGAGAGAGAGAGAGAGAGAGAGAGAGAGAGAGAGAGGTAGAGAGAATGAGGCAGCGAGTTTCGGCTACCGTGTAATAATAATATTAGCCACCTCACTTGGCGCGTTGTTTCAGGACGCTAGCGTTATTTGTAAACAACAACAACAAAAAGAGGCATGGGCGCGCGGAGAGGGGCTTTTAATTAAGTTTCGATCACTGCTTCCAACCAGAGTACACCGCAAATCCCGTTAAAAAAAATGTTTTTTTTTAAAATCAGCAGGGGCAGGAAAACCTGGCAGGGTGCCTATTGACTTTCAATGCGGTTTAATTGACTCTAGGACAACTCAACAAGCAATAATTCACCCCTCCAAAAAATATCCCTGTGTGTGTGTGTGTGTGTGTGTGTGTGTGTGTGCGCGCGCGTGTGTGTGAGTGTGTGTGTGTGTGTGTGTGTGTGTGTGTGTGTGTGTGTGTGCGTGCGGCCTTCCCGTGGACGTGGAGGCGGTCCTCGGCTCGGCGGCTCCGCGGCCAAACGGTACCTCTGCTTCCCATGGGTGCAAGTGGCTTCCTGCCGGGAAAAGTATAAATTATGTATGGAATCGGTAGCTTTTTCCCCGGTCGAGCCGAGCCGGGCCGAGCAACGACCGGGCTGGGAGAGGAGAGGGCCCTGCCTGGCCCTGCCTGGCACCGTGGGGCAGAAGACCGGCGGAGGCGGCCAAAACTCTAGACGCGTTTTGAGCTCCAGAGTCGCTAAACAGGACTCGGACCGAACGTGTGACCCCACCAATGGATTGCTCTCCGAACGAAGAATCCATTGGTGGGGTCACACGTTCGGTTCGAGGCCTGTTTAGCGACTTTGGAGCCCAAAAGACGTCTAGAGTTTTGGCCGCCTCCACCGGTCTTCTGGCCCACTGTGCCAGGCCCTGCCTGCACGCCCCGCAGTGGGGCCAACCGTCGCTCGTCGTCCGGGCAGGCAGGGCCTGGCAGGGCTACCAACTGTGCTCGTTGTTCGCTTGCTATCAGATGGAGCACATTCTGTGAAAAAGAGCCACGGGGTGGAAAACGAAGTTGGGAGACTCACCCCGACCCTCGGCAGCGAGGCACGTGGGACACTTCGAAATCCGCGACCCACAGTGGGCCAGAAGACCGACCGGTCTTCTGGCAAATCCACTGTACGCTGCCTTTCCCTTCGCCCCGAGAGGAAGACGAAGAAGGAACAGTGCAGGCGCGCCGTCCGGTAAAGACGTCTCGATATAATTGCTCCCCGTTAGCGCTGCCTGGCGCTGCCTTGCCTTCGACGACGCCGCCTTCGGAGTTTTATGGACTACCTCCCCCTCGTGGCGAAGTGAGAGGGACTGCGGCACATGAAGGAAACGCTAATTTGGACAACAAAGACCATCGGTTGGTTGGCCGGTGTGGAGGCTTGCCCGGAGGACTGCCCGGAGGACTGCCCAGAGGACTGCCCAGAGGACTGCCCGGAGGACTGCCCGGAGGACTGCCCGGAGGACTGCCCGGAGGACTGACTGCCCGGAGGACTGACTGCCCGGAGGACTGACTGCCCGGAGGACTGACTGCCCGGAGGACTGACTGCCCGGAGGACTGACTGCCCGGAGGACTGCCCGGAGGACTGACTGCCCGGAGGACTGACTGCCCGGAGGACTGACTGCCCGGGGGACTGACTGCCCGGAGGACTGACTGCCCGGAGGACTGACTGCCCGGAGGACTGAATGCCCGGAGGACTGACTGCCCGGAGGACTGACTGCCCGGGGACTGACTGCCCGGACGACTGACTGCCCGGACGACTGACTGCCCGGAGGACTGACTGCCCGGACGACTGACTGCCCGGACGACTGACTGCCCGGACGACTGACTGCCCGGAGGACTGACTGCCCGGAGGACTGACTGCCCGGAGGACTGACTGCCCGGAGGACTGACTGCCCGGAGGACTGACTGCCCGGAGGACTGACTGCCCGGAGGACTGACTGCCCGGAGGACTGACTGCCCGGAGGACTGACTGCCCGGAGGACTGACTGCCCGGAGGACTGACTGCCCGGAGGACTGACTGCCCGGAGGACTGACTGCCCGGGGGACTGACTGCCCGGAGGACTGACTGCCCGGAGGACTGACTGCCCGGAGGACTGACTGCCCGGAGGACTGGTTGCCCGGAGGACTAGTTGCCCGGAGGACTGAATGCCCGGGGGACTGACTGCCCGGAGGACTGACTGCCCGGAGGACTGACTGCCCGGAGGACTGACTGCCCGGAGGACTGACTGCCCGGAGGACTGACTGCCCGGAGGACTGACTGCCCGGAGGACTGAATGCCCGGGGGACTGACTGCCCGGACGACTGACTGCCCGGACGACTGACTGCCCGGACGACTGACTGCCCGGAGGACTGACTGCCCGGAGGACTGGAGGGAGGTCCTCCAGGCGCGGTGCCGGGTGCCACCGAGTGGACAGGCTTGCATAATTGCAAGTAACTCCGAATAACGACGCCATTCACGACGATGCACAAACACTCCGTGATGCTTGTTGTTGTTGTTGTTGCTGCTGTTGTTGGCGCCGCTCCATTATGGCCAAGTTCAAGGCCCCGGAGAACGAGGCGTATCCTGCCGCAAGTAACCTAACCCCAGCTAACTTCAGCTCTAACACAACTTCAGCGAACCTAACCTCAGCTCTAACATAACCCCAGCTAACCTCGCCTCTGCCATGACCAAGAACCAGACTCGAAACTTGCGAAGAAGTGACTCCCTGACTCAGACGGCACACAGTGCGGGCCAGAAGATCGGTGGAGGCGGCTGAAAATCTCGACGCGTTTTAAGCTCCAGAGTCGCTAAACAGGACTCAAACCGAGCGTGTGACCCCACCAATGGATTCCTCGTTCGGAGAGCGGTCCATTGGTGGGGCCACACGTTCGGCTCGAGTCCCATTTAGCGACTCTGGAGCTCAAAACGCGTCCGGGATTTCGGCCGCCTCCACCGGTCTTCTGGCCCACTGTGCGTACGGCGGTGCGAGGCGGTGCCTGGAGGCTGGATTGTTGGCGCGTGAGTCACTGGCGTGCGACACGTTCGGTGTGGGTGAGCTGCGTCTCCTTGGTGCTTGCCACTGCTTGCCACTGCTTGGCGGTGCATCCAGCCGCCTCCAGCACTTCCTCCAGCAAGGGACTGGCCTACCTATCCGCAAGGTGAGGCGTCACTCCACCGCAACCAGGGTCAACGTCGCCGTCTTTTCTTTTGCAGGAAATGTAATCAACAATTAAAAATGGTGGGCTATAAAACTCGACAGAGAAAAAAAAGCTTGGGAGGTGTGTGCACACAAGTGGTTTGGAAAATCGCGAAATCCTGGGGGGTTCACCCTTTTGCCGGGAGTAGGAAAACTCGCGACAGTCGCCCTTGCGATTAGGTACATCGCACGACGACAGTTAAGCGGGCACGGGCTCGGCGGGGCGTGGCGGGGCGGGGTGGGGCGTGGCGGGGCGTGGCGGGGCGTGGCGTGGCGGGGCGTGGCGTGGTCGCGCTGACATTTGCATCGGAGGGACGGCGGCGTTAGGATTGGGGGTAAGGCTGACATTTGGCTTGCCTGCCGCTTCGGCGCCACTGTAGTCCGAGTCATTGAGTGCGGGTATTAATAAGCGGATAAAGACAGCAGTCTAGGCTACGCGAGGACTCCGCCAATGCCAGGCTTTATGTACCGAGACGGCGCGTCTAGTACGACTAGCGCGACACCCCAGACCACTCGCATCCGGGTGAGCACATGTTTATATACGCGCCGTAAAGGCTGCAAACAAAAACAACGCGAACCGTCAACCTTGTCGTCCGCACAACGGTACCGAGCTAGTCCACTGATAAAAAGTGAAGCGGCGACGTCACACGGGATCGAATGCAGCCGCGGCTCCTGAGTTGCACTGTTAAAAAAATTCTGAAAATTCAGACCAATTTTGTCAGACTTAGCGGTCTGAATCTGTAAATCAGACTTAATTCTGAAAAATCAGAGTTTTTGTCTTAGTTCTTAAACGCTTTGTCTGAAAGCTTGGTTCAGACTCGAAGTGTCTTAATATTTGTACTCATTCTCGAAATTCATATGAACTTGCGTCAGACTTCCCAGACCTCAAGAGTCTGAATTTCGGATTCAGACTACTTTCCGAAATATGTTCAAACATAAGAGAAAATTGGACAACTTTCTTCCAACCTAACATTGGGTTAACTCACAATCAGTCTTACATTCAATTTAATCCGACTCCGTTTCGGGGACTTCAGACAAAACGAAAGCATTTTTCTCTCCGCTAGGTGGCGCCAGTGTCGGTAAAGAGCCTGCTGTTGTTAAAAACGTTTTATTCTGTTAAATTTTCAATATTTTTAACCCGAAATGGCCATCACTCTATTGGCTATGACGAAACACACGCTCCCATACCAAATTTATATCTGTAGCAAACGCGCGAGTTTAACAATTGACATTTGAAGTTACCTCTCGCGGTTGGCTCCGTGCCGTCGTTCCCTATGGTGCGTCATGCCAGCTCCAGATGAGTGCAGGGAAGAGTCCCACATCGGGGACATTGCCCTACACTCAATTTTTTACCTAGACGGTTCCTTGGAGTACGTCTCTCCTTTGTGGTTCGGATGCGAACATTATCATTTCACCGAGTTACGGGAAAATTTACTGCTGCCACTTTCAGACAAAACAATCTAGTAATTGAGACAATTTTGTCTGAATTTTTCAGACTACGACCTGTCTGAAAGGTTAAGACTTGTGTAAGTCTGAAAATTTCAGACCAGGATTTAGTCTGAATTTTCAGTAGGATATTCTGCATATTTACTTCAGTCAAAAAAGTCTGAATTTTCAGCAAAATTTTTTAACAGTGTGGTTTCTCTGCGAGAGGAGAAACCAACTGCGAATTTCTCATCTTTGTTGCCCGGCACACAGGCTGCCTTGTTTTAGTCGAGACACCCTAAAATCAGCAGTTTCGTGGTAATTTTCGACTTCACGACCATCGGGCACCGGGCCTTCGTGACCAGGACGAGGACGTAAAGCCGCCAGGCACCGCCAGGGCAGGGCATCTTGGCCCACCGTCCCCGTCGGCCAGCTGTTTTCGGTATTGTCTCAGCACGTGTGTGAAGCCTTCCTTTATCCAATCACCTCCCCCTCTCTCCCTCCCTCCCTCCCTCCCTCCCTCTCTCTCTCTCTCTCTCTCTCTCTCTCTCTCTCTCTCTCTCTCTGTCTGAGGGCACAGCTGCGGAGGCAACAATAGGGGCCTAATGCCGCCGCGTGGCCGCCCTTCGTGGCCGTACTCAAACTCACCGTTAAAAATAAAAAAAATAATTGGAAAATAACACGGAAAGTGCGTTTAGGAGGCGTTTAGGCGTCAAAAATAATTTTTGACACTTCACCTGCCGAAGACTCATATAAAACAAAAACATTGGAGGTTTATGAAAATTCGTCGCATTTTTTCTTTCTTCCAGCCAGTTTCCTCCGGGGGATTTCTAAAGAAAAATTTTAAGCAGTGTACTGGCCGTCCGCGACGGTACTACCCACCGAAAAGCAACTAATTAAAGCGGGCCAGAGACAAACAAAAAAGAAAACAACAACAGAAAAAAAAGAAAAAGCAAAAGCAAACGAAAGGAAAAAAGGAGCGTCCACAAGTCAGGTAGCCGCGTGGGTACCATTCTTTCTCCTCTCGCGATGGTATCTCTCCCAGCTAAAGCGAGGAATCCCTCCTCTCAACAGGTGTGCGTGTGTGTGTGTGTGTGTGTGCCACGCGTCGTCTGCTGCTTGTCGTCTGCTAAACGCTCCGTGTGTCTTCGCGCCGCCACAACGACGCAAGTCCTTCGACCGGCCACTCCAGTTACCGGCTGGGCCTCGTTCTGCCACCGACCAGCCTAAGTACTCGCTGTGTGTGTGTGTGTGTGTGTGTGTGTGTGTGTGTGTGTGTGTGTGTGTGTGTGTGTGTGTGTGTGTGGAATGCAGTGCGTCTAGTAGCCGGGGTTGTCACTTCTGTCAACGCGGAGGGGGACACGGCGCAAAGCGCAGAAAAAATATGAGCAAACTATGGATATGAAAAACAAAATAAGATTGGAAAGCTAGGTCCTCTCCATTCAGGACGTCGTGATTTATTTAGAGCGACGGAAAGGCTGGCCACGTGTGGTTTCCAGCGGCGGGGAGACGGATAGAGAAACACGAAATTGCCACACAACAGGAAAGAGAGATGGACACACGTGGATGCCACCTGACCCCGGAGGAATGTCTGTACTTGAGGACTTTTCAATTTCTCTGGCAGGGCGTCAGCACACACCTGTGTGTCAGGTGTGAGGCAGCCCGACAAGGAGGGGCACGCACAGTGGGCCAGAAGACCGGTGGAGGCGGACAAAACTCTAGACGCGTTTTGAGCTCCAGAGTCGCGAAATGGGACTCGAACCGAACGTGTGACCCCACCAAGGGATTGCCCAGCCGGTGGCAACTACTAGGGCCGCCCGTGACCCTCGCAGCCGTTCGGGCCGCTGGACGGGGCGGCGCTGGCGTCGCGCCGTTTTGAGTTCTTAAAATCAAGACAGTTTTTATAGAAACCTTATTTAGACTCAAAGATGTATCGTTTCTGATAGAAAAAAGTACAAGGAATCGATTGGCATGCATGAAATTCGCCGAAAACGACCAAAAACTAATAATAATTGTAAATATACGTGAACAGAGCGACCCAAAAACGCGCCGCGGCAACCTATTTTCAACTTTTTAGTGTATAAGAAAGCCTCGGATTGGTATACATGCTGCGAGGGAGTTGTTCCTCACATTGTAACGAACCATTACCGCTAGGTCCGATTTTTCGATATCAGCCTGGAAAATAATAAAACGGCCCTGAAATATGACGCCAAAATGGCGGCCGGAGCATGTACCATTTACAGGCCCAAAAATATAGAAGTAATCGTTCGATTTCGAAATCTATAACCGTCCTACGCCATGTGAAATTTTGTCTAGTTTCCGAATCTGTGCTCGGATTTGAGATACGTCAAAGGATTGCTGAGATCCAGATGGATCCAATTTTCATTGCAGAGGCCCGGCGGAAACCATCATTTTGGTAACATGTTGAATATTCGTCTTATATGTCTTGTCGTGTTGTCGAGACGACATATTAACATTCCGCAGTACTTACTGACCCTATTTTGATACTCTCGCACCGATATATAGGCGAAAACCTTATTAATTAGACTGAAATGGTTGCAAATCGGCATCAGCCTATGCCCTTGGCTCTCCAAGTATGAAAAATTTCACAGTCGGAAGATGTTTGAAAAATAGCCGAATAATCGTTGAATAAAACACGTTTAGCGTATTAGTCACTGCGAGAGTATCAAAATAGGGTCAGTAAGTACTGCGGAATGTTAATATGTCGTCTCGACAACACGACAAGACATATAAGACGAATATTCAACATGTTACCAAAATGATGGTTTCCGCCGGGCCTCTGCAATGAAAATTGGATCCATCTGGATCTCAGCAATCCTTTGACGTATCTCAAATCCGAGCACAGATTCGGAAACTAGACAAAATTTCACATGGCGTAGGACGGTTATAGATTTCGAAATCGAACGATTACTTCTATATTTTTGGGCCTGTAAATGGTACATGCTCCGGCCGCCATTTTGGCGTCATATTTCAGGGCCGTTTTATTATTTTCCAGGCTGATATCGAAAAATCGGACCTAGCGGTAATGGTTCGTTACAATGTGAGGAACAACTCCCTCGCAGCATGTATACCAATCCGAGGCTTTCTTATACACTAAAAAGTTGAAAATAGGTTGCCGCGGCGCGTTTTTGGGTCGCTCTGTTCACGTATATTTACAATTATTATTAGTTTTTGGTCGTTTTCGGCGAATTTCATGCATGCCAATCGATTCCTTGTACTTTTTTCTATCAGAAACGATACATCTTTGAGTCTAAATAAGGTTTCTATAAAAACTGTCTTGATTTTAAGAACTCAAAACGGCGCGACGCCAGCGCCGCCCCGTCCAGCGGCCCGAACGGCTGCGAGGGTCACGGGCGGCCCTAGTAGTTGCCACCGGCTGGATTGCCCTCCGAACGAGGAATCCATTGGTGGGGTCACACGCTCGATCGGAGGCCTGTTTAGCGACTCTGGAGCTCCAAACGCGTCTAGAGTTTTGGCCGCCTCCACCGGTCTTCTGGCCCACTGTGCGGCAGTCTGTCACGGCGGGCAGACGACGCGCCGCATTCTCGCAGACGACGCGATAGGAAACTGAAAATAAGGCCAAGTCGTTTGATGGCAACAAATGTCGCGCGGCAAAACGACGCCCGCGAGGCCACGAACTAGTATCTTCCCGACCGATAGCGCTAAGCGCCGAGGACCGCCCGAAGGTCCCGAAGGTCCCGAAGGTCCCGAAGGTCCCGAAGGCCATCAGACGGCGGCAAGGACCACGAAAACGGGCCGACACTTAAGGCGTGGGCGGCGCGGACGGGAAACGGAATGGATGCGGAGGGCGAGACTTATCGCGGTGAGATTAAAGCGTCTTGCGTCACCAAGGTGCACCGCCTGCAACGCCTGCACCGCCTCCCTGGACGACTTGCCCCGCCCCGCCCCGCCCCGCCCCGCCCCTCGACTCTATCGATCATCGACGGTCCGCGCGACACCGGGGCGTTGTCGACGAGGACTCTGATCTCGAGATTTCGAGATGTAGAGATGCGCAAGCAGGAAGGCTGCTCCAGGAATTTCGCTCGGGGCCGATCCCGTCCGCAATAAGCTGCGAGTCAATTTCTTCAGGGACGGTCCCCCCGCGCACAGTGGGCCAGAAGACCGGTGGAGGCGGACAAAATTTCAGACGCGTTTTGTGCTCCAGATTCGCTAAATGGGCCTCGAACCGAACGTGTGACCCCACCAATGGATTCCTCGTTCGGAGAGCAATCCAATGGTGGGGTCACACGTTCGGTTCCAGTCCCATTTAGCGACTCTGGAGCTCAAAACGCTTCTAGAGTTTTGTCCGCCTCTACCGGGTCTTCTGGCCCACTGTGCGCGTCGGTGGCGGGGCGGCCTGGCGGTCCTGACGGGTCCTGGCTTTGCGATGACGCCCAGCCCTCGTTACGTTGCATTATGCCGAAGGTGTCAGCCCGTACAGCTTCCTGCTTTCACCGCATCACGGCGCTAGTGTGTGTGTGTGTGTGTGTGAGTGTGACCCAGTGTAACCGAGGTGAGACCCACCCACGAAACGGCGGCAAGGGCCAGCTCTGAGTACGCAAGCCAAGGGCCGACAGAGGGAGGAAAATAGCCACTCAACGCACACTGGCCTCTCTCTCTCTCTCTCTCTCTCTCTCTCTCTCTCTCTCTCTCTCTCTCTCTCTCTCTCTCTCCACACACTCACGCACACACGTGCCCGGCGTGTCATTGTCAAGGAAAGGCAAAATAAATGGCAGCCAAGATATGGGCGATGACAGTGTGTCCACCTGGCCTGGCGTGGACTCACCATCTCCTCACCAATGTGACGCACTGCTTCCACCTCACCTGAAACAAACAAGAGAAAAACGTCACTGTAATTCAAAGGGTGAGACATCTCACCAATTTTAGGCGACACAAAATGTATCACCGAAAAAACGGTCGTACACGGATGTATCACCGTAAAAATGGTCGTACACGCGTGTATCACCGACAAAAAGGTGAGACATCAGCGAGATTGACCCTTGTTTTCCTCGGGAAGTATCACCCTTTTTCCGGTGATACATTTGTGTACGACCCTTTTTTCGGTGATACATGCGTGTACGACCATTTTTTCGGTGATACATTTTAGTATCACCGTTTTTTCGGTGAGACGGTTTTGTCTCACCCCTCAAAGAGTGAGATGTATCACTATTTGATTTTCAGTGGTTACAGATTTGTCGAAAGCGCAATCGCGAATCGCAAACAAAATCATTATATTCCGTTCCGGATTTTTGTTCGATTTTTAAGCAAGGTTTTGTAATTTAATTTAATTTTTTTTTTTGCAGTGGAAGGAAACGCGGGTGTACCGCAGCGTCCGGCCAGCCAGGTAAGGGCAGCGGAATGAGATCCGCGATGTCTGTCTGTCTGTCTGTCTGTCTGTCTGTCCGTCTGTCTGTCCGTCTGTCCGTCCGTCTAGCCGAGGATCAGGCTGTGTTGTTATCCATTAAGCCCGCGGTAGCCGATGACCGCCAAAGATACAGGCGGCCATTGCACAACGAGATGGCCTGCCCCGCGGCCCAGTCCAGCCGCCCAGCGGTAGACCAGAAAAAGAAATTCACCAAGCCGCCTTCAGTTTGAAGCTGTCCTCAAATAAGCTCGCGGTGCCAACGCCAAAAATAATTTAAAAATATAGAAAATAAAAAAATCAAAGAAGATTAAAAAATAAGAAAAATTAAATAAAAGCAAGCTACACCTTTATGTGTCTACTGTACCGTTAGGTTTGTTTACAAGTAAAGATATCATCTTCAAAAAGAAACTTCTATACTTTTCCTTTAAAGTTTTTTTTTTTAACAGTGTGGTTGTGTTTTGAAAGTAAAAGGGGCCGAAAGGAGTGTCATCGCGAACAGTCTAAACTTTTCATTACAAGTTTTTTTTTTTTTAAACAGTGTGGTTGTGTTTTGAAAGTAAAAGGGGCCGAAAGGCGTGTCATCGCGAACAGTCTAAACTTTTCATTACAAGTTTTTTTTTAACAGTGTGGTTGTGTTTTGAAAGTAAAAAGGGCCGAAAGGCGTGTCATCGCGAGCAGTCTAAACTTTTCATTACAAGTTTTTTTTTTAACAGTGTGGTTGTGTTTTGAAAAAAAAAAGGGCCGAAAGGCGTGTCATCGCGAGCA